>NC_045435.1:179199285-179418593 GCF_002776525.5 Piliocolobus tephrosceles | reverse complement strand
GTGTTGACTAGAAGGCATTTTCTTTCTAATTAAGTAAAAAATTAATTGGAAATTCAATAGCAGATGATCTTTATGTGTTTATATGTTTGTTCAGGGGTCGTTTAGCACTTACCATGAGCATAGTATTTTCTGTGTGGATCATCGAGACTATAACCAAGTGAATAAAAAGGTGGTTGTCTTGTAAGATCTGAAGTATATAAAATTGTATCTTCCATATGTAACCATTTATTTATAAAAAGCCATTCTCATGCAGTTATACATTTTATTTTGATGATCTATATCTAATGATCAACCCAACCCAAGCAGTTAGCATTGAAATGTTAAAATTATTCCCTGTGTTATTTTTCAGTGTAATTAATGGTTCTGAGTCACAACAACAATTTCATTCTTGTTTTCTTTCTCCCTGAGAGGGTTTTAAATGCTTACATAAGCATAAAATGCAATATATATTTTCATCTTCCCTGGAGCCAATTTGACTATTATGACCTCTTTTTATAAAGAGGTGATCTGATTCTTTTTGTTTGTTTGTTTTGTTGTATCTGCCCCTAAGGCAGGAGCTTAGATGGGGCAAAATCCCTAGGTCAAGGTGTTGAGAGAACTCTATGGGAGTGTTGGGGACCACTGCTAACCATGTGATCCTTGGTTATTACTTGTGTACCTAGGAGTGTTTTGACAATTCCTGGGTATAAATAAGAAAGGGAGAATTAGTGGATAGTTAGTATCTTTGAAAATCAGTGGCTGGGTGCAGTGGCTTACGCCTGTAATCCCTGCACTTTGGGAGGCTCAGGCGGGTGGATCACAAGGTCAGGAGATCGAGACCATCCTGGCTAACACGGTGAAACCTTGTCTCTACTAAAAGTACAAAAAATTAGCTGGGAGTGGTGGCGGGTGCCTGTAGTCCCAGCTACTCTGGAGGCTGAGGCAGGAGAATGGCGTAAACCTGGGAGGTGGAGCTTGCAGTGAGCCAAGATCGCGCCACCGCACTCTAGCCTGGGCGACTGAGCGAGACTCCGTCTCAAAAAAAAAAAAAAAAAAAGAAAATCAGCACAGTGCAGAAATGCATGTGGGGAGTAGGGACTACTGGTGGGATAACGTTCTCTGCCAGGGTTTCCATCCCATTTCACTTGTTTTCACATTCTGTTTTTAAATTGAATTGAATTGACCTGGCTACCCAAGTATCTGAGTGAACAGCTTGTAGGAAAAAAAGATAAAATAAGCAGTTCAGACAAGTCCCTATTATTGGTGTTGATGTAGTAGTTATTCGTTTGGATGTTTTGTTGTTGCTACTGTTATTATTTTACTTTTTATTGAAGAATGAGTATAGAAAAGATACAAATGTACAGCTCAGATAATTATCTTAAAAACAAATAATCACTCTCCATATATTAATAGGGGAAATGTAAAATGATTGCAACCACTTTGAAAAACAGCTTGGCAGTTGCTCACAAAATTAAACAGAGGCCGGGCGTGATGGCTCACGCCTGTAATACCAGTACTTTGGGAGGCTGAGGCAGGCAGATCACTTGAGGCCAGGAGTTTGAGACTGGTCTGGCCTACATGGTGAAACCCCGTCTCTACTAAAAATACAATTAGCTGGGTGTGGTGGCACATGCCTCTAATCCCAGCTACTTGGGAGGCGGAAGCATGAGGATGACTTGAGCCCAGGAGTCAGAGGTTGTGGTGAGCCAAGATAGCACCACTGCACTCCAGCCTGGGTGACAAAGAGAGACTTTGTCTCCAAAAAAATAAGTAAAAGAAAAAAAAAGTTAAACAGAGTTACAGTGTGATCCAGTAATTCCAGTTCTAGGTATATACTTGAGGAATTTATCTACACAAAAACATAGAAAAGTGTTCATAGCAGCATTATTCATAATTGCTGAAAAATGGAAACAACCCAGATGGCCATCATGTGAATGGATACAGAGTATGGTATGTCTATACAATGGAATGGAACCATAAAAAAGAATGAAGCATTGGTACATGTTAGAACATGGATGGTCCATGAAACATGCTAAGTGAAAGAAGCCAGTCACAAAAGACCACATAGTCATATGATTCCATTTAAATGTCCCAAATAGCAAATCCGTAGAGATAGGAAGTTGCCAGGGGCTGAGTAGGTCTGGGATAGTATGGTGAGTGACTGCTAATGGGTATGGGATTTCTTTTTGAGTGGAGAAAATATATTGGAATTCAAGAATTAGATAATGATGATGTGAATATACTTACAACCAGTGAATTACAAACTTTAAAAGGGTGACTTTATGATATGTAAATTATATCTCAATAAAGCTGTTAAACACATCCAATATGGACAGTGTCCCAGAAGACCCCTCATCACTCTCCCAGTCAGGGCCCCAGATTATTCTTGGGGGTAGAATAGCAGCTGTTGCTGCTGCTACTGTTTACCTCTCAGAAGGAGCCATTGTTTTAGACTAGGCATGAAGCTTTATGTTCTTAGCACTTGCCAAGGCACAGCAGGGAACTTTTTGTAAAGCCCCATTTTAATCAAATGCTTCTTTGTAATTTGGTGGGGTCAAGTGTGACCTATCTTTGGCAGTAGTAGTATTTCTTGCCTTTCAAATCGGGTAGCTATGTACTCTTGACTTGCTTTTTTTAATAGAATGAATCTGGACCTTAAAGTTTTAAAATAATTTTTAAAAGTGCCATATATATATATATATTCAGAGCTGCCCTGCTGCCCCCCCGCCACTTCCCACTCTGAGATAGGGGTTGTTAATGCCATCCTTTAGATGAACCACACATAGCGTTAATAGTTCTTTTATCGTACATACAATTTCTGATCTTAAAAAAAAAACTATCCCTAAATGTTTATATGCTTTTAAATATTTCAGACAAGATTAGGCGCATTCAGGATGATAAGGCCATAGACAAATATTTCAAACCCAAAGTAAGGTCAGTGTTGATTTTTTGCTTTTCAGTGATGTCTTGGCATTGCCCATTTTCAAGCAGGAAGATTCCAGCCTTCCATTGGATGGTGAAACAGAGCACCCACCCTTTCAGTATGTGATGTGTGCCGCAACGTCGCCAGCAGTAAAACTGCATGATGAAACGCTTACTTATTTGAACCAAGGTTAGTTTGGCTATGTCACATTTGACATGTAAGAATTTACAGAAATACAAACTAATATTTTGGCATTGTAGCCTAGATTATTGGTAATAATTAAAAATGAAGTTCTTTTCTTAAATTTTACAACTTAATGAAAATTGTAGGAATTTTACTGTGAGCAGCTGAAGTACAGTTTGTGTAAACTGATTTGTGTTAAAGAGGGTCTGAGGAGGAAGATTTATTACAGGATTTTTAAAGACATAATCCAAAGGACTAGCAAGTAGGAAAGAAAGTCAGTTATTTTTAGGGACAGTGATTTCAATATGGAACTTGAGAATGAATCAGAAGTCCAGCTAGCAAGGAACCTGGATTTTGAACATGAAGCAGTTCTGTGCTGAAAATAGACTTAAGCTGCACCAGGATGGAGTCTGTGGCTAAATAAACAACATCACATTTTATCCTCTATATCTTGTTTGTAGTTTATGTCAGAGTGTTACATTACAGTGATATGAAAGGGATGGTGGGGAGGGAGGGAAAATAGAGATGTAGGGGTACTTTTTTTTTTTTTTTTTTTGAGTCTGGGTTTTGCTCTGTCGCCCAGGCTGGAGTGCAGTGGTGAGATACCGGCTCACTGCAACCTCCGCCTCCCAGGTTAAAGCAATTCTCGTGCCTCAGCCTCCCAAGTAGCTGGGATTACAGGCACTCACCATCACACCCAGCTAATTTTGTATAATTTTAGTAGACAGGGTTTCACCATGTTGGCCAGACTGGTCTCAAACTCCTGACCTTAAGAGATCTGCCTGCCTCAGCCTTCCAAAGTGCTGGGATTACAGGCGTGAGCCATTGCACCTGGCTCAGTTTATCTTTGGAAAGAGGAAAGATTGCTCTTTGCAGTTTGGGCACAGGCTGATGTGACTTACTGTTGTAAACAAAAGTGCTTTGAATGCAGGAATTAATTTGTTGGATACATATACTGAAAGCATGTTGAATTCTGATTTTAAAAAATTTTTTGAACACTTTTACTGTTATATGCTCATTGTAGAAAAACTGGGAAATATGTGAAGGGATAATGCCAAAAATTGACTAATTAAGCTTTTTGGTCTGTTTCTTCAATGTATATACGTTTCCTTTCAAAAAATTAGAATTATGCATCTCTTCACTTAAGAGTATATAGTGTTTATTTTTCTGTCATTAAATAGAATTTTTACTCCTGAAGTTTTGGAAAGAGCAATAGATTTTAGACTTTTACATGTGATTAATATTCTGAAATGTGGAAGAATAACTTATTTCTACCTTTTCATTTGATGTATAAGTTTAGAATCTACAAGGTTTTACCTTCAGGTAGTCCTATCTCTAGCCCTTGTGACAATACCCTGTTTGTTTTTATATTTAGTGTTTGGGTAGGCAATCACTTATTTGAGACTTACGTTTTATATTTGAAAGAACCTTAATAACTTATTTAGTAATCTGTTTTAGACATACAAATAACAGAAGAAACAATGTAGGGGCAAGGATATTCACTGTAACTTTATTTCTAAAGATAAAAAAGGAAATAACCTGAATTTTCTTTACTTGTGGAATAGTTGAATAAGTTCTGTTACATACATACCATGGAATGAATTAGTATACATATGCACCCTGTTTAAAGGAACATGTAGGATGTGCATCTGTTGGCCTGGGGAATGCCCATAGTTTATCATGATTGTCCTTAAACCAGATAAAAATATTTCATGTCGACAAAAGTCATAATCTACCATCTGTAGTAGTGATGTAGTAGACTGACACTAATTGATACTGTGCATCTAGTATTGTACTAAGTACATGTGGTAACCTTATTCATTTCCCACAGTAACTCTAGGAGAGGTTTATTCATTTTATAGATTAAACTTAGAGCAGTTAATTACTTTGCTCAGTGTCAATTTGGAAAGCTTAGGTTTTAACAAAATTTTTTCGAAGTATTACAGTAATGTGCACAAATCTTAATGAATTTTTACATATATATTCCCTTGAAACTACTACGTATTTTTACCTTTTCCAGCACTCCAGTAGGCTCCCTTGTGCCTCTTTCTCAGGTGATACCTCACTTGAATATAATCAATATAAGGGCAGGTGGTTTTCTTGTACTTTATTCCGCTTACTGCAGTATTAATGTTGAGTATTTTCTTGGTTCTGGAATTGTGTTATTTCTTGATTTTTCCTAGTCTTTTCAGAAAAAAGGTAGAAAGCTGAACTGTATATGTAGACATGTTTAAAACATACATTTTAGTAATTTTAAAAAATAAGGGCTGGGCATGATGGTTTGCGCCTGTAATCCTAGCACTTTGGGAGGCCAAGGTGGGTGGATCTGTGAGGTCAGGAGATTGAGACCATCCTGGCCAACATGGTGAAACCCCATCTGTACTAGAAATACAAAAATTAGCCAGGCGTGGTGGCACACACCTGTAGTCCCAGCTACTCAGGAGGCCGAGTCAGGAGAATCACTTGAACTCAAGAGGCAGAGGTTGCAGTGAGCTGAGGTCGCAGAACTGCACTCCAGCCTGGGCGACAGAGCAAGACTCTGTCTCAAAAAAAAAAAATTTTTTTTTTGAGTAATTTTAAAGGAATTGTACTTTTATGTACCCTTTTAAAAGAAATTATAATGCCTTTCAAAATAATACCTTTATGAGTATCATAATATATATAATAGTGTGTTGTGTTTTGCAGACTGTATCTTAGCATTTATCATCTTGACAAAAAGTTTTAAACCCAAGATTTTCCATGAATCCTTAAACAAGTTTTAAAATTTAAAAAATAAATATATATTTTCTTCTTTCCCTTCTTTTTCTTTCTCTGCTCCCTCTCTCTTCTCCCCCTTTCTCCCTCCCTCACCCTCTCCCTCCCCCTCTCCTTTCTTTTTCCCTCTCTTCTTGGTCTTGCTCTGTCACCCAGACGGGAGTGTAGTGGTACAATCATGGCTCATTGCAGCCTTGACCTCCCAGGCTAAAGTGATCCACCCGCCCCAGCCTCCTGAGTAGCTGGGACTACAGGCACAGGCCACCACGCCTGGCTAATTTTTAAAAAAATTTTTGTAGAGATGGGGGGTCTCACTATTCATTTCCCACACTGATCTCCAACTACTGGGCTCAAACGATCTTCCTGCCTTGGCCTCCCAAAGTGCTGGGTTTACAGGCGTTAACCACTGAACCTGGCCTTTTTTTCTTCCTTCCTCCCTCCTGCCTTCTTTCCCTTTCCTTTTGTTTGTTTGTTTTTAGAGACAGGATCTTGCTATGTTGCCCAGCTGTTTTTGAACTCCTGGGCTTAAGCAGTCGTCCTGCCTCAGGCCTCCTGAGTAGCTGGGATGTAGTCCTTAAAGGTATATTTTTCTAATGAGAGGATTCTTAGCTTTTTCTACATTGGATAAGGATTGGACCAGACTGAGAGATTTCTGAGTATCTTTTCACCCTACCTCTTTGTCTACTGAATAATGGAAGCTTGCTAATTTAAGCTAATAAAACAAACAAAGATCCAGACTAGCAAAGTGTCTTCAGCTCACTAGACTCGCTTTTCTTTTTCTTTTTAATTTTCTTTTTTATTTATTTTTTGAGACAAGGTCTCACTCTGTCTCCTAGGCTGGAGTGTGACGATGCAGTCTTGCTCACTGCAACCTCTGCCACCCAGGCTCAAGGGATTCTCTTGCCTCAGCCTCTGGAGTACCTAGGACTATGGGCACATGCTGCCATGTGTGGCTAATTTTTGTATTCTTAGTAGAGGTGGGGTTTTACCATGTTGGTCAGGCTGTTCTCGAACTCCTGGCTTCAAGTGATCCACCCACCTTGGCCTCCCAAAGTGCTGGGATTACAGGTGTGAGCCACCACGCCCAGCCGAAATGGTCATTCTTGAAGAAGAATATTTGCCACTATGTAATGCTGTAAAGAAATTAAAAATCAAATTCGGTATAGTCTTCACTTTGTCAGTAGAAATTGAAGCAAGTTTTCCTAGTTGTATTGATGTCTTAGTGTCATATTTTGAGTTCTTCTTGAACCGCAGAGGGATTGAGTTTAAAAACTTATTTGTGTTTGAGGCTGGGTGCGGTGGCTCTTGCCTGTAATCCCAGCACTTTCGGAGGCCGAGGCAGGCAGATCACCTGAGGTTAAGAGTTCAAGACCAGCCTGGCCAACATGGTGAAACCGTCTCTACTGAAAATATAAAAGTAGCCAAGCATGGTGGTGCACGCCTGTAGTCCCAGCTACTTGGGAGGCTGAGGCAGGAGAATCACTTGAACCTGGGAGGTGGAGGTTGGAGTGAGTCAAGATTGTACCACTGTACTCCAGTCCCTCGCCCCCGCCCCATGCAAACAAAAAAAAGCAACCTGTATTTGTGTTTGCCTGGTTATGCCTGAATAAGAAGAGCAGTTAAGTCCTTGACTTTAACTGTGGAGTAAAAACTGTAGTCCCAACATGGAGCCACCAGAGGGTGGAGCACATATAGCTAGCTTTCCCTTTGGGCAGGGCTCTGGCTGGAATAGGCTGCCTTTTGTCTTAACAGCTGGGGGCTAAGCCTTTGATGCTTCCACACCTGATAATATGAGTGAGACTTCTGATCTTACTCCCTTGCTGACTTGCTACTGCTGGATCAACCCCAAACTCTTCAAATAAAAAGAATTTCTCCTTGTTACTCCCCAAATGCGTTTTCATTTGGAGACCAAATTCTACATGGAGAATGCTAAGAATGTTAATTAACAAGCCTGTAATCCCAGCATTTTGGGAGGCCGAAGAGGGTGGATATCTGAGGTTGGGAGTTCGATACTAGCCTGGCCAGCATGGTAAAACCCCATCTCTACTAAAAATATAACAATTAGGCTGGGCACGGTGGCTCACGCCTGTAAACCCAGCACTTTGGGAGGCTGTGGTGGGTGGATCACGAGGTCAAGAGATCGAGATCATCCTGGCCAACATGGTGAAACCCTGTCTCTACTAAAAATACAAAAATTAGCTGGGCGTGCTGGCACGTGCCTGTAGTCCGAGCTACTCAGGAGGCTGAGGCAGGAGAATTTCCTGAACCCAGGAGGCAGAGGTGACAGTGAGCCGAGATTGCACCACTGCCCTCCAGCCTGACAACAGAGTGAGACTCCAACTCAAAAAAAAAAAAAGAAAAAGAAAAAAAATCCAATTATGGTGGCACACACCTGTAATCCCAGCTGCTTGGGAGGCTGAGGCATGAGATTTGCTTGAATTTGGGAGACAGAGGTTGCAGTGAGCCCAGATTGCGCCACTGTACTCCAGCCTGGGCAATAGAGTGAGACTTTGTCTCAAAAAAGAAAAAAGAATGTTAATAAAGTACAGATATAAGGCCCTAGAAACAGCATGTTTATTGGTTTAAGAATTCTGTTAGGCCGGGCGCGGTGGCTCAAGCCTGTAATCCCAGCACTCTGGGAGGCCGAGACGGGCGGATCACAAGGTCAGGAGATCGAGACCATCCTGGCTAACACGGTGAAACCCCGTCTCTACTAAAAAATACAAAAAACTAGCCGGGCGAGGTGGCGGGCGCCTGTAGTCCCAGCTACTCAGGAGGCTGAGGCAGGAGAATGGCGTGAACCTGGGAGGCGGAGCTTGCAGTGAGCTGAGGTCCGGCCACTGCACTCCAGCCCGGGCGACAGAGCGAGACTCCGTCTCAAAAAAAAAAAAAAAAAGAATTCTGTTAAATATTTCGGAAAGTTCTTTTTGCTTAGTTTCATTTTTCACAACATTAGATTTCCTCCTGATTAGTATCAGTTCATGTTACTAAAATTTTATGATAGGAATAGGACTTTAGAAATAAGGTTTCTAAAGCATTGAACTTAGCAAAATGGGGACTGTCACATCTTGGGCTCCACGTTACCCTGGAGTTCCATTTGAGGAAGCTAGAGTATGTGTCTTCAAGGGTGGGTGGGGACATGAATCACAACAGTTATATTTTTCAACTCTGGCAGAAGTTTTGCATTTCTGAGCCAAAAATGGAACAAAAAATAAAACGTGAATTGAGAAGATAAAGCTAAAAACAGGACTAGCGTCTCATAGAATATTATTGTTGGTCTGTATTAACTTTATATTTCATTAATACTGGATCCTTCTTTATATTTCAGTTACAACCTAGACTGTTGTTTCAGGAAGCCATGGTATTAAAATACTTATGGATTGGGGGAGAAATTAGGATATTTCTTAAAGTCTGGTTGTTCTCTCAGTGGATATTACCATTGAAGAATATAACAGTTTCCAATAGGGAAACCACTTTAAGCATAGCAAGTGTTACAGAGCCTTTTTTCTTCTGTTTTTGTTGTCGTTGTTGTTGTTGTTGTTGTTGTTGTTGTCGTCGAGATGGAGTCTCGCTCTTATTGCCCAGGCTGGAGTGCAATGGCACAATCTCGGCTCACCGCAACCTCCGCCTCACAGGTTCAAGTGATTCTCCTGCCTCAGCCTCTGGAGTTGCTGGCATTACAGGGGCCTGCCACCACGCCCAGCTAATTTTTGCATTTTTAGTAGAGACAGGGTTTCACTGTGTTGGCCAGGCTGGTCTCAAACTCCTGACCTCGTGATCCTCCCGCCTCAGCCTCCCAAAGTGCTGGGATTACAAGCGTGAGCCACTGTGCCCAGCCTAATTTTGTTTTTTTAGTAGAGACGGGGTTTCACCGTGTTGGTCAGGCTGGTCTTGAACTCCCGACCTCAAGTAATCTGCCCTCCCTGACCTCCCAAAGTGCAAGGCTTATAGGTGTGAGCCACTCCACTTGGCCAACTCTTGATTTTTGTGCCTCAAGTGAGCTCCTAGCTGTCTTTGAGGTTAGGAAATGGTGACTGTTCAATTCCTTGATCAGAAATCAGGAGTAATCCTCAACTCTTCTTTCTGTTACACTTTACATCTAATATAGCAGAAAACTGACGGATTTATGCTGATCTGATAGGTGAAAAATGATTTCAGTGTGGTTTTAATTTGCATTTCTCTAATGGAAGTTGAGTGTCTTTCAATACGTTTAAGAACTGTTGGCATTTCCTTCTTTTGTGAACCCCACATGTCCATTTCATTTGCTCATTTTTTTCTTCTAGGGATAGTGGACATTTGTTAGCAATTTTTGGAGACAGAGTTTTTGTTCTTGTTGCCCGGGCTGGAGTGCAATGGCGCAATCTCAGCTCACTGCAACCTCTACCTACCAGGTTCAAGCGATTCTCCTGCCTCAGCTTCCCAAGTAGCTGGGATTACAGGCATGCCCAGCTAAGTTTTGTATTTTTAGTAGAGATGAGGTTTCTCCATGTTGGTCAGGTTGGTCTCAAACTCCCGACGTCAGGTGGTCTGCCCGCCTCAGGCTCCCAAAGTGCTGGGATTGCAGGCGTGAGCCACCGTGCCCAGCCCATTTGTTCACAATTTTATAGGAGCTCTTTATGTACTGGAGAGATTAGCCCTTTATATATAATGCCACTTGCAAATATTCCCTCTGTGACACTTTTTTTTTTTTTTTTTAACTTGACCAATCAGAATCCCTGAGTCAAAGGGCATAGTATTTAATTTGTTGACAGGTGCAGCCACATTGCCTTTTAGAAAGACTTTTTAGTTGATATTCTGTACATTATTCAAGGTTATTTCTCCCCCACACTTGTCCACTTGATTTTTAATTAAATACTTTTTTTTTTTTTTTGAGACGGAGTCTCGCTCTGTCACCCAGGCTGGAGTGCAGTGGCCGGATCTCAGCTCACTGCAAGCTCCGCCTCCCAGGTTTACGCCATTCTCCTGCCTCAGCCTCCCGAGTAGCTGGGACTACAGGCGCCCGCCACCTCGCCCGGCTAATTTTATTTTTTAGTAGAGACGGGGTTTCACCGTGTTAGCCAGGATGGTCTCGATCTCCTGACCTTGTGATCCGCCCGTCTCGGCCTCCCAAAGTGCTCGGATTACAGGGTTGAGCCACCGTGCCCGGCCAAATACTTCTTTTTTTGTTTGTTTGTTTGTTTTTGAGATGGAGTCTCACTCTGTCGCCCACGTTGGAGTGCAATGGCGTGATCTCAGCTCACTGCAACCTCCATCTCCTGGGTTCAAGCGATTCTCCTGTCTCAGCCTCCAGAGTAGCTGGGACTACAGGTGCGTGCCACCACACCCGGCTAATTTTTTGTGTTTTTAGTAGAGATGGGATTTCACCATGTTAGCCAGGATGGTCTCTATTTCCTGGCCTCATGGTTCGCTTGCCTCGGCCTCCCAAAGTGCTGGGTTTACAGGCGTGAGCCACCGGGCCCAGCCTAATTAAATACTTCTTATGGCCAGGTGCGATGGCTCACACCTGTAATCCCAGCACTTTGGGAGGCTGAGGCAGGTGGATCACCTGAGGTCAGGAGTTCAAGATCTGCCTGGCCAACATGGCGAAACCCTGTCTCTACTAAAAAATAATACAAAAATTAGCTGGGCGTGGTGGCGGGCACCTGTAATCTCAGCTACTCGGGAGTCCGAGGCAGGGAGAGTTGCTTGAACCTGGGAGGCGGAGGGTGCAGTGAGCCGAGATTGCGCCACTGCATTCCAGCCTGGGCGACAGAGCGCAGCTCCTTGTCAAAATAAATAAATAAATAAAAATAAATATTTCTTATTGATCTGATACTCAGCATAAACCTTTTAATTTTTACTTCCTAAATTCTTGTGAGGTTGAGTGTAATTTTAAATATAAATGGTGTATTTTTCAAAACTTTATATACTTCATTTTGAAAATTATTTCTTACTGTTTTCAGAATACAGATCCATTGTTAAATATACTGCATATATCTTCTTCCAATCTGTGTCTTAACTTTTTAAAAATGTCTCTTGCCATAAAGGTGTTTTTTAGTGTTTCTCTGTCTGTTGAATGAATATAAGCAAGTTTTCTTTGTAACAGACTGTATATATGTTGTTTTCCTTCACCAGCCTTGGAGTGATGTAGTTGTATTTTGATAACCCCTTGTTGAATTTTGATCCTATACGCTAGAATCCTTTATATATTTTTCTGTAAGCCCCCTGGGAGTATAGACAAGGTATTGGTAGTTATAAAGATTCTCAACTTCATGTGATATTATAAGCATTCTTTAATTTTTACTGATTTTCTACATGCCAAATTATACTGTCATTTTTATTATTTAATAACATAATCCAGAAATCATTTTTTGTGGATTTGGAGTACATTATTAATTTTTTTGCAGCATTTTCCTAATTATCTAGATTGAAGTGTGAATGTCTGTGTTTTCTAATGAATATTTAAAGTGGAAACAACCCAAATATCCATCAACTGATGAATGGATAAACAAAATTTGGTATGTTCTTTACACAATGGGCTAGTATTAGGCAATAAAAAGGAATGAATATTATTTGGCAATAAAAAGGACTGACACATACTACATATGGGTAAACCTTGAAAACATTATGCTAAGTTTATAAAGCAAGGCACAAATACCCACATATTGTATGATTCTGTTTATAAAAGTAGAGTGGGCAAATCATAGAGACAGAAAGTAGATTGGTGATTGCTAGCAGTTGGCCGGGCGGGGGGTTGGGGGGTGGGTGTGGGGGAGGGATGGGAAATGACTACTAATATAGGTTTCCTCTTAGGATGATGCAAATGTTCTAAAACTGGTAGTGGTGATAGTTGTACAACTCTGACTATACAGAAAACCAATGAATTATGCGCTTTTTTAAAATGTGAATTTTATGGTATGTAAACTATATCTGAGAAAAGCTGTTACAAAAATTAGTCTTAGGTAATGCAAGCATAATAAAAATTTAGTGTAAGAGAGTGGCAGATGAAGATAAATTGACAGAGAAACTCTTGTCTCCTGTAATGATGTAAGGACAGAAGGTTGGTGTGATTTTTCAGGGAAAAGAAGGATCAACCTGAGTTTGCTTCTCTAGCAAGTTAACTATCATTGTGTAATGTATGTTCTGAGAAACACGCATTTTGAATTATGTTAAGCAAAGTGATGTTCTTTATAAGGATTGTTTTTTATACACAATTTCTTTAAATAGGTCAGTCTTATGAAATTCGGATGCTGGATAATCGGAAAATGGGTGATATGCCTGAGATCAGTGGAAAATTAGTAAAGGTAAGGACAGTCCATTTTAATTCCCAATGGATATTGCTGTGATTGAATGAGTTTTTGTTTTAAAAAAATTAATTTCAGTTCAATAATTGTTGTATTACAACTTTTTAACTTCTTGAGCTATATTTTGTTTATTCACCTGTAAAATGGGAATTATAGCCATTATTGGGTAGAGTAATTGTGAAAGACCCTTGGAAATCAAGGAACAATAGAAAAGTTAGTTGCAGTTATGGGGTAGAAAACTCACCACCACAACAAAAAACTATAAGCCTCTCTAAAAGTAAAAGATAATATGGGGAAGAATGTCAGTGTTGGCATAAAACTTTAAAAAATCCTTTACCTTGTAAACTTTCATTAAAAAAATTGAAATCTCTGTTCACCCTACCCATGTATCTGACTTAAGAAGTCAGTCATCCTAGGTGTAGGAGGCATAGCTGTTCTCCAGCTAACCTGTTCTTTTAGGATGTATCTTCAGAACCATCCCTGCCCCCGGCCCCTCCTAGCCTGTATCCATCATACATCATGGCTAGTTATAAATTCCACAGCATTACAGGGCAGGGTTAATGAAAGAATCTTAATTGGGGAAAGGTGAAACCTCATGTGACTACGTGTTAGCAAGAGATAAGTTCTCTTGATTTTTCCATCTCCCCACAGAGTGGCATGTCAGGGCCCAGGTGCTGCTGGGCCCTCAGTATGGAGGGGCATTCTATTGGAAAGACACTGCCCTCTGTGGATCTGCCTTTTTGGTGGGTAAACATGGGAAGGACAGCCTTGTGGTGGGAATTGAATTCAGGCAATCTATATTTGGTGTGTTAACTAATTTGGCATGTCTGGGAAAGCCAGCTGCCCAGTACCTGGAGGGCACCTGGAAGGTTACCTGGGGATCAAATGATAGGTTACCAAAGGTGCTTTGGAACTTCTTGAATGTGCAGAACATATTCAGCAGTGTGCTTTCTCTGATTGTTCTGTTTTTGTCTTTCTTTGTTCTGTGTGTGTGTGTGTGTGTTTTCTTTTTGTCTTACTGTTAGGGCCTCATCACGTGTAAGATGCTGGGTTTTTATTTATTTATTTAATTTTTTTAATATATCAGTGTAAAAGAGTTGGAAAGTTGTTTTACTTGTAAACTGCATAATAAAATTTAGTAGGGTTTGATGGGCCCTATATTGAGGTCTTTAAAACTGGATCCAAAAATGTTAGAACAATTTTTAAAATATTTTATTATGGTAAAATTTGAACATACCCAGAAGTAAAGAGAATGGTACAATGAGTCCACATATATCCATCATATGGTGGTATATAATAAATGTATCTGGTATATATCATGAGTTCTTATAAGTTCTCCTGCCAACTTCAACATTCTCCACAATTTACCAGTCTTGTTTCATCTATTCCCCCTTGTGCTTTTTTTGTGTATGCTGGATTATAGAATTTACTAATTCGTAATTTTAACTCAGTTCCTCATTCATGACCATTCAGTGTTCTGAGGAAAATATAACAAACTTTGACATCCAAACCAAATGCCAAAATTCAGTGTCCATCAAGGCATTGAAAATCAATTCTGGAGACAAGCTGGCTTTCCAGGGCAGTTCCCTGAATAGGTGGTAGGATTTAGGAATAATTAGTCTGATAGGTGATACCTAATGCTTAAAATATTTTGGCAAGCTGGTTGAAATACCTGTCAGATTAACTTGGAATAGCAGGGTTAAGTTGTATAACTGCTTTTAAGTTCAACTTCCTTGTATTTACTTGCAAATTAAAACATGTAAAAACATTTAATACACAAAACTAATGCAAGTATATAAAGGGGAAAATGACACCTCATTATGACATAATGAACTACTGTTAGTAGCAAAACCATTAACTTATAAATGCACAATAAATGTTTTGCTGACACAACACTAGTTAAGTGTTAGTATACTAGGCAAGTATATTCCACTTATTCTGAAGGCATCAGTATCTAAATATTTAGCTCACTGATTGAAAAGAGTTAATTTTTAAAGCACTTTACATTGGCTTCATCTTTGATAAGCCAGCTGCATGATTTTTGGTGGATGTGCCAGGCATCCAGTTATATTCTATAAGCTTGTCTGGGATTAAGAGCTACTGTCTGCTACTACCAAAGACTGCAGGATGAATTTCTTGGAAATCACATCCTTTTTTTAGCTAGAGAGTCCCTACAATATGCTTCAAATTTCTAGAGTTTTACTTACTGGCCCTAGGATCTTCGACTATACTACTTAAATCTCAGCGGGGGGAACCTTAGGGATCAAGTGATAGGTTTGCAAAGGTGCTTTGGAACTTCTTGAATGTGCTGAACATATTTAGCAATGTGCTTTCTCTGATTGTTCTGTTTTCGTCTTTTTTTGTTCTGTTTTTTTCTTTCAGTCTTATTGTTAGGGCCCCATCACATGTTGCTAGTTCTGAAAATGTAGTCAGTCTCCTTTTAGGGAGAACTTTCAGATAATGAGATTTTCTCCCCATTTTATTTAAGAAGTTCCTTTCCTCGCTCCCTCCCTTCTCCCTTTCTTTTTCTCTCCCTTCCTCCCTTCCTTTTCTTTCCTTTCTTTTTTCCTTTCCATTCTTTTTTGGGTAGGGTTTTCTGGTAGAAACTGGAAAACCTGCTAGACAAATTCTAAAAGAGCTATACAATGCTAGAATTTTTCTTATGTATCTTGTAATTTCCTAACTTTGATCCTCCTTTTATCTTCTTTAGTATTTTAGTCTGACCTAGAATGGGGCTTAGTAAAGCTCTGAAGTCTAATATCTGTATTCTCATACTGTTTTCATCTGAATGTATGTATTTAGTATGGTTCTCACTGAATATGGAACAATTAGAATTGTGATATTTTCTGTGCTGTACTTTTTTCTGGAGACAAGCTGGCTAGCAAATGTGAACCACTGGCACTGGTGTCTTAGGGGCCACCACTAGCCTATGCACCATCACTATGAGAGCTTTGCTGTGGTCAGGTGTGAAGTGGGTGCTGGGTAATTGGTTGGGCAGGCCCTGCAGGTGTGGGTGCAGGTGAGGAAGATGGGCATGGAATAAAGCAGCCACTGAGCCCTATAAATTTCTCCCACATCGGCCTCTTTTTAAAACTATCTCAAAGAAAAAAATTGCTCCTTTTAATTGGCTGCTGGGACTACAGGCGCCCACCACCACGCCCGGCTAATTTTGTGTGTTTTTAGTAGAGACAAGGTTTTACCATGTTAGCCAGGATGGTCTCGAGCTTCTGACCTTCTGATCTGCCCTCCTCGGTCTCCCAAAGAGTTGGGATTACAGGCGTGAGCCACTGCGCCCAGCCAAAAAAACTCAGTTGTTAACTATTATTTTAAATTAACAAAGTTTTACCATTGTGCCTGGGTTTCTCTGTGTCTGTGTTTTCATTTTTCATAACTCCTGTGTGCATCTGGTATTTTCTTTATAGGAATGTAATTCTTGCTCATTAATTTTAGTGGGAAGAACCTTAATTTTGAATTGCAATAACAAATTATTTTATCAAATCAATACCTAAGTTACCATTTTATTTATAATTTTAATTTTTGAGTTATAATTCTTTGCACCAAGTAATTGTACTGTAATCCAGGTATCCAAGGGCAAAAGAGTTCACTTATGGAATGTTTAAAACAGAATCTGGTTGTATATGTTCTACTGCTACAGGTTAACACCTAAGGAGTAGAAATGGTCCTGCATTTTAGCTGGAGCAGTTTAAAAGTACTCATTTTCCCCACTTACTCCACAGAGCATCATAAGGGTTGTATTCCATGACAGACGGCTACAATACACAGAGCATCAGCAACTTGAAGGATGGAAGTGGAATCGCCCAGGAGACAGACTTCTTGATTTAGGTACAGGCAGTGATCAAAAAAGACCATGGAGATGAGGGCCTTGTTTAGCTATGCCCAGTAATGTGTTATGTGGGCATCATGAATTACTTGTGTGGGGAAAGTTTTGGTGTTTGTGGATTTTATGTCTTGTCTTTTTTTTTTTTTCTTTTCTTTTCTTTTTTGAGACAGAGCCTTGCTCTCTCACCCAGGATGAAGAGCAGTGGCATGATCTTGGCTCACTGCAGCCTCCACCTCCCATCTTCAAGTGATTTTCCTGCCTTAGCCTCCCGACTAGCTGGGATTGCAGGCACGCGCCACCATACCTGGCTAGGATCTTGTGTCTTTAGAGTTGTTTTCTATATATACATACACACATGTATACGCATGTATACATTTTTTTCTTTTTATTTTTTTCCCATCCTTGTATTATAAAGAACCGAGAGAGTTGTTTTATAGTTAAAAAGTCAAGTAACTTTTTGGTGCTAAACTAATGTGAACCCGGAATTATATGATTTTGAAACCATTTAATTGTAAACTGGTACCATCTATGTTTTTTTTTCTTTTTGAGACGGAGTTTTGCTCTGTCACCCAGGCTGGAGTGCAGTGGCATGATCTTGACTCACTGCAACCTCCACCTCCTGGGTTCAAGCGATTCTTGTGCCTCAGCCTTTTGAGTAGCTGGGACTACAGGCGTGTGCCACTGCGTCCGGCTAATTTTTGTATTTTTAGTAGAGTTGGGGTTTCACCATGTTGGCCAGGCTGATATCAAACTCCTGAGCTCAGGTGATCCGCCTGCCTTGGCCGCCCAAAGTGCTGGGATAACAGGCATGAGCCACTGCGCTTAGCCTTATCATATTCTTAAAAAAATGAAATACAAACCATGGTAGGGGAAACTGTGATACTCATTTAGGGTAGGTTTCGATGTTGAGGAAGTTGATCATGGAGACCATTGAAGGACAGAGTTCAAAGCAATTACAATTATTTCATTAGAATATAATAGGTTGTAAGTTTTTAAGTTATTTAAAGTGGACAAGTTTTTATGTAACTTCTTTTTAAAACATAGATATTCCAATGTCTGTGGGAATAATTGACACAAGGACAAATCCAAGCCAGTTAAATGCGGTTGAATTTCTGTGGGACCCAGCAAAACGCACCTCTGCTTTCATTCAGGTTTGGATTTTTACATTATTAGAAGCATACTAACCTAGTTGTTTAGGTCATGGCAGGATTGAATTTTTGATACAGTATCATTTCCTTGAAATGCCTATTTGTAAACTATGTTGTAGTGTCTTTCTATATGCATAGTTAGGTTTAATCTAGTAAGTTCATCCTATTTTAAACTAACATATATGAAGACATTCCATGATATGTAAAGCATTATTCAAATGTTATTTTTACCACTAGTAGTCCCAATAATGAAAATGTCTGTTTTTCATGAGATATATTTCTCTTGAACAAAAGCTGCTATTTAAGAGGATACAATTGAAAAAAGATTGAGGTTTTAAAATTCCTTCTAGCATTATTTTAAAAACATTCTAATACTGAAAAATTCAAACCTCTACAAATAGGATAATAATGATGATTAATTGTCCATGTAACTGTCACCTGGCTTTAGCAGTTTTTTGTAGTTTCTTCCCCCTTTTTTATTGTTGGAGCACGGTTTTTTTGTTTTGTTTTGTTTTGTTTTTTGTTTTTTTGAGATGGAGTCTCATTCTGTCGTCCAGGCTGGAATACAGTGGCTTGATCTTGGCTCACTGCAATCTCCGCCTCCCAGATTGAAGGAATTCTCATCTCTCAGCCTACCGAGTAGCTGGGATTACAGGTGTGCACCACAATGCCTGACTGATTTTTGTATTTTTAGTAGAGATGGGGGTTTCACCATGTTGGCCAGACTGGTCTTGAGCTCCTGACCTCAAGTGATCCGCCTGCCTTGTCCTCCTAAAGTGCTGGGATTACAGGTGTGAGCCACCGTGCCCAGCCTGTTAGAGTACTTTAAAGCAAGTTTCAGACATACCATTTCATCCATAAATATCACGTCTCTAAGAGATGATTTTTTAAAAGTAACTATAATATCATTATTCTGTGTTTAAAAAAAATAGTAATTCTAACACCCAGAATGTTCAAATTTGTATGTGGTGAAATTTAAACTGCCAGGTAGGTAATATGCTGACCAGCCTACATAAGCTATGCTTTGCATGAACTGTAAAAAATAACTGGTATTTTGCCTTTTGGTATTCTACCAATATTACTCTCCATCAGTTAAATCACTGGGGGCATGGTTTATATCAGCCAAATATTGATATAAACTCATACTGTTGGTGTTTGTCTATAAGGCAACTAGTTATGTAGTAAATCAGAGTGATACAAGACCTGGCGTTACATCTCAGGTTGTATTGTCATATTACAGAGATCAGTTTTAATAGTGAGTCATTAGAAGAGGGGATGTGTAGCAGTCAGAAATGACCAAGGTCTTGCTGTTAACTCTGTGTGAAACCCTAAGGATGTCATCCAGGGTGGGTATTAGGAGACAGGCCAGGAGTGGTGGAAAATGAGTATTGCCCTCTGGATCCTGAATGGACTTTGAAGAGTTGACCAAAGAGTTTAGATGGATACAGAATGGGATGGGTAGTGGGTTTTCTGGACTATGAAATTTCCCCAGGCAAAGTATCACAAATTAGTGTCTGTAGGAACGGCAGTAAGATGGTTGGCTGGTAGAGCAGGGGTAATGGCAGTAGAGGACAAACAACAGAAGCTCTAAATGATGAGGTGAAGATTGCTGTGGATTGAACAGGGCTTAGGACCCTGGGTCTGAGATTAGCAAACAGTCCCAGGTGGAGGTGGGCAGTATACATAGGAAGCTACTGTAGTGTTGTACCCCTGATGGGAGCCAAGTCCGCATTAGAGGAGAGGCATTGTGATGGGCAGGAACTCAGAAAGTCTGGAGAGGCTCAGCTGGATTTGTGAGAGGGAAGCCGTATCTTAAAAACAATTAGAGAGGTTCACAGATAATTTGGCTAATATGTGTGATGAGTTCATTTTAAAGGATCTTGAATTTATAGTGGTGTCAAGTCACTCAAGAGGGAACAAAATAGAAAAATAACCAGTGAGTGGTAGGTCTTTGAATCCATTTCAGCCTGAATCATTTTATAGGTACACTGCATCAGCACAGAATTTACTCCACGGAAGCACGGAGGTGAAAAGGGAGTGCCCTTTAGGATCCAGGTTGACACATTTAAGCAGAACGAAAATGGGGAATACACAGATCATCTACACTCAGCTAGCTGCCAAATCAAAGTTTTTAAGGTAAGAGAGAGAACCCGGGTTTTCCGTAATTAAGGCTCAGTTTTGCCTATAAAGCTGTGTGTCTGCAGCCTGATGGATGAAATAGTATACTTTGTTTTTAAGCCTAAAGGTGCAGACAGGAAACAAAAAACTGACCGAGAGAAGATGGAGAAGAGAACAGCTCATGAAAAAGAAAAGTATCAGCCGTCCTATGATACCACAATCCTCACAGAGGTAATGTAGTGCAGCATCTGGTTTTGGAAGAGAAGCAAAGGTTGCATATTAGTCTATTTCTAAGATGAGTTTTGCTACAAAAGGGTTGGGGAAGATTGGGTGGAAGTTTGACATGTTATTGTCTGTGAAATTTGTGGGGAAAATATTTAAATTTGGGGATTCTGTTAGCCTGTTTCCTGGGTGGGATCTTAAATGAAGATGCTGAAATCCCAATGAGGTCTTAGAAACAGACCTTAAAAACTTTGAAGTTGGCAAGAGACTTAAGTTGGGGCCTAGAAAGTCCAATTTTTGTCACTGCTGGGGTTTTGCATTTTCTTTAACTTTGAATCCTGTTGTCATACATTTGTTTAATTGGACTGAAGAGACATGAAACAGGGTGTTAGATCTTTCTTTGTATAATGAAAAGACATTGATCCCAATCTTTGGTGTTTGTCCAGATGAGGCTTGAGCCTATAATTGAAGATGCAGTTGAACATGAGCAGAAAAAGTCCAGCAAGCGGACTTTGCCAGCAGACTACGGTGATTCTCTGGCAAAGCGAGGCAGTGTAAGGGGCTTCTGCTTCTCTTTTCATTGTGCAGGAAACCTTGTGCAGTGTTAGATATAGGACCACCTTCCACCGCAAAGTAAAGCCAAATTGTTTCTGATGTCCATGTCTTGATTTAATTTGCTTTTGTTTAGACTTCCTGCTTCTGTTTGTTCCTCACTGAGGAAAATTTCCTAAATCTAACACTTTAAAACAAAGCAAAAAACAATGTTGACCATATTGGGTGGTTTTGGAGGGAAAAAAAGACACTCAGAGATATGTATTCCCTCCCTGACTCCTTCCCTTCCTCCTTCCCTCCCTCTCTCTCCGTCACACACACACCTCCTTCAAGAGCACTGAAATTAATTGAAAATACTTTCTTTAGTAAATTAGCTATTATTTTTGTGTAACTGAAAAGGGTCTTGCTTTCTCATATGTATACTTGATAAGAAAATTTTGTGGACAGTTAGATGATGGCAGCAAGCTTGACATTTACACGTGCAGTTCTTTGTCACATTTTTCTGCATGTAGCATAAAAATGTGTGTCTGTCTATGCTTCTAAAAGCCTGTTTGGCAGCACTGGTAGAAAAAAAAAACTGATGGGATTCATGTTTCTTCTTGGCACTTGCATTGTGAATTAATGCTTCAGGCCAAAGTAGTGTACCTTGCTACACTTAGACCTGGGTCCCCCTCAATATGCAGTCAGGGTCATCTGGTTGAATATGTGGTTTGTCCGGTCAAGTATAGCAAATCTTTATTTTATGACATGACTATTCATCTATTAGTCCACAAAGGATGATCCTGCTTTGCAAACTTAGATCAGCTACATACCTTCAGTAAATGTAAACACAGAACATTAAAGAATTCATGACTGCTGTATTCACTGTTGCAGTCTTTGCACTATTAAAGTGCCAGAGGATTTTTCACTCTTATACATATCACAATTACTGTGGTTAAATGTAGGCTTTGAATGTTACTGTCATAAGCACTATCACAAGAAACTCATTTCCAATTATAGTATTGAATAAAAATGTTTTAGTGCTTCTCTATGCAATGAAATTGAAATTGTACTCATCCTAGTGCCGCTGGAAGCACACATTACATTTTCTTTAACTGGGCTTTCTTTTTTTTTTTTTTTAATTCGAATCAAAGATTGTTAAAACAGCTGTATATTCTTTCCTAAAACACCCACCACAGCAATTTTGTTTTTATCCTTTTCTGATTTCCCAGCTGAAGACCCACCAATGGTTCTTAGTAAACTTCTTTGTCGGGGGGATTCTGGTAACTCACTTTTCCTCTCCTGTTATAAACCATTTAACTAGTAAAGAAGTGGGTTCTGGTAATTCCTAAATAAAAGAAATTCCTTATAGCCCAGATGTAATCTGAAGATGGGAAAACTGTTGGTAAATTCTTAATGATTCTTAACTCAAGTCTAAAGTATGCAAAACGTCAGCAGTTCACTGGCCTGGGATTTCACATCTTCGTCGTGTATTGCTTGCTGCCCTGGCTGTATTTGATTTTGTTCAGATGCTTCTAGGGGTGGTTAGAGCTCATTTTGAAAACCTGTTTTTAAAAAAGCAGGGTACAGATTGATCCCTTAAAAAAGAAAGTTTGCAGGATTTCATATGTTTCTTCAAATTTCTGCAAAGGAAGGCCAACGTTTCATAGAGTTTTTGTCTTGTTACAATTGGCTTTCAGTAAAAAGGGATATCCAGATTTACTGTTAGAGTCGAAAAGATGCCAAATGAAATGGTCCCACACTGAATAGTCACTACTGGTTACCAGGAGATGCTGTACAATAAAACTCTTAGTGTGTCTGTTGGTCTTCATCTCTGAGCTGTATATGATTGGCTCAAATGATGACTGCCAATTTCTACAGCCTAAAATGGGTGATCATTCTTTACCTGGGGAGGGACTGTGTTCACGGTGTACTGAAACCATAACTATGAGCGCAGGCATTGCTGGCACCATTATGAATTACAGACTATCTTCAGGAGCATAGGCACTGCACCATTGCTTGCTTTTCGAATGTTAGAAGACTCTAAATACCTAAAAGTGAAATTTTACGGAGTTTTGGTAAACTTGGTGTTTCTACATTACTCTGCCATGCTAACTTGAAGCTTTTTGATGACTTCATTTCTTCACATGGCTGGCAATAATTACCAAAAGTTTAGAGAGACTTGATACTTTTAATATTAAATGGTTGATATTATTTATATGTGCATGTTATGCTGTGTTATATTTTACATGTGGAGGGGATGTTGCAGCAAGAAAATCTTTCAGATAGTAGAGGTGAGGCGACAGTGTGTGATGCCCATGATTAGATTTGCTAGTCAGCTCACAGGGTCTTGGGTTCATCAAACAGTGTAAACTGAGGAGGTGATACTTTGTAAGATGGAAAGAAAAACAAGAGTCTAGTTGTTTTGTTTTGTTTTGAGATGGGCTTTTGTTGTGTTGCCAAGGCTGGCCTCCAACTCCTCAAGCAGTCTTCCTGCCTCAGACTTCTGAGTAGTTGGACCACAGGTGTATGTGTGCCATCTCACCTGGCTTAAAAGGCCGTACTTTTAAAAGAATGGGCATTGTTGTGTAAAATGTATTTTATAGCAAAGTTGGTATGCCATGCAATAAGTTTATTCAAAGCTCTCCAGCTAAATTAGATTTCTTTTTTGAAAGTTGACTGATAATAGAAGTAATAAGTCTGCAGTCATTTTTCTTATTTCTAAGGGGATAAATAATTGGGTAGTTGAGATTATTTTCCATGTATCCATTGCTTTTGATGGATGTCAGACAAGCGTTTTAAGCCCCTGTAACCACTGGTGAGACTTAATTTCTGCCCTCAGTGTGCTTCACAGTTTCTTAGCTCCATTACACCAGTGGTCTTGACACTTACCTACTCAAAATAATTTTTAAATTTTTTTAGAGACAGTGTCTTGCCTAGTCACCTGGGCCTGGAGTGCAGTAATGTGATCAAAGTTCACTGCAGTCTCAAACTCCTTAGCTCAAGTGATCCTTCCACCTCAGCCTCCTGAGTAGCTAGGCCTACAGGCACACACTACCATGCCTGAGTACTTTTTAAATTTTATTTTTGTTGAGACAGGTTCTTGCTGTGTTCCTCAGGCTGATCTCCAACTCCTGGCCTCAGAATGATACTCCCACCTTGGCCTCCGAAAGTGCTGGGATTATAGGCATGAGCCATCATGCCCGGCCTCAAAAGAATTTTGAGAAAGGATACACTTGAACGTTTCCAGACTGACATCTGAAAGTTTTCATCTTAAAATTTTTCATCATAAATTTAAATAGCTGCAAAGGAAGCAATGTTCTGGCATGGTGGCGATTTGTATTTACAATTTAAGATAAAATTGTAACATTACTCTTGAGGTGCATCCTATGGAATCTAAATGCCATAGCAGTTTGACCACTGCTATTGTTCATTCAAAAAATTCATTAAATCCAAAATTTTACTCTGTTCTTCCTTCTTGGTCTCATGTTTCTAATTCACTCCCCTTAAATTTTATCTTAATATGACATAGTTTTATGCCTGAAAATCTTTAAAAAATTTTTTCTTATTTATTTTTATTTTTTCTTCCTGAGGCTTCAGATGACCAAACTGAAATTTTTAAATGATCACCCTAAAAAAATTACCTTTCAAAAAATTTACATAAATTGAAATTTAATTTTTAAAATTTTCTATGACCATAGCCTCTTAACTCGGTCAAGATATTTAAAACTTATTAGTACCAATTTATCAAAACAACAAACCCTACAGATTTTGATGAATATTTATTAAATGTAAAAATAGAAATATTATTGGAAGTGCATCTTGAATGATGAGACAGAGTAGAATATAACTTCTAGAATTTTATAGATATGAGAAATTTTGTTTTTTCTTTCAGCAATGCCATTTAGGTCCTGGAAGTCCTTTTGAATCATCTGTCAAAAATCCCAGGGACATTTTTATGTGATCTACTAGATTATTTCAATATATGTCAGTTGACAGTAGGTCCTCCTGAATTATTTTGATAGCAAATAGTTGAAAATCACCTGACTTACAGAAAAACTTACGTCATTAGAGTTATGTACTTTTTCTTTTCTTTCTTTCAAGATGGGGTCTCACTCTGTTACCCAAGCTGGAGTGCAGTGGTGCAGTCATGGCTCACTGCAGCCTCCCCTTCCCGGATTCAAGTGATTCTCCTGTCTCAGACTCCCAAGTAGCTGTGACTACAGGTGTGCACTACCACACCTGGCTATTTTTTTTTTTTTTTTTAATCCTAGTGTCTTTAGCGTGGCTTTGGGAGAGTCTTTCTTCATTTTATTTATTTATTTATTTATTTATTTTTTATTATTTTTGAGATGGAATCTCACTCTGTCACCCAGGCTGGAGTGCAATGGCATGTTCTCGGCTCACTGCAACCTCCGCGTCCCGGGTTCAAGCGATTCTCCTGCGTCAGCCTCCCGAGTAGCTGGGATTACAGGCGCGCGCCACTATGCCCAGCTAAGTTTTTGTATTTTCAGTAGAGATGGGGTTTCACCACATTAGCCAGAATGGTCTCAATCTCCTGACCTTGTGATCTACCTGCTTTAGCCTCCCAGAGTGTTGGGATTACAGGCGTGAGCCACTGCACCCAGCCTCATGTTTATTTTATTGTTTTTATTTTTTGGTAGAAACAGGGTTTCACTATGTTGCCCAAGCTGGTCTTGAACTCAAGCTATCCTGAGCTATCCTGGGCTGTTGCCTTGGCCTCCCAAAGTGCTGGGATTAGGGGTATGAGTCACCATGTCCAGCCTGGGAAAGTCTTGAAACCCCAAGGCTATGGTTAGATGTGATGCCTTTCTTGTGTAAAATGAGAGAAGGATGATTATGAAAGGGGACCCTTGAAACTGAGTCCTCAGATCCATTGGTTTTTAGAAAGAATACCTGTATAGTGAAGTCACATCATGTGATGTCTATATGTCAAGTTTGAAGACTTGTATTTGAGATTACCCTGGTATGCTTAGCATGCTTTTGACTTTGACTTTTTCAACTCTCCTAATTGTAATAGTTCATGTACCTCCGTGTCTTTGTTCTGTTTCTGGTCAGAATTTTGCCTGGAGCTGAAAAATACTAAAGTTCACCTTAACCCTTCCAGAAAATATAAAACAGAGAGAGAGAGAGAGAGGCAGTACTGTACACAGTTGATATATTTTGATGCTGGGTCTGTCTGGTCTGTCTTGAGGATTATTACTCTTTAGAGGTATCAAAGAAGCAAATGGGTACTGGTGAGGCTGCTTATTGGGGAAGAGGGCAAAATGAGCACTAGTTAGGTCAGAGCCATGTTTCAGGTCACCATGTGATGTCAGATGTTGCTTATAAATTCTTTCTTGTCTTCGCCATTCTTAAATCTTGATAGGGTCCTGTTGGGAAACTGATAAAGAGGATACTGGTAAAGAGGGAGGAGAAAGATCTTGAAAGCAAATTATACTTAAGCCTATATTTTAAATGCCTTTATAAATTTTTGCTGCTGTCATCACTTTAGGTCTTCTTTAATCAGTGTCTAGACGCACACAGCAGGTAAAACTTTTCTTTGCCACACAGAAGTAAATTTGACATGTGTCTGTGAGGTTGCTTGATAAATGTCAGCTGTCTTGCATTTTATAATCTTGCATTTGGCTAGTGAGTGAATTACAAAAATATTTCTTCCACATATTAAAAGCATATCATTAATTTATTTCTGTTTCTGTCCTTAGTGTTCTCCGTGGCCCGATGCCCCCACAGCCTATGTGAATAACAGCCCTTCCCCAGCGCCCACTTTCACCTCCCCACAGCAGAGCACTTGCAGTGTCCCAGACAGGTATCTGGTTTGCGTGATAATGTGCCTGCAGCTAACTAATGCTTATGTGCCTTCATTTCCCCATCTCTCCATGTACAGCAGCCTTTTGTTTATATTGTACCTGAAGGAAATAGTAAGGGGAAATAGCCTGTATCTCGGTGGCAGAGGACAATCATTGTCTTTTCTTCGCCTACCAGCCTTTTTTACTCCAAGCCCCTTGTGCCTTACATAGTCACAGCTATGGTAATTGTAGACAAGGGGCCATTTTCAAGATATAGCCAAGATACATTCTTTGTGAGATTAAAGACAACATTAATAGTGTCTATAGGTAAAGAGAGAAGGACAAAGTCAGTTTGTTACTAAGTTCATCCACTTGTCTATAATGCTTATATCAAATGGGTTATTTTCTGCAGTATTTCTTTTCTTTCCCTATAGATACACTATTTTTTTAATTGAATCTTTAAGGGAAGACCTTTCCGTTTCTACAGATTTGCTGTGGTTTTAGGAATGGAAATGGTGGACTCTTTATTCTGTTATCCAGCCTTGACTGGCAAGAGTTTAGAGTGAGCTCGGGGTGGGAGCAGGAGACGGCATTTGGGGCATCTTGAAGGTGCAGCGGTACCCCATGGAGGCTTTCCATTCCAGGGCTTTGCTGCAGCACTGATGCAGGGTAATTCACATCAGAAGTTCCCTATTTTTTAGGAAGTTTCTTGTTGGGGAGGAAAATTATGAAAGCTAAGACCACAAAGGAAAAGGTTCTCAGGTCATGCTGACAAGGTCTGATGAGAAAGCAAGCAGAAATGTGCTCTCCCTCTGAGGAGACGGATAAACTGAGAAGGCAGCTTGTTGTCATGTAGGCTATTATGCTTTGAGAGTAGAAACATACCCTTGGACTCAGCAACTGAGAGGAGTGACCAGAGGACCAGTAGGTTACCATTTCTGAGGGCTTAGAATAGTTTCCTCGTCAGTCCAGTCTGAATAATCTTAGAAAATGATTATGGCTTTAAAGGTGAGCTGTAAGTTTATGTACTCACTAGTAGGCTGGAGAACTCACTGTGTTCCCAGCACTGTTCTAAGTGTTCCGATACATTAGTGACCAAACAGACCTCCGTATGAAGGAGCTTAAGTTCTTATGGGTAGAAAGGATATAAATAATCAAGATAATAAACCTAAGCAATTGAGGCACGGGGGCTAAGAAAGGAGTTGGTGCTCAAGAGCCAGAAGGTAGCCCTATTCCCTGTGGAGTTTTCATTTCATTTTACTTAGAAGCACAAGGATAGTGGTACAAGTTAATTTCTTTTGTTCTCTTGAAATTCACCCTCATCAATCTTAGATATATGTATTACTTAAAGGAGTATAATTTTATATTTTTGCTTAGGATCGTTATACTATTTCTTGTAGCTCATTTTTTTTTTTTTTTTGCATTTATTGTCAACTGTTTATCTAATTTGATGTTTTGTATTTTTTCCCCCTAACTTTTAAAAATTAATGTGCAGGCCGGGCGTGGTGGCTCACACCTGTAATCCCAGCACTTTGGGAGGCCGAGGCGGGTGGATCACAAGGTCAGGAGATCGAGACCATCCTGGTTAACACAGTGAAACCCCGTCTCTACTAAAAATACAAAAAAACTAGCCGGGCGAGGTGGCGGGCGCCTGTAGTCCCAGCTACTCGGGACGCTGAGGCAGGAGAATGGCGTGAACCCGAGAGGCAGAGCTTGCAGTGAGCTGAGATCCCACCATTGCACTCCAGCCTGGGCGACAAAGTGAGACTCTGTCTCAAAAAAAGAAAAAAATTAATGTGTATCCTTCATTTTCCTTGGCATCCCCGAAGATAATTGGGGAAGCCCTTTTGTTTCACAAAACTTGAATTTCTTACTAGAACAGATGAAGAAGGCACAGATTAAGACACAGTCTTCTGTGTCTTAATTTCGTCATCATATCCACACCCTAAGCTGTTGCGCTTGCATTTTTGTTGCAAACTTTCATAGCTGTCTCCCACTGTTGCCTTACTTGAAATTTGCATAAACAGCTTTTAATGCCTTGATTAAAACATATATGCATTACAAAAATCATCATTTCCTTCTTTCTCCTTTCTCCCCAGCAATTCTTCTTCCCCAAATCATCAGGGAGATGGAGCTTCACAGGGCTCTGGTGAAGTAAGTATCTTTCTACTAAAACTGTCTGATGCTTTCAGGGTCCTACATTTTAAAGTTTTGTTTTTTTGTGCAAATTTATGGAGTAGGTGAGAAGTTTTGTTACATGTATATAATGTGTGGTAATCAAGTCAGGATATTTAGGGTGTCCATCACCTGAGTACATTTTTTTAGGTATAGTCATCCTACTCTGCTATCAAATACTGAATTTACTCCTTCTATTTTATTGTATGTTTGTTTGTACCCTTTCATCCAGTTCTTCTCATCCTGTCTCTTATCCCTCACCCATTCTTCCCAGTTTCTGTTACCTATTTTTCCACTCTCTTACCTCTACCTTCATGTGTTCAAATTTTTTAGCTCCCATATATAAGTGAGAATATAAGTCTTTCCGTGCCTGGCTTATTTCACTTAAGACAATGAGATGTTCATGTTGTCCATGTTGCTGCAAAAGATGATTTCATTAGCAGCTGCATGATTTTTCTCTTTTTTTTATGGCTGAATAGCATCCCATTGTGTATCATGTTTAAGTTTCTGACAAGGGCCTGCATCGTTATTTGGGTTGCTGGAGTCAGACTCATGCTCTTTTTGGGTGTTTTTTACTTCAAACTCCGAGGCTTTCTGTGTTAATTGTTTAAGTGTTCTAAGTTTGAATGGTTCCTTTTATTTATGTTCATTTTCATTGTTAATAGCAAATTCAGCCTTCAGCTACGATCCAGGAAACACAGCAATGGCTGCTCAAAAACAGATTCTCTTCCTACACAAGACTGTTCTCTAATTTTTCAGGTATGTGTATGTGTGTGTGTATCTGTGCATGAGAATGTTTTGTTTTTGTTTCTGTGCTTTTATTAACTTTATTTTTTTAATTTTGAAATAACTATAGATATGAAGTTGCAAAGAAAAATGCACAGAAAAGTTCTTTATATCAATCCCCCAATAGGAATATCTTGTATTTTTATTATATGCTATTAAAGCCAGGCAATTGACATTGGTTCAGTCAACAGTTTTACCAGACTTGTGTGCCCTCATTTGTGTGTATGTGTATATAGTTTTACATGATTTTTTAAACTTTATTTTGAAATGATTTTTGTTTTACAGTAAGTTACAGAGCTAGTACAGTGATGTTTTGGTGTACTCTTCACTCTGTTTCTCACATAATTATAGTACAATAGCAAAACCAGGAAATTGCCATTGGCACAATGTATGTTATGGTGTAGATTTTTGTAAGCACCACCACAGTAAGATACGGAATTATGTCATCACTGCAAGGATCTCCCTCCCGCTACCCCTTTAGAATCACACCCACACCCTTCCCCTACCATCCCTAATCCTTGGCAACCACTTTATATTTTGTCTATAATTTTGTCATTTTGAGAATGTTATATAAATGCAATCATATAGTATATAACCTTTTGAGATTGGCTTTTTTTCAGTAGCATAATGGCCACCTAAGTTGTTGTGTGTATCAGTAGTTTAATCCTTTTTATTGCTAAGTAGTGTTTCATAGTCTGAATGTACTCAGTTATCGTTTTTATATACTTATGTGTAAGTTTTTTTTTTCTTGCACAGCAAGCTAAACGAATGTTAAGAAGGAATTTTAAAAGCTATCAAGCACTGCGTCTCCAGGTAGTGCTATAGGAAACCTGTTTAGAGGGACAGTAATAGATACTGCCAGGTGGGGCAGAGGTAGCATTTCCCAAATATATTTGGCTCTGGGAGTCTTTTCCAACATGACCACCTAGTAACATGTCCTGGCCAAACATCCTGAGAAGTGCTGGATCACAGTAAAGTGGTAGTTAGCTTTCCTGCACCTGCAGTGCAATAGGGCCATTAAAACACAACTTTGTGAATCCCTTTGAGAGGACAGAACTTGTGTGTGCACACACTCAGCCTGAAGAAAAGCTTGATTTTGCGAAGAACATGATTTCTTACTATGCCACGTATTGTAATGTTTGTGCAATGAGTAGGTATTCCTCGTGTAGTTCTTTGTCTCTTTAAAATTAAAGTTCCAGATGGAAGTCATTTGCTAGCTGGGGACTACATTTTTATATGATTAAGTAAAGCCTTTTATGTGTGAAAAACTAGAAATTGTAAAATTTCAGGGTGGGGGAGCTGGGGTTTGTCTTGCACTGTTGTATGGAAGGCAGATGAAAAGCATAGCACATAGAAAAAGCGCCAATGTTTGGAACTGAGGGAGGCCCCATGTTACTCCTCTTACATCAGGCAGATCCGTGTTTCTGTCTGGTGAGTTTTAAGCCCTTTTCGCTGTAAGCAGTGATCACATGGCGCGGCCTTCTGCCTTTTCCTTTTCCTGGGGGCTTCTTCCAAGAAAGTGGGTGAGGAGCTAGCCATGGTACCCTCTCGGCACATCTCTTGAGTCACAGCACTGACAGTAGCATGGTGAGGAGGGCAGTGAGTCTTCTTGCTGTGATCCTTGTGGGCATTCGCATTTCAGGATGGGTTGTACATGCAGTTATCTGTCCAGTTCTCCGTATGGGTTAAGGGTGTGCACACACATACACAGTACTTTCTGGTCACAACTGTGAGGTGTATGTAGTAAGCCCCAGTGGAGAGATGAAAGAGAGCCTCTCTGCTTACCTGACTCTATAAAATGACTCTAATAATGCTCTTGTCTCATGGGAGATATGCTTCTCTGATCTTTGTTTTACAGACTAGAAATTTTGTAGGTTCTCGCATTTGAGCCTTTAAAAAATAGAAAGATGACTTCATTATCTTCTTACATATGTAAGTGGCTGTTTATCATATGGAAATCAAGCCTTCATCCCAAAGTTCATCTTAATTCCCCCAATAAACTGTATCCTAGCTGTTAGAGAATAAAACAAAAGATTATGGATAAATTCAGACATTAAAAAGTAGAGAGAATATGATTAACTCCCATGCAGCCATCTCCTAGCTTCAAAAACTACCAGCATTTGGTCAGTTTTGCTCTCCATTACTTCCTCTCCTGCCTTCTGTTGTATTTCAAAGCAAATCCTAGATGCCATATCATTTATGCTTGAAATTCTGAGTAGTAGTTCATGGTGTCTGTGTCCTCAGGTATGGCTTCCATATACTTACATGTAAGTTTTTTTTCTTCTATAGTAAGCGAAGGAAGTGTTTAGATAGAATTTTTAGAAGTGTCAAACACTGCTTCTCTAGGTGATGCTATAGGAAACCTGTATAGAGAGACATTTACACTTGTAAATGACGTTAAGTAGGATGTGCTTGGGGGAAATCTTAGGGTATAATGTGTGATTCTCTGCCATTCTTCTGTTAAAAGTGGCTGCTGTGACAGAGTTGTTTATGTTATAGAATGTTTGACTGTACATTGCACGTCTCAGTATAAAGAGGCCCAGTCCTGGTTCGGCTACCAACTCTTACAGACTTTAGGCAAAGCCCACAAACTCTGGACTTCCATTTCCTTTTTTGTAAAATTAAAGATTGACCGGCCTGGATGATCTCAGGGTTTGTTTCTATGGGGTGGGTCAGAATCATGTTTCTTCACGTAGCCACAACCCAGTCACTAAATAAGGTAGATGAGTGACATCTTGTATTGGGAAGAGCTCTTTAGGCCCTACACTCATTGATTTGATTCATCGGCCTCTGGACTTCTAGGCTCCTTCTTGATACAGCACATGGAAAAGCCAGCATTTTCCTTGGCTCTGAAGGATGGGTGTCTGTCTTTTTGTATTGTTCATGTATATGTGTATATTCAGGATATCTATCATTATTTTGAAGGACATTGGACTGCATGAAGACAGATGCCTGTAAAGCAGTTCTGTTCTTTTTCCATTTATTTGAGAAAAATATTTTTGCTCTTTTCTAGGTGCCGACTTATTAAAACTGACAAAGGAGGATTTAGTTCAAATTTGTGGTGCAGCCGATGGAATTCGGCTCTATAATTCACTGAAGTCAAGGTAAAATACTGTGAACTGTTTTGCTTGAAATAAGAATGTACCTTTCTTCGCGTGGGGAATTTGGGCAGAATGTGTTTCCACGCTAGGTTGGCGTGTGTGCCTGTGTGCGCATTCGAGCATCGGCAGCATTGTGCTCACAAGAAGACTGTTTTGTGTACACCTTCAGGGCAGGCCCAGATATGATGCAGGCACTGATGAGGGCAGAGGTAGACTGTAAGACTGGTAGAAATGCACATGGGCAGTACTGATTTCTTGAAGACGACTGGGTTTGTTGCCAAGAAAACAAAACTTCTAATTTAGGTGAGCTATACAGAATCTATGGTTTTCAAGGTCATGACTATTACTAAACAGTTATTAAAAATGTAAACTAATTGTGAATTAAAATGACAGAAACTGTAAATTGTGCTGGCTTGTAAGAACCATTTACTATCATTGCTCTTTCTATACTTGTGGTATGAGAATTCCATTAAAATTGAATCTTACTGATTTTTAATTTGCTGACTTAATCTTGAAACTTAAATTTACCAGCATCTGACAGACCATCTCAATGGTTTAGAGTCTGGATCATCATATTAGACCACCTGTGATAGTTGGTGTGAGGTGTGTGGTTTTTATATTTTTATTAGTGAATTATTTTATATAACGAAATAACATTATAAAGTTCTCATAAGGAAATAGAACTTAGATTCCTGTAGTTGTCACATTTGTACGTGTGTAAGGCAGCTTTCTCTCCCAGGCTCATCAGTGGCATCTTCTGATTGCAGGTCAGTTAGGCCCCGTTTAACCATCTATGTCTGCCGGGAGCAGCCAAGCAGCATGGCGCTGCAAGGGCAGCAGCAAGCTGCAAGCAGTGCAAGTGAGAATGGCAGTGGGGCACCCTATGGTAGGTATTGAGGGTATCTCGATTCTGTCACTTCTGAAACTGTCAAAACAGAAATGGGAAAGACTTGATTGAGCAGGCTTTGGAGAACTCTTGCTGTGTTAGGAATGCCAAGTTGCTCATGAGGGAGCCTTGACAGCAATGAGAGGTGGCAGCTCTAGGGCCAAGTCCTTGGGAGAAGAGGAAGCTGGCATTCTTTCTCAGTTATTACAGCCACACTGTGGGTCTCTTTTTCATGTGGCCCTTCATGCTGGAAATATGTAACAAGTGGAAAACCTAGCTTGAATGCATTGAGATCTTTCTGGCTTTTATTTTTTTGTCAGATTTGCTGAAATGATGAATATAACACTGGCAGCTTAACAAAAAAAGCAGGAGGGTTTTTCTTTCCTTTTTTTGTCCCCCATTTTCCTGACTAGGGATGGGGAAAACTCTTAGAGTATAACATATGTGCAACAGTGCATGCATGTAATAGTCCTAAGTGTGTGGACTTGTCACTGACAAGTGTTCGGCCAGCACTGTGCACCTTGTGTGTGGCACCTTGTCTGATGCTGTATCTTTAGCTCATTGTAAATAATACCAGACAGTATGTTATCTCGGGAGGGCTTCTCATCCTGAGCGTTTAATTGTATGGTATAGTGCTAGGTTAGGACAGAGAGAAAAATCTTGGCCTCTCCCTCTTCTCGCCTTTAAATACAGCCCTTAAGCATTTTAAAATGCATATATTTTCTCATTTGTAGTATTGATATATGTTAATATTTCCTTCTTTCCATATTCTGAAGTAGAACAAAGGTAACACGCTCAGAACTTTTCAAAAAAAGATGTATTAATGGCATTCAGAGATGCAGTTATTTGCCATAATAATGGATAGAACTCTGAAAAATATTTTGTGATTTGAATTTTACTGAAAAATTGGAAGGATAGCATCACTACTCTGAACTTTTGTATTTGGTATCATTTTGACTTCAGAAGCTCTGAATTTTGAGATTATACAGATTCTTAAAGGATAAAAATTTAAAGGAGCTCTCCGTGTATCATCAAGAGCTTGTACATCACCTACATATGGCCAAGATTATAATATTTTGGAAGGTGTGTCCTCAGACATGAGTGTTTGTGGAGGGATGTGGGGACATACTGGATATTTTCCCGTAATCAGCAGACTTCTTCTGTAAAGGTCAGGTAGTAAATATTTCCATCTCTTTAGAGCATACATAGGGTCTCTCACATTTACTCTGGTTGTAGTGCTAAAATAGCCATAGACAATATGTAAATTGTAGATAAGGCTGTTCCAGTAAAACTTTATTTAAGAAAAAAAAAGTGGAGGGCAGGAATTGGCCCATGTGGACTGTGGTTTGGTGACACCTTCTCTAGATCATTTCTATAGTCTTACTATAATTTTAGTTCCAACTTCTAAGTTTTATGTAATGGAAAATTCTGGGTTTCTATACTTACAAACCCCTTGTTTGGGGAAGCAAAGTTCTCAGTAATGATATTCCCGAGCCATGTCTGGCTTTAATCAGTAACTGAGCAGGACCTACAAGAGTGAGACTCACTACAGGTGTACACTCTGCAGATAACCTGCTAAGTTCTGTGTAGCAAAAATGCAGAACACTGGATGGAATGTGGCTGGGGCTTTCTGTAAGGAAGCATCACACTTTATTGTTTGTATTCTTAGCTTTTCATGTAGTATCTTTTATATTAAAATTTTTGTGGGGGAGGGGCATATACAGATAGCTTTTATTCCTTAGGATAATTCCTAATAGTAGGATTACTGGATCAAAAACTGTGATGCTTAACTGGGCGTGATGGCTCATGCCTGTAATCCCAGCACTTTGGGAGGCCTAACTGGTTAGACTGCATGAGCCCAGGAGTTTAAGACTGCTTCAGCAACATGGTGAAACCCTGTCTCTACAAATAATAATAATAATAATAATAAATTAGCCAGGCATAGTGGCATGTGCCCCCACCATAGTCCCAGCTACTTAGGAGGCTGAGGTGGGGAGGACTGCTTGAGCCTGGGAGGCAGAGGCTATAGTGAGCTGTGATTGTGCCACTGTACTCCATCCAGCCTGGGCAACAGAGAAGGACGCTGTCTCAAAAAAATGAACGAAAAGAACGTGACTCTTTTAGGGTTCTTTTTGTATATTGCCAGGAATACATGAAGTATATATTATTTTTAAAAACAGCTTTCTTCAGGCATAATTTACATACCATAAAGTCCTCCCATTCTAAGTATATAATGGTATTTTAGCAAATTTAGAGAGTTTGGCAGCCATTGTCAAAATCCAGTTTGAGTTCCATTGTGTCAAGAAGATCCCCCATGTCCATTTGCAGCCAATTCCTGTTTTTAAATTTTGAATACATGAAACTATATTCATTGAATAAAAATATAAAGAAAAATTCAAACCTCAAATCTTTTTGTCCAGGGATTTCTGTTAATGTTTATTAAATTATATTTCTGGATATAAATAATGTATTCTTACGTTTTAGATTGGTAGTTTGAGATTTCAAGGTAGTAAGATGGGGAAAGAAAGAGTTTATTCCCATTTAAAGTGTTTTTTACTTTTTTGGTACTTTGAAAGGTGTGACCTTTGTACAGATCCTACAGATCAGGTAGAAAACAGATCAAAGATCACTGTTAAAATGCTCTTCTTTTTGTTTTTTTTTTTTTAATTTCAGTTTATCATGCAATCTACTTGGAAGAAATGATTGCCTCAGAAGTTGCTCGAAAACTTGCGCTGGTGTTTAATATTCCTCTCCACCAAATTAATCAGGTTTACAGACAGGGTCCCACTGGTATTCACATTCTTGTTAGTGATCAGGTAAATCAAATCATTTGTTTTTCCTTTTCACACTGGTATTTACTTTTATACATGTAATTGTAGAACTGTAGAAAAATTCTGTGACCTCTTTTGAAAATACTTATGAGAATCATTTCCTGAGAGTTGGGAATCACTTTGGAAGAACTTATAACCGTGGGTTACAGGCATCCTAGTGATAACATGGAATACAAGCCAAGGAAAACTGGCGTAGCTTCCCCCCCAGCCCTTTAGGATGCAGCCAATTACTGGGGGACTCTAGGATAGTGGAAGGCTTTGGCCCGTTTTATGAGGTGAGTCACTGGATGTGTTTTCCTTTTGTCTATTATTTGATGACTAATTTAAAAAAACATGTAAGATATATAATGTTTCCCCTAGTGATTGGTGGCAAGCAAGTAATAATAGAAGAGCACTTTATGCAATTTTTGTTAAGAGTCATCATCCACTGAAGTTGGCAGGGGATGTGCCCCTGTGGGTCACACGGGTGACCGACCAGGTCTCTCAGGGACCATCATGGACAGGCACAGTGAACACAAGGCAGTGCAGCACGTGTGCATCTTTGCTGCCTCACACTGCCTTCATGAATTATCGTTTTGGCCATTGAGTCCTGTATTTGTGTGAGAAGAATATTTACTGTTTTAAAATCATTTTTAGTTAAGAAATGACAGTTGGATCTTAATTGTACTTACACATTTACTTTATCCTTCTAGATGGTTCAGAATTTTCAAGATGAGAGTTGTTTTTTATTCTCCACAGTAAAAGGTACTTTGCATGTGTGTGTGTCTTAAAATGCCAGAATCATGAGAGATGGTGTGCGCCTCTAATTTGTGCCTCTCGTGTGTTTATTCTTTAAAATGATGGCTTTACTTATTTTAAGAAGAAAGTTTGATAAATGAATTGAGAATATTTCTAGTGGTAGAAATTAACAAATGAAGAGGAGTCAGTCTTTCTAGATGATTGGAAAAAAAATCTCAATTCATTCAGCCAACGTCTTACTGAGCACTTTGTGTCAGACGCTGTGCTTCTGTCGCTCAGTGGATCTTGAATAAAACAGAATCCATGAAACTCCTATTGGGGAAAGCAAACCAAAATTGGCCAAGAGATACACAAAATTACCAACATGTTAAGTGCCATGAAGGAACAGGAAAGTGGGGGGTACTTATGGATAAGGGAGATCTGGGTTGAGGGGAATGTGAAGCTGTAAGGTAAGGCTTCTCTGAGGAGGTGTCATTCATCCTGAGACTTGAAGAATGAGAAGGAGCAGGAGCTGGCCGTAGCATTAGCATCCCCAGGCAATGTGGGGCTGTGTGCAAAGAAAACACCTGGCTTCTTTGAAAGCTTGGCGGCGGGCCAGGTAGCTGCCATGCTGTGTGTGAGGATGGGCTGATCAGGGTGAAGCAAAGCAGGAGGCCGGGTCCGGCATGCGGGACGGGGTGATGATGGTAGTTCGGATTTACTTGAAACGTATTGGGTTGTCACTGAAGTTGTTCGAACAAAGGAGTAGTAATGTGACTAGATTTTTCTTTCACTTTCACAACTCTGTGGAGACAGATGAGAAAGTGGCAAAACAAGGCAGGAGATCCCCAGGTGAAAGGTGGTGGTATCTTACAGATTTATAGACAGGGCCCCAGTGGGCTGCACATTTGAGGGAGGAATAGTTCTGACACCTGGTTTTCTGTGGAAAGTAACTGGGCAGATGGTGATTTCATTGAAGAGGTAAGTATGGTTGGGGTAAATCAACCAGGAGTTTGATTTTGGATATGTAGAAATGTAGAAATGTCCAGTAGGCAGTTGACTGTTACCACTCGGGTTCAGAGAAGAGGCCTGGCTTGAGATGTAAATTTGGAGGCCTTCAGCATATCAACAGTGACTCAAAGCTGTAGAAGTTGTTAAGGTCATTTAGGGAGAGAATGTGAAGAGAGAGCCAGGACCAGGCTTAGGCGGCTCCCACATCAAAGAGGAGGGATTCCTAAATGTAAAATTTGAGAAGAGATCATACATTCATAGACTGTTTTAAAAGTCAGGTGAGCTAAGATCCAAATCCGGTCTTAGCACAAAGGCTGCCCCTAGAAGAGGGAGATGTCATGTGTGTCAAGTATCCCCAAACTACTGAAATACTGATTTTCCTTTGCGCCTCACGTGTTGCATATGCCATCAGGTTACCTGCGAGGCTGAGTTTTAACTCTGAACTGGTTCACTCTAACTTTTACTTTCAGAAACATCTTTAGCCTAGTACCCTTCTGCTCAGTCTTTTGTTCTCACAGCAGTAGAGTTTTTACCTTGCATAACTGACATTGTCTAAAGAAGAAAACATAGTATAATTGTAGAGTTTTGTTTTGTGGAACCAGTAGACGTTTTCTGGTGTTAGAAATCGTAGAATCTCCCCTCTGATCTCAGTTTACTGTGTTTTTTTTTTGTTTTGTTCAAACTTTGTCCTCATGAGAAAAATCATTTTTTTATGAATGCCCATATTGCTTCTATTTACTGAGAAACACTAGGCAAAAGGAATGATACATTTTTTAAGATGTTTGAAATCTCCCTCTCAGTGGCTCAGAAATTTTTCTGGAAAAGATAGATGTACGCATTTGCATTTGCTCCCTCGGGTCCTCTGCCCTGACACAGTATATTCCACCTGTTCTGCTTCTAGTTCTTGCTTCCCTTATGGACACCACTGTTATTATTGCGTGTCTCGCCAGATGTCTCCCTACCCCCAGAACTGGCAGACGATGCTGGAATGGGGGCATTGATAGTGGACCAGGCTTCGCAGAATGTCTAAAAAGGGAATGTGTACATGAAGTGTTTTGGGGGAAGAGGAGCTAGAGCAAGTTAATTTGCTTGTTTCTCTAGAATCATTTAAAGGTAACCTCTGAATTGGGAAGGGAGGTTGTAGTTGGCAGGGAGTTTTCCATTTAATAGGCTTAATTTCCTAAGCCTGACTGAAGAAATATTTCTTTCCTTTTCTGCAGCTGAAAATAGTGATGGCATCCACATAATTTTGAAGTGATGTCTTATATAGACTGAACTATATTCAGTACCAAATAGTCACGCTTAAAAGTGTGTGAAGACTGAATCCAAGAAGTCTTGGGATTGGATTTTACCATATGAAATGTTTCATATTGAAAACACAAGATGACCTTTCTAATGAGCTGTATGAGAGGTGAATCTCCTCACTGTCACTGCCATAGCCAAGCATCCTCATGAGAGTGAGCACATCGGCACAGCATGTATCCAGCTCTGGAGGCCACAGTGCAGGCATAGCTGCCTGCTGCTCTGGCAGAGGCCAGTAAATACAGTTCCTAGAAGCAGCCTTTGCTGTCTTTTTACACTGTATGCGGTTTGGAAATGAATGTAGAAACTTACTGTGGGCATTTACCTTTCTGTGCCAGTTTGGCTTTTATTGCCTGAACCTTATGCTGACCTGGAGAGGAGTTGGGGGACAGTGCTGTTTTGGGGCCAGCAGTGAATCTGTATGCGGAAAGATGTGTTGTGCTGATGTGGCCGTTGGTGGTCAGGTAAAAGGCTCGGCACCTTCTTGGAAGAAATCATGTCTAAGGGTGTACGTTTGATATGATCATGCCAGATTGGAGAAGATCCAAGCCAGGAAGATGGGCTTGAAGCAAACTGCATTATCAGGAGTACCTTGGTGAGAGGATCAGTGTAAATCCTAATAGGTACAAAGACTTTTGTGTTTTGGCTTTGTCACAGATTTATTGAAAAACTTTTTTGCTTCTGCTTCCATTTTTAGCATTTTAGTTTCTGGTTTTCATTTTTGGAGATTCCTTGCTAAACTCGTGGTTTTTCTCTCGTTTTCTTCCCTCTCTCCCTCCATCTCTGACCACCCCCCACCCCCACCATCCTATTAAGCATTTTTTAAAGCCCTACCCCGGACATTGGAAATAGGTGACCCAAGTAGGGGGAGAAAGTATGATTGTTGATAGCTTCTGAATAGGTGTTCAGGGATCTGCATTATGAACAAGATGAATTTTTTCGTGGAAACACTAATCTAGTTATCAAACACTAAAATGTACCATACAAATCCCTTAAGCCTCTCCTCAAATACTGAGCTTTAGTACAATCATGGATAGACATTCTGGTGATGATTTAGGGGCTTTTTATACACCACGTAATAGCTTCTTTCTCTATAAAAAGAGTGCCTCTTTCATAAAACCAAATGCTTGTCTGCTAGCATACTTCTCAAAGGGAATCAATCCACTGTTTTCTCACTTTCCTCCCCTATCTCCGTCCTTCGTCCACAACCTTCCCAGAATCCATCAGCAAGCATGTTGGAGGCCTATGGTGTAGGGGACTGAATTTTTTTTTTAAACTTCTATTCCATTTTAATTGTAGGATCTCTGTCCATATACCCAGGTGTCCTTATTTGAATGTACTATTTAGTCCTCATCTGTGTTCAGGCAAAAAATAGGAAATGAGTAATTTTGAGTTTGTAATCTCTCCCGGAAGACAAACTACTTCAGTGGGTAAAAGCTTTGACATGTTTTATTCATAAAGGGGGTTAATTATTTGCTACAAAGAAGCACGGTCTGTTTTCATCATCGATCTGAAAGTATCTATCTGTAACTCCTATAGATCCTATAGGCAGAGAGCTTTCCTGTCTGACTTTTTGCCTTTGCTTTTGTGTGACCACGTTTCCTGTACCAGTCACTGGGGAAAGAAGTGAGTTTATCTCTTGTTTTAAAAGTTTTGCTTGTCTATTTAGCATTCCTTTTTGGGTCTCAAGATTTATGGAACAATAAATGTCATTTAATGCTGTGTGCTTATTTTGAATTCCTCATCAGGTTTTAGAAGCGGGGTAAAAATACTTAGACGCTTATGAGACTCAAATTTTACTGCGTGGCATTGAACATGAGTTTGTCCCAGTGAAACAGGCTAAATAAATCTTGGCACCAGCAAATTTGTTACTTTGTTTTTTTAATAGTAGGATGTACACATTTCAGTATAATAAATGTTTTCTGATTGTTTTGCAAATGTGTGTCTCATTTAAAATCCCAGTTCCTGCTTCTGTCACTTCATGTCATAGAACCATAGGAGTTTCCCTGTGTGTGTTCTGAGCCAGTCTAAATGTAGTAAGAGGTTAGGCCCATAGTTTTTTCCTTTTCAGTTTATTTATTTTCTCAAAGCTGATGCAACTGAGGATATGTTATTCCAGCAACTGTTCCAGACTTTTTTTAAAAGGAAGCAAAGCTGATTTTCTTACAAGAGGTTCTCCTGTTTTTGGTAAATGAGGCCACGGGTCATTGAGCATCGAGTCCAGTAGCTGTGATTGATTGGTAGGTTGTATCCTGGCTCAAAAGAAATCATGTAGAGAAGGCTCTGGTCATTTAATCTTTTTGTTTTGTTTTGAGACGAAGTCACTGTTGTAGCCCGGGCTGGAGTGCAATGGCGTGATCTCGGCTCACCGCCACTTCCGCCTCCCGGGTTCCAGCATTTCTCCTGCCTCAGCCTCCCAAGTAGCTGAGATTACAGGTGCCTGCCACCATGCCTGACTAATTTTTGTATTTTCAGTAGAGACAGGGTTTTTTTACCATGTTGGCCAGGCTGGTCTCAAACTCCTGACCTCAGGGGAGCCACCCGTCTCAGCCTCCCAAAGTGCTAGGATTATAGGCGTGAGCCACCACGCCTGGCCTTAATTTTTTTTTAATAGAAACTCTAATTCATAATCACTGAAGCGAGTCTGTTATATGCTCATTTATTGAAGTTGCTTCCTGCATCAGTCTTCCTCCCCCGTCTCCTCCACAACAGTAGGTATAAATGTATATTTAAGGAACTGCTATGGTATCCACAAAATTTTTAGACCAAGGAATGCTGGAATATAGCATAAGGCAATAAAACGTTTACTCTGATAATCGTGCTAAGTCCATTTATGGGGAGATATATCTATCTGCTTTCCCTTCCTAGAATGCAGCCAAGGTAATATATCCTTAGAAACACTTCTAAAGCTGCCCAATAAAGGTATTGCTAGTCATGGGAAAACATCGTTTTTGCTGTTTTACTTACGTTTCTCATGAGCTTCTGGCCCTTCAGTTTGGGGGAGTAGTGGTTAGGAAGGGCCAGCCACCATGAACACCTACGTTTACAAGGAAGGTGGTGGTGACAGTTTCTTAATAAAGATCACAAATATGGACAGCATGGAGCAAGAATCTACCACAGCAGACAGTAGGGTCATTTTACCAGATTTCAGATAACATCATGAAGGTCTGCATTTGGAAAATGGTTTTGCTTGGATGTGTCTGCCATAAAATCATAGCAATAAAACCCTCTGACTTAATTTTTTTTAAAGCATTGCAATGGTTTATTCAATTTTATGAGTCTAAAAGGTACCAACACTTACTGATCTGAGTTTTAAGTCTGTAAAACTTTTGAGTAGCTATGGTGTAACCTGATTTCTAAGATTGCAAAATAAGCTTGAAAAAAAAAAATCACATCCATTTTACATGCATCCATTCATTACTTTTAATTGATTATACTACAGATAACTTAAGCCTTAGTTCTTTTTAAGGTTCCCCCCAGTTTTATGAGAGGCATGGACATAATTAGCTTTTTTCCTTTAATAAAAATGCATTATGTGCTGTAGCATACACCAGAGCTTCTACTTTCCAATCAGGCAACACAGACTCTCTGAGCTGCTTTTGTTTTTGGTCCCTGGAGGTGTGTATGACAAGTTGACAGAAACAAAAAGGTGAAGACCCTGCTCCACCCAGTATAGAGTCCTCTTTTCTTTGGTGTCTCATGGAAACCTATTAACATGCCTTCCACATAAGTCTCTACATATAAAACTATCAGGCATTATGAATTTGCAGTACAGTCACTTTGACAAAGTTTCTATTTTATCTTCAAAGTGGAAAAGTCCTGCTAATCAAAATGGAATTGTTGTGAATTAAAGTAGGCCACTGGCTTAAGTATCAGGTAGAAAATCAACAGCCTATTTTTTCTGCTCAGTTTGTGCTAACACTGATGGTCTTTTTGAGGAGTGCTGATAATGCCAAGGGTAGAACTTTTGTACCTAGGTAGGTACCAATCTCTTAAGAGATCCAGGTTTCTGGCATGGTCCTAGCTGCATTGAAACCACTTGTCCTGTGTTAACTGACACAAGGCTTTGATTTGATTGTTTCACAGCAGAATAAAGGTGAAAACTATCACCAGAGTTACTGCAATCCATACAGAAGTCTTTTACCTGTAAATGCCTTTCCCAATGGAGAATCAACAGATTGGGTGATGGTGGAGTAGGTCAGGAAGACTCAGGTCTTCTAGAGGAAGGGATGCCTCATCACCCCTTGGGCCCAGGCAGCTGCTGTCAGAGAATGACACAGCACCTGCACAGTCGCTGTCCACTTCCTGCCACTGCTGTCGGTGGGGTGACGGGAGCAAAGTAGGCATGGACTTTGACATGAGGGAGCTGAGCCTGGAAGGATGAAGAAAAAAGTGGAGTCTTTACACTGGTATTTTTAGGATTATGGTCATAATTCTAGTCCGCTATTAAAAATCTTCACCTTAGTCAGTTCAAATAGAATTTATGCTATAGATTGGAGCTACTCCTGTTACTCCCCCAACCCTCTGCCCCCCCATTGGTACCTTCTAAGGATAAGTGAAAACACTTATGTTAATATACTTCGATATGTTTCCACCCGGGGTAGTAACCAGCCCTGTCTGCAAACTGAGTGAGTGTTCTCTACAGCTGCAGCACCCTGGATGGGGCTGTTTTGATATGTAAATGCAGCTGCCTAAACTTAAAGCATAATCAATAAAACAATGTAGGTGAACTACATGGAAAAAGCCAAATTCTGTTAAGTCCTCTTACCTGGAAATTAGCCAAGAGAGTTCTACCTCCCACTCATAATGACCTTAAATTGCTTGCCTTTAACACAGGCCTTTTTTCTTTTTTTGAGACAGTTTCACTCCTGTCCCCCAGGCTGGAATGCAGTGGTACAATCTGGGCTCACTGCAACCTCCTCCTCCCGGGTTCAAGCGGTTCTCCTGCCTCAGCCTCCCAAGTAGCTGGGATTACAGGTGTGCACCCAGCTAATTTTGTATTTTTAGTAGAGACGGGGTTTCACCATGTTGGTCAGCTGGTCTCGAACTCCTGACCTTGTGATCTGCCTGCCTCGGCCTCCCAAAGCGCTGGGATTACAGTTGTGAGCCACCACACCCAGCCCAACAAAGGCTTTCTTATAAGGGCTCCGATCACCAGACTGGAATCTCCATCCCAGACCCAACTCAAGTTGAATCTTCCAGGGCAGAGTCTAAGCAAGAACATTTTGATGAAGTCTATAAGGTGACACTATTGTGCCAGATCAGTTTGCATAACTTGCATAACAGAGAAAATGGGTGATTTATTTTGAGATGGAGTCTCACTCTGTGGTCCAGGCTGGAGTGCAGTAGTGCAATCTGGGCTCACTGCCTCAGCCTCCCGAGTAGCTGGGGTTACAGGCACCCACCACCGCACCCAGCTAATTTTTGCATTTTTAGTAGAAACGGGGTTTCACCATTTTGACCAGACTGGTCTTGAACTCCTGACCTCAGGCAATCCACCCACCTTGGCTTCTCAAAGTGTTGGGATTATAGGCATGAGCCACCACACACCTGGCCCCGGCCTGATTCTTGATGTTTCCTTTGTTGCTTAGAAATGTCAGGTGTGACCGACTTCCCTGCCCCACACCTACCCGCATCCGCTTGATGCCTGCACGGGTAACCTGCTGGCAATCGTACAGCTCAAGGCGCTCCAGGCCTCGGCAGTTCTCTAGGTGTTCCAGGGCCACATCAGTGATGAGGAGGCAGTTGTCCAACTCCAATACCCGCAACCTCTCATGGCCACAGGTGCTGTTGCTCAGGTGCAAGATCCCATCATCTGTGATGAGTTCACAGTGGGACAGGCTCTGGAACAGGGAGACATGAGTAAATGTTTGCAGGACCCTTATTCCAAGGCTCAAGTCCTTAAAAAAAGCTGCAATGGAATGACACAGCAAGAATGCCCTCAGCAGATGCCAGACCCTGGACTTCCCAGCCTTGAGAACTATGAGAAGTTTCTGTTCATTACAAATTATCCAGTCTATGGTAGCAGCACAAAACAGACTGAGACATTTAATCAGGCAGTGAGGACCAAACAGAAAGCCTTGGGGCCCTTTGGTTATGGGTTTGCTACACTGGGAGTGGCTTCTCTCTTCTAATTGTGTAAAGATGGAAATAAAATTTTCAGGGGAAATTTCAGAGTTTACCCTCTTGACAGCAGTTTTATTGGCCAGTTCTCCATTTGAGGGGATGCAAGTGAAATCAATGCATCTAATGTCCTTGTTCATTTAGAAAACTGCATAAATAGCTGTGACCCAGAGATGTACTGAACATCTTTGAAGGTTATAATCAAATAGACCTTGAACAGTGTGATCTGACATTACTGACTTCTCTTGGGTAAACAGTAACGGTTGCAGAAGATAAATTCAGATGAATATTATATAGCCAAATGACATTTGTGTAATTCTCTTAAATTCTCCATATCAAAAACAGTTTCAGACCTGACAGTTTCTCCCAATGCATATCAAATGTAAGATTCACCCCACCATAAAAACTGGAGAGGCAAAAGTACTGCATCAACGTCCCATTTGTTCATTTGTTCCTTCAAATATATGAGCTCCCACTCTGTCCCAGCCCCCACGGGTGCAACGATGAGTAAAAATATACTTTTCTGCACTGGCGGAGCCCAGACTGGAGAGTCTAGAAAATCAAATAATGCTAATCTTTTAAACTGAAGCTGAGATGCTTTGACAGCGTATGATAGCAGGATTTGTCCTGGGGAAGAGACCACTGAGTTGCTATTTGAAGGATTAGGAGCTAATCCTAGGAAAGAGAGCAAAGAGTTTGTTGTGTGCAAGGCCCAGGGGTAGCAGGAGAATGGCAAGTACTGTTTAGGAAGAAGGTCAACATGTAATAGGTGGGAAATAAGAGGACGCATGTAGATGCAGATGGAATTGGGGAGGTAAGGGCCAGATCACAGTCGTGTAGATTATGTAAAGACATTTGATTCCAAGGTCAGTGGGAGGAGTTGTAAGGAGAATGTGATGTTACAATTGTTTTTCAAAAAGATGGAAAATAAGTGTTGGTGAGGATGTGGAGCAACTGGAAGTCTCATATGCTGCAGGGGTTATTTCGATGTTTCTGACTGAAATGCATACACGTGTTAACCAAAAAACACAGGAATACTGGCTGTAATAGCCCCCAACTAGAAGCAGTACTCAAATATTCACAAGTAGAGAAAGGATAAATAAATCACAGTGTCCCCATTCTATAAAGCTGTGAGAATGAACAATATACAACTACGTGTAACAATATGGATAAGGAAACCAGATGAGTATACATGATGGTTCCATTCATATCATTTAAATAAAGTACAAAAAGAGGCAAAACTGATATATGCTATTTGGAAGTCACGACTTTTGGGGGATCAGTGATTGAAAGGCCTTTCCGGGGTCATGATGATGTTGACCTTTGATTGGGGTGTATTCAGTTTATGGAAATGCATTGATCTGTACACCAATGATAAATGTACTTTTCTGCATGTATATTTCACTTCAGTAAAGTTAAAATTGAAAAAGCAAACCACTCTGCCAAATTTTTTAGTGCGGAAGTAGATACAGTTTAGGGCAAGTGAATGGCTACTGCAGTCTATGAAGCAAGGAAATGTCTGAGAGTCTGGACTTGAGTCCTGGCGGGGGAGACCTAAGTGGATGGGTGTAAGGTATTCCTGCAGAATAAAAAATCTAAGACATAGCAGTACTGGTTGTAACAGCCCCAAACTAGAAACTACCACTAGAAACTAGAACTACTGGCTATGTAACTGAGCAGCAGAGTACAACCTCGAGGGAAGAGAAGCTAAAGAAGAGGAATTCTGTTGGATCTTGATACTTGAAAAGTTCTTCTCTGAGCTCGATCTTAATATGGAATATATTTCCTTTCTCATGAATCAAATCACTCTACATGGTTTACATCAATTAATGTAATCAATGCTGTTCATTGGTGTTTAGCTTTTAGAATTGACTTATGAGTAAAGCCAGAAAACTGGTTCTTTAGGAGGCTGTTTAAAATTGGTAAATCAAAAAATAGAATTTTGATTACTTACAATAAAATGGAATCAGAAAAAAGTATCTCTCTGTGCATGTATATATTTCATTTTATTTTTAATTTTTATTTGTTTATTTTTGAGGTAGAGTTTCCCTCTTGTTGCCCAGGCTGGAGTGCAGTGGCGCAATTTCAGCTCAATGCAACCTCCACCTCTCAGGTTCAAGCGATTCTGCCTCAGCCTCCCGAGTAGCTGGGATTATAGGCATGCACCACCACGCCCGGCTAATTTTGTATTTTTAGTAGAGGCGGGGTTTCTCCATGTTGGTCAGGTTGGTCTCAAACTCCCGACCTCAGGTGATCCGCCCGCCTTGGCCTCCCAAAGTGTTGAGATTACCAGCGTGAGCCACCACGCCCGGCCAATTTCATTTTATTTACATATAGATTCACACATATACACGTGTATATTTACAAACAGATTGGAGAAAGATGATGGAGGTGGTGTATGAATGCTAATTTCTCCATTGTTTTAATATAGGGAAATTAAGAAATCAAGAAGTTAGCAGTCTTATGAGACTGAAGAGATACTGTTATATTAATGGAAAAACAGGTACTGGCATATTCAAGTATTCATAGAAATTTTTAAACACTGATTTCAGGAAAATCAGAGGGTGCTTGGCCTTTTCTGAGTGAACAGGAAAATCCGCCAACAGGGTTCGCCTGGCGGTGGGGCCTTCTGTATTAACACTAACAACACAGTCAATAGTCCCAGCTGTCTGGTTCGGGCCAGTTCTGCAGAGTAGGTGTCATTATTCCCTTTTCACAGATGACGGCATTGTGGCTCAAAGAAGTTGAGACTTGCCCATTATACCCAGCTCAGGCTGGCCTCAAAGCCTTCTCTCCTGTCATGCGCTGTCGCTCACCCCTGGCAGGAGGGACGCATTCTGGAAGTGAGCAGCTTCTATCACATTCCCGACTCAGAGGGGTTAGGGTGGTGGGGCAGAAGATGCAGAACGGGAGGTGGAACTGCTTTTAATTGCCATCAGCAGGTGTCTTCTGCTCCCATGGATGCGGTGTGGATGTGTGTGCGTGAAAGAGACAGGGAGGAGAGGGACAGAGAAGGAATCACTTTTCTTTTTTTTGTTTGTTTGTTTTTTTGAGACGGAGTCTCGCTCTGTCGCCCGGGCTGGAGTGCAGTGGCCGGATCTCAGCTCACTGCAAGTTCCGCCTCCCGGGTTTACGCCATTCTCCTGCCTCAGCCTCCCGAGTAGCTGGGACTACAGGCGCCCGCCACCTCGCCCGGCTAGTTTTTTGTATTTTTTTAGTAGAGACGGGGTTTCACCATGTTAGCCAGGATGGTCTTGATCTCCTGACCTCGTGATCCGCCCATCTCGGCCTCCCAAAGTGCTGGGATTACAGGCTTGAGCCACCGCACCCGGCCAAGAATCACTTTTCATTGCACAAAGAATTTCTCGAGAAGGACACAAATTGGCCATAGTGGTTATCCCTGTGTAGGGAACATGGCAACTAGGGATTTGCCTCATATTCCTGGTACTTTTTTTTTTTTTTTTTTTTTGACAGAGTTTCACTCTTGTTGCCCAGGCTGGAGTCCAATGGCGTGAATCCACCGCAACCTCCCCCTCCCAGGTTCAAGCGATTCTCTCAGCCTCCCGAGTAGCTGGGATTACAGGCGTGCACCACCATGCCCGGCTAGTTTTTTGTTTTTCGTAGAGACAGGGTTTCTCCATGTTGGTTAGGCTGGTCTCGAACTCCTGACCTCAGGCAATCCACCCGCCTCAGCCTCCCACAGTGCTGGGGATTACAGGTGTAAGCCACCGCGCCCGGCCTCCTGGTACTTTTTTAAGTAACTTTTTCTTTTGAATTTTTTTTTTTCTTTTTTTGAGACGGAGTCTCACTCTTTCACCAGGCTGGAGTGCAGTGGTGTGATCTCGGCTCACTGCAACCTCTGCCAGGTTCAAGCGATTCCCCTGTCTCAGCCTGCCGAGTAGCTGGGACTACAGGCGTGTGCCACCACACCCAGCTAATTTTGGTATTTTTATTAGAGACAGGGTTTCACCATTTTGGCCAGGATAGTCTCAATCTCCCAACCTTGTGATCTGCCCGCCTAAGCCTCCCAAAGTGCTGGGATTACAGGTGTGAGCCACCGTGCCTGGCCCTCTTTTGAATTTTGTCAATTTTTTTTTCTGCATTAGTTGATGTGATCATGTAATTTTTCTTCCTTAGTTAACATGGTTGATTACATCAGTCAGTTTTCAAATATTAAACTGCACTTGTGTCTCTGGAGTAAATCCTGCTTGGCCATGGTATTATAATTATTTCTGTATATTGCTACATTCTATTTGCTAATATTTTGTTACAGATACTTGCTTCTATATTTATGAGGAACATCAGTCTGTAGTTTTTTGGGTACAATTTTTGTTTGGTTTTGATAACAGGGTATTACTGGCCTCGTTAAAAAAAAAAAGTTCTGGGAGGCCGAGGCAGATGGATCACTTGAGGTCAGGAGTTCGAGACCAGCCAGGCCAACATGGTGAAACCCTGTCTCTTCTAAGAATACAAAAATTTGCTGGGCATGGTGGTGCACGCCTGTAATCCCAGCTACTCGGGAGGATGAGGCAGGAAAATAGCTTGAACCCAGGAGGCAGAGGTTGCAGTGAGCCGAGATTGTGCCACTGTAGTCCAGCCTGGGCGACAGAGCAAGACTCTGTCTCAAAATAAAGAGTTGTAAAATGTTTTACTGTCTATTTCCTAAAAGAGAGTGTATAAAATCGATGTTAATTCAGATCAGACACAGTGGCTCACACCTGTAATCCCAGCACTTTGGGAGGTCGAGGCAGGCAGATGACCTGAGGTCAGGAGTTTGAGACCAGCCTGGACAACAAGGTGAAACCCCGTCTCTACTAAAAATACAAAAATTAGCCAGGCGTGGTGGCACATGCCTGTAGTCCCAGCTATGCACAAGGTTGAGGAGAACTGCTTGAATCTGGGAGGCGGAGGTTGCAGTGAGCTGAGATTGTGCCACTGCACTCCACCCTGGGCAATAGAGTGAGACCCTATTTCAAAAAAAAAAAGATGTTCATTCCTTAAATGTTTGGTAGAGTTCCCCAACAAAACCATCTGGATCTGGACATTTCTTTTTTGGGAATCCTAAAACTGCAAATTCAATGAAAACAGTAATCAAATATTTAGATACCTTGCCTCCCAAGTTAGCCCAATTAATAGATCTCTGACATCAAGAGAGATGATACCTTACAGAAGGAGAACCCAAACAGCTTCCTGCTGTGGTGGGAGGGCTCTTTCATCTTTAACAGGTGAATGATGTCAAAAAAACTCAGACTCACCAGGGCTTGCAGCTTAGGACAGTGAATGGAGAGCTGGATGAGTGTGCTGTCGGTTATCTGGAGAGAAACACGCTGTGTCAGTGTGGCTGCTACACCAGAACTTAACACCTAATCCTGGCTTCTCCTGAACGTGAGAATCAAAAGGTGTAAAAGAGAATTAAAAACTCATCTCAAACACTCCGGGGCTGGGAGCTCCTCTCTTCACCAGCACTCTAAGATCTGCCCGCATCTAGAGATGCAGAACTGTTTTTTTGGTCTCTCTTCTGGTACCCCAAGGAGGCTGGGGGCAAGGGACAAAGTGGAGTGGGCAAGGAGGGTTCCCAGGATTCTCCTCTTTGGAGTCATCCCATCACTGGACATGCAAGCTTATTTTACAGAGCTATCCTGAACTTCTCTTCTGTAGTTCTGTCTGATGACTGAGAATGGCCAAAAGTTCACACATCCACTGCCATGGCCTTCACAGGTTTCCAAGCCCTGCCACTGAGGTTGATCAAGGAGGGTCAGGATGACAGCCAGTCAGTGTCTCTGGCTGTGCCGCACTCGCCAGCAGTGACTGAGGGGCAGGCTGCCCTGCAGGGCTGTCAGGAGTCTACTCACCAGGATGCATTCTTCAAGATCCATCTTCTCCAATTCGTGGCAATTCTGGAAGAGTCCACAAGACACACCCCACACGTGAGTCAGTGGTGAGGGCAACAATGGTGGCTTGCCCTACCCCTCTGAGTATTGGCCCAGTGTCCTTGTTCTCTTCTATTAAGAAGTATGCCCTGTTCCTAAAGCTACCCAGTAAACCAGCACTTCTGAGCAGCTTCCTTTTGAGTTACAGTGCTTTGGACCTGGGAATAGGGCTGCCTCTGGCTGCATTTCCTTCTCTCAACTTGGAAAGAGAGTTGTCCAAAACCTTCCCAGGGGCTCGCAGACATCAGCAGGTAAATTGTAGCCCTAGCCTAGGCTCCGGGAGGGCATGGGGATGGGGCCGAAGCCACACTGTGGCGGGTGGGTGGAGGTAGCAGAGTGTATCAGCAGCCCCAGGAGGACATGGGTTCCTGACAGCAGGTCCAGAGGGGCCCCCAGTGGTGTCTGCAGGGCGAAGGGTGGAGTACAGCCCAGTTACGAGGAGCTGCTGAGAGGCCAAGTTAGGGTCCATATGAGGAATGGAGTCCACTGCCAGGAGGAGGCTGGCCCCACTTGAGCACACGTGAGGCCCAGACCCTGTACAGAACCCTCTATACGACTTCCCTAGATTTCTGGCTAACTGGAAAAACTGCAATACACACCCCAAGGGTTCTACTCTACTTGTGCCTGTCTTTTCTGAAGGTAGTCTTTCTTTTGCACACCCGAAACGACTCCAAGTCACTTTGAATTCGGGAGGTGAATTAGAGTTTGATTGTATTCTTTAAATCTATGCCTTACCCGAGCTAAAAGTGTAAAACCTGCGTCAGTCAAATGGGAGCATCGGGCAGCCTCCAAAATTCTGAGGAGAAAGTATACAGGGGAGAAAACGGTACCAACTGGTTAATCATGGAAACACAGAATTTATGATGCATACTTGAGTCTTTTCTGCTCTTTGACATGCTTTTGCTTCTGTTAACAGCCCTTAGGGAATGTGATCTGCCCAAAGCCCCGAAGTTCCAGCCCAAATTTGGAAAGTAAGAATCTTCCTGTTATACCAGCATGTTGTTTTCAAACAGTATTCTAATATTTGTTTTTTGGGTTTTTTGGTTTGTTTTTTGCAAACGGAGTCTCACACTGTCACCCAGGCTGGAGTACAGTGGCAGGATCTTGGCTCACTGCAGCCTCCGCCTCCCAGGTTCAAACGATTCTCCCGTCTCAGTCTCCCCAAGTAGCTAGGACCACAGGTGCCCGCCACCATGCCCAGCTAATTTTTGTATTTTTAGTAGAAACAGGATTTCATCATGTTGGCCAGGCTGGTCTCAAACTCCTGACCTCAGGTTATCCACCCTCCTCGGCCTCCCAAAGTGCTGGGATTACAGGCACGAGCCACCATGCCCAGCCTTGTTCACTTTTTAAACACATTTAAAATGAACTTTTCTCAACGAAATCATCTTGATATTTACTGCATTTATAGAAATTCCCAGGTACCCTAAAGGAAATTTAAAAAATTTATAGACAATGAAAAATAAGTTACTTCTCAGTTACCCAGGCTTAATAGGGATGGGTGCATGAATAACATTCTAAGTTAAACGCTCCCTTACAGCAACAATTTTGACCTCCTTTCTGACCCGTTTTGATCACCCAAATTCCTTCTAAGCAGAAATATCTAAATGATATAGCACCTTCTCTATAACAGTAAGAAAAATTGGTAAAAGCAGAAATATACGATTCTTAAAAGATATAGAACTGGTGTGAGCGTGGGAATCGATCAGTTTCACTGGGAAGTAGAGATTTTTAAAAAGTATCTTTTTTTCTGCCTCTTGGGTAGAGTTTAAGGTTGCTGGTTCTGAAGTCAGTTTCTATTGTTACTCTTGTTAAAATTTTAATATTCATAGCTGGTAATGATAATCTATTACCTTGAAGATCAGAATACAAATTATTGGTTTTTTTTTTTTTTGAGATGGGATCTCACTCTGTCCCCCAGGCTGGAGTGCAGTGGCACAATCTTGGCTCACTGCAACCTCCGCCTCCCGGGTTCAAGTGATTCTCCTGCCTCAGCCTCCGAGTAGCTGGGACTACAGGCGCCCGCCACCACGCCTGGCTAATTTTTGTATTTTTAGTAGAGACAAGGTGTCACCATGCTGGCCAGGCTGGTTTCGACCTCCTGACCTCAGGTGACCCACCCGCCTCAGCATCCCAAAGTGTTGGGATTACAGGTGTGAGCCACCGTGCCTGGCCTAAATTATTATTTGTGAAAAACAAAACCTTTTTCCTACTGGGGAAGAAGCTAAGTGACTGTGATGCTCCCCTCATTCTTCTGTGTGGCAGCAGGTCTGGAGGATGTGAGGCTATCGCTCTGCTCACTATGTGCTCACTCCGATGCTTAAAGCAGTAACAGGAAGAGGTAAATTAGGTGGGAAACTGTGACATTCATTGAGAAATTCAAGTTTGGATTCGCTGGTGGTAGACATTTTATACTCTCCCAGTACATCCTTCAATGAACTGGATTTATACATTGTCCCATCCCAATTTACCCAACAAAAGCCAACAACAACATAACTACTGCCTCCACCACCCCTACCTGGCAAGCCTGTCCTCTCCTACAGGAAGCCCTCTTGGTTAACTCAGCCAAACTCTGAGCTGCAAAGCAAAAAGTGCGGTGTACTCACTGCAATCGTGGACAGTTCAAACCCAGCGCTGTAAGAGAGGCATCTGTGAGGTTGCTGCAACCCGAAAGGCAGAGAGCCTGCAGCCGGTGACAGCCCCTGCATATCTGCACCACACCTTCATCAGTAATGCGCTGAGGAAAAGCAGCACAGAAAGAAAAGTCAGAGGACACCAGCAATGCTGAAACGGGAATAGCAGAAAAATATCTGCTGTTGTTCAATGAGTTTTGGTTGCTGATTACTAGCATTTTATCCAAATAACTTCAACAAAATAAGAAGTAAGAGGGTAGACGTGTACTTGTGTTATCTCTGCATAGCTTTGAAATATTCCAGCAATTTAGATAAGACACATGCATCCAGGAAAAAACAAAATTTTTAAATAATACAAATGGAGAATAAAAGTTTAAAATTCCACTTCTCCCTCACTAGAGTCATCAAAATACAGATTTTTTTCATAAAATTCATAAACTCATAATTTAAAAATCTGATTAAATAAAGAACTTTTGAGGCTTCCCGAGTTTAAATGACATTAACATTTGCTTGGATTTCTGCAGATTAATGCTTTAGATATTTACAATATACACATGTATATTTATATTTAATCAAATGTTTTAGACAATAGGAAAATTAAATACATCACAAAATTATTGATACATATCTTAAATTCTATGAATTTGGCCATGAAGATTCAACATAATATGTTCACTTAAACAGACTACTTGATACAGAAATAAACACACACATCTATATACTTCAAGCCACCAGCCAGTGCTGTCCTATACATAAGTCAAGGTCCTATTTTTGAATAGTCCTGGCCCATAAGGTCAACATTTGTCCAGCAGATACTTTCTGGTTTTTTCCCCCCCATCAGGGACTCTAAAGATTTATAATATATTCATTTAAGCTGAATGCAAGGGCTTTCCCTTACCTTTCTCAAAATCTACATTCCCCTTGAAAAACCTGGTAGGATGTAGCAAAGCATCCTCTTCAATTATCAACATTTACAACGGCAGTGGAGAAGGACCAGTAGTTTTCCATAGGCTTATGTCCTGATGAAAATGCCACCTTGCTCTTGCCTATGCGTTTTATTCTTTAAAGCATTTTTGCATGTGTTATTTCGTATTATCCACTGAAACAACGTGAGAGGAGTCATCATCCTCAATTTATAAGTTTTAAAAAACAAAAGACACTTCATGTCTTATAACTATTTAGTCACCAATTCACGGCATTCCTCAATAGTGTCCCTAATACTCTATTCAACAAAATCAAGACCTGGTCTATGTTATTTTTAGGGGAGATGTCGGTGGCTTTGTACTGCGTATGATTCCTTTTTGTTGTTGTTCTTCCATCTTGTGACAAATTGGTAGGTTATATAAGGACACAGGATGAAAATCAGGGTGTGGCAACACAGCCCATCTCAGCTGCCCGGGGGGCTGCAGTGAGGCCTGGGGCAGACTGCTTTGGGAGACAACATAGAGCAAACACTGTTCAGGAAAGGTGTGCTACTTACTGAGCAGGACTGCAAGTTGAGGCTCACAAGCTCATGGCAGTAATTCTGAATGTGTTTCAGAGCTTCATCTTCTAACTGAGTGGACAGAGAAAACAAAATTTGACAGCTGGAATCCAGGTGAGGGAACAGTGGGACACCAAGAAAAATGCAAAAGCAGCTCCCTGGATGATGTGCCCACACCTGACACATAACACAAACAGCTGTATCAACCCTCTGGTACCTGTGTGCAGCCCCTCAGGAGCAGGGCTTTCAGGCCTCGACAACCTCGCACCAGAGCCTCGATGCCATCCTTCGTGATCTGATCACACCAAGAGAGGTTCAGGTACTCCAGGTTTCGGCAGCCCTCACTGAGAGAACAAGAAACAAAAACTATGTGCTGTCTCTCCTGTAGAGAGTTAATGACCGACTCTGAGTTTAGTACATCACCAGAAATTCAGAAGGGGAGACCATGCCTGGGACCTCTTGGAGTCACCTATTTCTTGCTGGATCCAATGTGACCATTAGGAAGGCTTCCAGAATGTTCATAGTTTTGGGTATTCTCTTGACATAAACAATGGGCACTCTTACCTGATCCCCTTCAAGGAGCTGTTTGTAATAGACACACAGGAGGTCAGATCCAGGTGTTTCAGCTTGGAACAGAATCTGCTAAGGCTGTAACACGTGCTGAAAAAGAGCAGACGCACTAAAGATATTTTCAACCATGTTTCTTTCCCTTCTCTCTCCCTGTGGCTATTTAGTCACCAATTAATCTTCATTATTTACCTGTCGGTGATTTTTGTGCATCCATTGAGGTTTAAATGTTCAATGTTTCGGCAGTTCTGTGCAAAGGTCCTAAAATGAGAAAACATTTTAAAGCTCCCTGCAAGTTGCTGGACAGCCACTAGAGGGCATATGAAACCATTCACACTTAGGACAGTGCTCCCTCAAACTTAATTAAAGCGTGTAAGAATCAGCTAGGGTTCTTTTCACAGTGCAGATTCTGATGACAGGTCTAGAATGGAGCTTGACAATCTGCAGTTTAAAGAAACTCCCAGGTGATGCCAGTGCTGCTAGTCTAGGGACCACATTTTGAGAAGCAGAGTCCTAGACTACCTATCAATCAGTTCTCCTTTACCCACAGCTTGGTGAGTCATCACCAAATCATGAGAATAGAGGCCTAGCTCCCTGCTCCCTCCGCTCTACAAAAAATCAATTTGAAGCAAGGGGGCAAATCTTGTACTGTGCCATGCTGTCACTTGCTTACCCTAGAGCCTTTCCAGAGAAACCATTTCTGGCGATTGATAGAAGACAGCAGTTAATCAGTATCAAGACCCACTCATTTTACTGGTGAGGACATTCAGTCATGAAGAGAAACTTCCTCATTGATCTGTGGGTTGGTAGCAAGGCCAGAAGCAGCAAATTAAAACCCCCTATTCACCACTCACTGCTTAACATATTCAGCAAGGACCAGCTCAGGTCATCTCCATCATTCTGAAATACAGCTTTCAGATGTGCTCCTTCCAACCTGCCCTGGTACAGGTAGGGGGAACCAAGCTGGAGCCTGATGGACTGTCTGAGATGAAGAGATGGGGCTGAAAGTCTAGGAAGACCAAGGCAGCTGGAGTTATCTGGCAAGAGCACTAGAGTAGAGAGAACATCACAAAAAGAACTCCAGAGATCTGTGGAGGGTGCCCCTCAAGAATTAATTACAGGCCAGGCATGGTGGCTCATGCCTGTAATCCCAGCAATTTGGGAGACCAAAGCAGGAGGATCACTTGAGCCCAAGAGTTTGAGACCAGCCTAGGCAACATATGAGACTCTATCTCCAAAACAACAACAACAACAACAAAAAGAATTCAGTCCCACACTGAACAATGTACGCATGTGATGAAACTACCCAAAGCCCAAGGCCAGGGAATAAGAATCAACAAAAAGCATTAAAGGAAACAGTAGCCAGAGCTCACCGAGGGCAAGGAATAGTGCCCATTTCTACCAACCAAGAGTGAAAAATTCTTGGGGCATTGGGTAGAGTATTGAGAATAGTCTTCCTTTAGGAGTGGTGCACAATTAGCCCTAAACACTGCTTTGGTACAACCTAACAAATCTTAAAAACAAGACCTAACAGGAACTATTCCCAATTAAGTCAACTGTAGCCCAGAACAAAACTCGAATGGAATACAAAAATATCTGCACCCAACAAAGTAAAATTCACAATGTCTGGCACTGAACAAAACATTACCATGTTTTCATAGAAGGAGGAAAATATATCCACAATAAAGAGAAGATGTAATCCACCAAAACCTACTCTAAACTGACACAAATAGCAGAAACAACAAAGGCATTAAAAGTCATAATGTTATTGCGTAGAATACATTTCTATGAAGCTAACAATTAAACATTATGTAGACACTTGGAAAAATAAAAGCGATCCAAGATGCAGTCGCTCACGCCTGTAATCCCAGCATTTTGGGAAGCCGAGGCAAGCAGATCACTTGAGGTCAGAAGTTCAAGATCAGCCTGGCCAACATAGTGAAACCCTGTCTCTACTTAAAAAAAAAAAAAAAAAAAAAAAAAAACTTAGCTGGTGTGGTGGCACATGCCTATACTTCCAGCTCCACTTGGGAGGCTGAAGCAGGAGAATCACTTGAACGCGAGAGGTGGAGGTTGCAGTGAGCCATAATCACACCACTGCACTCCAGCGTGGGCCACAGAGTGAGACTCCATCTCAACAACAACAACAACAACAACAAAGATATGAAAACCACAATGGCTGATATAAAACTTTATTGGATCTTTATTGGATGAGATTAACAGATTAGATATGGCAGAAGAAAAGATTAGTGAACTTTAAGACATAGCAATAGCAACTACCAAAAATGAAACACAGAGGGGAATAAAACAGAAAAAGAACAGAGCATGAATGAACTGTGGGACAACTTCAAGCAACCTAATATACATGTGATTGGAATCACTAAATAAGAGGAGACAGAGGAAGGAGGAAAAAATAATGAAGAAATAATTGCCAAAATTTCCCCAAACTTTATGAAAACAATAAACCTATGGACCCAAGGAACTCAAAGAACTACAAGTGCAAGAAACATGAAGAAAAACACACCAAGGCATATTATAACCAAATTGATCAAAACCAGTGACAGATTAGCCATTCGTGGTGGTGTGTGACTAGGTCCCAGCCACTTGGGAGGCTGAGGTAGGAGGATCACTTGAGCTCAGGAAGTGGAGGTTACAGTGAGCCAGAGTGGCACCACCACACTCCATCCTGGGTGACAGAGTGAGATTCCAGAGAGAGACAGGGAGGAACCAGTGATAGAGAAAACCCTAAAAACAGCCAGAAAACAAAGCCATGTTGTGTACAGAGAATAAAACATAAGGTGACAACAGTTTTATCACTGGTAATGAAAAGGCACAGAGGAGCACCATCCTTCAAATACAAAAAAAATAGTCACTATAGAATTCTATACTCAGCAAATTTTTGCTTTTTTTTGAGACGGAGTCTCGCTCTGTCGCCCACGCTAGCGTGCAGTGCGCAATCTCAGCTCACTGCAAGCTCTGCCTCCCAGGTTCACGCCATTCTCCTGCCTCAGCCTCCCAAGTAGCTGGGACTACAGGTGCCCGCCACCAGGCCCAGCTAATTTTTTTTGTATTTTTAGTAGAGGCAGGGTTTCGCTGTGTTAGCCAGGATGGTCTCGATCTCCTGACCTCACGATCCACTCACCTCAGCCTCCCAAAGTGCCGGGATTACAGGCGTGAGCCACTGCACCTGGCCCAGCAAAAATTTTTTTTTTAAGTGAAGGAAAAATAGATTTTTTTAGACATAGAAGAGCTGGAAGAATTAATCAGGCTTACAGTAAAAGAAATGTAAAAAAATTTCTTTATGCAGAAAGAAAATGATACCAGTTAAAAATACGTGTCTACAGAAAGGAATGACTGGATGTAGCAACTACTTGGGTATATACAATTTTTAAATTTAAATCTCTTAAAAATAGGCAGGCACTGTGGCTCATGCCTGTAAACCCAACACTTTGGGAGGCTGAGGCAGGCAGCTCACTTGAGGCCAGGAATTTGAGATCAGCCTGGCCAACAGGGCAAAACCTTGTCTCTACTAAAAGTACAAAAATTAGCCAGGCAGGGTGGTACATGCCTGTAGTCTCAGCTACTTGGGAGGCTGAGGCACAAGAATCACTTGAACCTGGGAGGTGGAGGTTGCACTGAGCCTAGACCATGGCACTGCACTCCAGCCTGGGTGACAGAGTGAGACTGTCTAAAATAATAATAATAATAATAATAATAATAATAATAATAATAATAAATCTCTTAAAAATAGTTGACTGTTAACAAAGGTACTAAGTCTATGAAGTTTATATAAGTAGAATTAAAATGTATGACAACAATAGCATAAAGACCAAGTGAGGAGAAATGAAAGTTTTACATAATACAATATGAAGGTAGATTGTACTAAATTAAACATGTAGTCAATAAACTCTAAAGCAATGACTAAACATATGAAGAGTTATAGAAATGAAGCGAAAAAAGAATATAAAATGAAGTCATTAAAAAACACTTAATCTCGGCCAGGCATGGTGGCTCATGCCTGTACAATCCCAGCACTTCGGGAGGCTGAGGTGGGCAGATCGTTTGAGGTCAGGAGTTTGAGATCAGCCTGGGCAACATGGTGAAAACCTGTCTCTACTAAAAATACACAACTTATCCAGGCAAGGTGGCCCATGCTTGTAGCCCCAGCTACTTGGGAGGTTCAGGCACGAGAATCGCTTGAACGCAGGAGGCAGAGGCTGCAGTGAGTCGAGATTGTGCCACTGCACTCCAGCCTGGGCAACAGCGCAAGACCCTGTCTCAAAAAAAAAAAAAAAAAAAAAAAAAAAAATCTAAAAGAAGAAAGAAAGAGGAAGGGGGGAAAAAAGAATGTATGGGACAAATAGAAAACAAACAGCAAGAGGGTGGATTTAAACCTAACCATAATCATCATATTAAATGCAAATAGTCTAACCCAAATTAAAAAGCAAAGACTGTCATATTGGATAAAAAGCAACACCCAGCTGGGTGCAGTGGCTCAGGCCTGTAATCCCAGCACTTTGGGAGGCTGAGGCAGGCAGATCATGAGGTCAGGAGATCGAGACCATCCTAGCTAACATGGTGAAACCCCATCTCTACTAAAAATATAAAAAATCATCTGGGCGTGATAGCACGTGCCTGGAGTCCCAGCTACTTGGCAGGCTGAGGCAGGAGAATGGCTTGAACTCAGGAGGCAGAGGTTGCAGTGAGCTGCACTCCACTGCACTCCAGCCTGGGTGACAGAGCGAGACTCCGTCTAAAAAAAAACAAAAGCTATACCCAACTATAAAAAATCAGCTTTAAATATAGATACAAATAGATTAAAGTAAAATGATAGAAAAACAGATATAATGCCAACACTAGTCAAAAGAAAGCTGGAGTGACTATATGAGACAAAGTAGATTTTATAGTAAAGAAAATTATCAGCGATAAAAGAAAGACATATCAATGAAAAAGACATAGCAATTCTAAATGTTTATATACATAATAACAGAGCTTCAAAATACATGAAGCAAGAGCTGACAGGACTGTGGGAGAAACAGAGGCAGATATTTCAATACTTCTCTCTTATTAGTTGATAAATTAGTAGTTGGAAAATTAGTAAGAATAGAGAAGATCTGCTCAATCCTATCAACCAACCTGACCTACTGGCATTTATAGCACACTTCATCTAACAGCAGAATATACATTCTCTTCAAGTGCACATGGGACACTTGCCAGGAGTGGCCATATTATTGGCCACAAAACAAGTCTCAATAAATTTAAAAGGATTCAGGGTATAACTATGTTCTGTGCTCACGACTGAATTGAATTAGAAATCAGTAATGTGCTCTTCTGGAAAATGTCCAAATATTTGGAAACTAAATAATATTGTTCTAAACAACCCATGGGTCATGAAAGAAATCAAAAGGGGAATTAGAATGCATTTTGCATGAAAATGAAAACATAGCATATAAGAATTTGTGGCCAAATTCTCCCCAAAATACTGACTTAGTTTATGTCATTAAACTCCCATACTGTAAAAATAAAAAGGTCTCAAAGCAATGACTTCAGCTTCCATCTTAAGAAACTAGAGAAAAAACAAAAACAAAAACAAATGAAGCCCAAAGTAAGCAAAAGGAAGGAAATAATAAAGATCAGAGTGGAAATAAATGAAGTAGAAAACAGAAAAACAATGAAAAATGGGTGAAAACAAAAGCTAGTTCTTTGAGAATATCAATAAAATTGATAGACTTCTTAATAATTGATAGACTTCAGCCAGACTGACAAGGGCCAAAAAAAAAGACAATTACCAATTTCAGAAACAAGAGAGGGTATATCACTGCAGATTTTACAGATATTAAAATAAGAGGATATAAACAATGTTAATAAGTCCAAGAACTTAGGTGAAATGGACAAATTCTTTGAAAGACACAGACTACCAAAACTCATTTATGAAGAAATAATCTGAAGAATTCTATACATATTAAAGAAATTGAGGCTGGGTGAGGTGGCTCACGCCTGTAATCTCAACACTTTAGGAGGCCGAGGCAGGCGGATCACCTGAGGTCAGGAGTTCAAGACCAGCCTGGACAACATGGTGAAACCCCTGTCTCTACTAAAAATATAAAAATTAGCCAGGCATAGTAGTGGTGCCTGTAATCCCAGCTACTTGGGAGGCTGAGGCAGGAGAATTCCTTGAGTTTGCAGTGAGCCAAGACTGTGCCACTGCACTCCAGCCTGGGCAACAAGAGTGAAACTCCATCTAAAAAAAAAAAAAAAAAAGAAATCAAATTTGTAATTAAAAACGTTCCCCCCAAAAAACATGCAGGAGCAGATGGCCTCAATAGTGAATTCTACAAAACATTTAAAAAATATATAAATTGTACATAAACACTCCCAGAATTTTTAAAAATTGTTTTTATTTTTATTTACTTTTGAGACAGAGTCTCGTTCTGTCGCCCAGGCTGGAGTGCTGTGGTACGATCTTGGCTCGCTGCAAGTGCCGCCTCCCGGGTTCACGCCATTCTTCTGCCTCAGCCTCCCAAGTAGTTGGGACTACAGGTGCCCGCCACCACGCCAGGCTAATTTTTTGTATTTTTAGTAGAGATGGGGTTTCACCATGTTAGCCAGGATGGTCTTGATCTCCTGACCTCGTGATCCGCCTATTCAGCCTCCCAAAGTGCTGAGATTACAGGCGTGAGACACCACGCCCGGCCAAATTGTTTTTATTTTTTAGAGATAGGGTCTCACTCTGTCACCCAGCTTGGAGTATGGTGGTGTGATCATAGCTCACTGCAGCCTTGAACTTCTGGGCTCAAGCGATCTTCCCACTTTAGCCTCCCAAATAGCTAGGACTACAGGTATGCACCACCACACCCAGCTACTTAATTTTTTTTAAGAGATGGGGCCTTGCTGTGTTGCCAGGCTGGTCTGAAAATCCTGGGCTCAAGTGGTTCTCCCACCTTGGCCTCCCAAAGCACTGGGATTATAGATGTCAGCCACTGAACACACCCCCAGAAATGTGAATAGGAGGAAATACTTCCCAATTCACTGCATGAAGCCAGTATTACCTTGATACCTAAACCACACAAAAGCATTATAAGAAAATAAAATCATAAGGCAATATTCCTCATGAGCCCAAATGCAACATTTTTTAACAAAATTATAGCAAATAGGATCCAATAATATACAAAATAAATAATACATGGCAATTCAAGTGGGCTTTATCTGAGTGATGGAAGGTTGTTTAAACATGTTTAAAGGTGCCAATCTAATTCATGATTTAAAGAATTTTCTTGATTTAAAGAAAATCATTTTGTTCCATAACAGTTAAAGTGCGTGTTTTTATACTTAAAAGATGATGTTGTGAATCAAGTTTTTTTTTAGCAATGGTATAGCAGATGTTTGAATTGTAAATTCTACTGTCTGCATTCACTGTATGTTGCACATTCTTACTGGAAGTCTGTGATTAATGTACATTGTGGTAATATTTAGGTCTGCAAGAACACAAAGTGTATTCCAAGGTTATGGGGGGTACACCCTAATTTAGCCAACCTCATAAGCAATACTAGAGGCCATGAGGATAAAGACATGAAGGTTTTAATCATCTCTGTCTCCAGAAATCCTCAAAGCCCATATGTATTTTTTGTTTTTGTGTGTGGGGGTTTTTTTTTGGTAGAGGAGTCTCATTTTGCTGCCCAAACTGGTCTCAAACTCCTGGCTTCAAGGGATCGTCCCACCTCAGCCTCCCAAAGTGCTGGGATTACAGGCCTGAGCCGCTGTGCCTGGCCAGCACACATCCTTAACATTGATAACATTCCCAATTGCCCAGGTGCAGTGGCTCACGACTGTAATCCCAGCACTTTGGGAGTCCAAGATGGGTGAGGTCAGGAGTTCAAGACCAGCATGGCCAACATGGTGAAATCTTGTCTCTACTAAAAACACAAAAATTAGCTGGGCGTGGTGGCGCACACCTGTAATCCCAGCTACTCAGGAGGCTGAGGCAGGAGAATCACTTGAACCTGGGAGGCAGAGGTTGCAGTGAGCTGAGATCGCACTGCTGCACTCCAGCCTGAGCGACAGAGCGAGACTCGGTCTCAAAACAAAAACAAAAACAAAAGCAACCCCCCCAAAAAACCCCAATAAATAATGGTTATCCAGTAAGAGATGGGCATATATTTGGTTGGATAGGATATATTGCTAACAATAATAAAATTAATGTAAAAATCATATCCCATCATTATGAGTAAGCAAAATTCTAGCTTATGCCAGGGAAATTTTTGAAATATTTTATCAATTAGTAAAATTTATAAAGGTAGCTAAGATGAGAGGAAAACTAGGAAGATGCAGAAGTGAAGAAGGAAATAGAAAAGAGGCAGGCACTTCATACATGTTATTTCTTGTTATGCCTATGACAGTCCTGTGGGAGCTATAACTGCCCTGACTTTGCAGAAGAGAGAACTGACACTCAGGCGAAACAATCTGTCCCAAGGTCACATCCCTAACAACAGTACAGCTTGGTTTCCAACCCAGGTTAGATATCCAAAGTCCTGGTCCTCTCATTACTCTATGCAAATTACCACAAAAATAATTTTAACAGAAGAAGAACATATAATAGGCTTGGTTTATTTTTGCTGAAATGCTTTTACATTTTGATGAAAATGCTACAAGCTGCCACGACAGAGTGAGCCACTGGATTTGACTTACTTCAAGGAGGAGTCCCCAACACCAATGCAGCCTCGCAAGCTGAGCTTCCTCAGGAATCCACCGCATCGCTTCGAGATATTTTCCACCACTCGACCCTTTAATCAAGAAAGTTTGGGGGGAAAAATACTGTTTTTTCATGCTGCTTATCTAACAGCAAAATAACCTGAAATCTAGGAACAGAATATATTTTTCCAAGTGTAACAAAATATTTTGGAACATTCCTCTAACACCTCAGTTCTATCCTTAATGCATGAAGGGGCTGCAAGCGCTGAAAAATGTTCTCAATTAAAGCATTAAGTATTCTAAAACCAACCAACAAACAAAAACAAACACAAACACAAAAACCAAAACCTGTACACTGCCTTTTGAAAGCCTTAGCCCTGGGATTAGGCCCTCCCTACCCAGGGGTCACAGCTATTCCGCCAATCAAAAGGCTTTTCGAGGTTAGCTGTGGGAATACCAGCCACTGAGCAGAGATCTAAGACAATGCAGCTTTAAAAAGAAAATCCCACTTGAGCTAAACATTACCACTTTAAAAGTATAACAATATATTGCAAAAGCTTCCCCTCATCTTCCTTAGCTGTCCCCTACTTAAACACATTTGCTTTGAAACAAGAACTTTCGCTGCGTACTCGCAGAGATATTAGAGGAAGCAAAAAGAAAATGAACAATGAACAATGATTAAGCACTTCCACTTTTTAAAAAACATTTTCTACTTCAAATCGCTTTTTTTCTTTAGAGACGGGGTTGGTGTTTGGGGGTCTCACTCTGGTGCCCAGATTGGAGTATAGTGGTGTGGTCATAGCTGATTGTAGCCTCAAACTCCTGGGCTCAAGTGATCCTCCTGCCTCAGCCTACTGAGTAGCTAGGACTACAGGCACATGCCATGGCACCTGGTTTACTTCTACTTTTTGAGGAACAATTTCTTGTACCTATTATGGCTCATTTAATAGTCAAAAAACTTCATGAACACTCCCAAAAATGGAGGTAAGGAAGAGTATGTGTAGAATACAGGAGATCCCTTAGGGCATCTTGTAGTAGTACCATGCCCTATGATTTATGTCAGTAGCAAACTACAACCCAATCCAAGCACGACGATTAATGACCAGACCCTTCAGGAATAAAGGTCTGAGTCATTCCACCAGGTAAAGAACCATGACCAGCTGAGGTGCTTGCTGAAGGCAAAGGAATACAGAAATTCATTGTGGAAGAAGGTAGTTATAAATACTAACTACAACCTCCACCTCCACAAGGGAGGAAAAGTTCAAAGGGACAATTTGATTTGTTTTGAATACTATTATCCTCATTTTATAAAACAGCAATCTTGGCACTGAACTGTGAGCATGATGAATTCACCAAGATACATCAAAACCACAGGGGGCGCACGCAGTGGCTCAAGCCTGTAAGCCCTGCACTTTGGGAGGCTGAGTCAGGATTTTGAGACCAGGCTGGCCAACATGGTAAAACCCCATCTCTACTAAAGATACAAAAATCAGCCAAGCGGCCAGGCACGGTGGCTCACACCTGTAATCCCAGCACTTTGGGAGGCTGAGGTGGGCGGATCACGAGGTCAGGAGATCGAGACCATCCTGGCTAACATGGTAAAACCCTGTCTCTACTAAAAACACAAAAAATTAGCTGGGCGTGGTGGCAGGCACCTGTAGTCCCAGCTACCTGGGAGGCTGAGGCAGGAGAATGGCGTGAACCCGGAAGGCAGAGCTTGCAGTGAGCTGAGATCACGCCACTGCACTCCAGCCTGGGCGACAGAGCGAGACTGTCTCAAAAAAAAAAAAAAATTCAGCCAAGCATAGTGGGGCACACCTGTAGTCCCAGCTACTTGGGAGGCTGAGGTAAGAGAATCGCTTGAGCCTGGGAGATGGAGGTTGCAGTGAGCCAAGATCATCCCACTGCAGTCCAGCCTGGGTGACAGAGCAAGACTCTGTCTCATAAAAACAAACAAACAAAAAACCCCACAGGATACATATTGTTACCTAGCTAACATCTTAATTACGTTGAAAATCCAATCTTTGATACTGTTAGCATCTATTTATACTTTCTTGAGACTACCTGCATTAATAATTATTAATATTTTTTGAAGCAAAATTCCAGACAATTGTAAAATAAATCTTTGTCACTGGGGGAAAAAGATTATGACTTAGAAATCAAAGATATGTATTTAAGTACCTAATAAACAGAAACAAACAAAAAAACCCAGCTCTACACCAATGTCTACAAACGGAGCACCTAATATACTGTTCCCATTTCAAGTTAGTAACATTTATATAAACTTTCTAGTTCTCCTTTTTTGGGGCAAAGTTCTTGTACTGGAATACAAAACTACATACACAATATTCTGTTCCACTGTTGCCAACTAAGAGGGGGAAAAATGCAAATCCATTTCAGTGCAATATTCAAGCCAATGATTCTGTGTCTTATCTACCAGACAATATGTTGTAGGCATGCATTTTAGAATGAAGGGCTTTAAAGAAAAATAAGCCCTAAAATGGGCTAAAGGCCCTTGGAGTTACCACTTTCAGATTCACACACTACTTAGTTATTTCTCATTTTTGGCCTAGCACAATCTTCAGTAACCATGAAGACACTGACAACAAAATGTACAAGTTTTAAAGGCACAGAAAATGTCAACCCAAACTTTAGGTAAACCACACGTATTCACAAAAGAGAAGATGAAGGAAAGGTACCGTGTGCACTTGTCACCTAGATGCTTTACTCTGCCTTTTCTTCATGTGCCAGTCATGCAACCCACCATTCAAGATACCTACAGTCTCCTCTTAGTAGGTGAGTGACCTTGGATAAGTTACTCAACCTTTTCTGTGCCTCAGTTTAATATGGTGCTTACAACAGTGTCAGACACACAGCAAATATCATTAGTGTGTTGATCCTGATCCTTGACAACTTCTCTTTTCTCTCACATTTCCTTCCCAAAGTGCATATTTTTAAGACTATCCATAAAATGCTTCCTAGGGCAAGCATCCTCCAAAGGGTCTTGTTTAAGGACTATGAAAGGCCCCAAGACTTGGTTCGTCATCTAGGCTGGACCAAGGGGGCTAGCCCAAAAGGGAAGCTAAGTGTTATGATTAGATTGCACCCTGGTGCCAGCTATTTTAGGTTTTCACATGCAATTATTTATATAACTGGTGAACCATAAATTGGCTTCCCCTTTGGTGGATGTACTTTTAAGTATTTCTGGGATGTGTTTATATGGCAGTTAGCTGAAAGTCAGCAGTCAGCTAAAATCTTGTGATCAAATAATGCACAAGGTAGTGATATTTAGTTGAAATAGTAGTACTTTTTAATATCAAAATAATTTTTTTTTTTTTGAGACAGGGCCTCACTCTGTCACCCAGGCTAGAGTGCAATGGCACAATCAGCGCTCACTGCAACCTCTGCCTCCTGGGCTCAGGTGATCCTCCCACCTCAGCCTCCTGAGTAGCTGAGACTACAAGCATGTGCCAGTGTGCCTGGCTAATTTTTGTTTTTTCATTTTTTTGTAGAGACACAATTTTGCTATGTTGCCCAGGCTGGTCTTGAACTCCTGGGCTCCAGTGATCAGCCCCCTACGGCCTCCCACAGTGTTGGGATTTCAGGTGTGAGCCACTGCACCCAGCCTGACTTTAAAAGTTCATGTGCTTTCCAAAAAAGTTGTATGGTTGGAAAAGTCATCAAAATTGAGGAGACATGAAGAACCACAGAAAGAGAGAAAGTATTTTGCTCAGTTTTTTCAAAACAATAACTCTCCTTTGTGGTCAGTAGAAATGACTACAATTTTTAGAAATTAAATGTCCTCCACATCATCACTAAGTAAACACAGTGAACAAATATTTAGATATGATCAGTTTGAAGAGGAATTACATTCACTGGCATGGAATGTTGGCATGTTTAGGTGGAGCACTGTTGTAATCACTGCTGTTAACTCTCAAGAGTGCACTAAAGAACACCTAATTCAGAAACTACAGTGTTAAGCCAGGAACTAGAGCTTCTCTTTCCAGGATGGGCGTGAATCCTTGAGGTCCCTGCCCTCTTCCAAGAGCAGAGCACCACAATATGACAGAAATAAGGGGTTCCCCCTTTATTTAATAAAGGGAAATCTTCTGCTCTGCCCCACTTACTGTAAGTATTGTGCTCCACTGGTATAAGATGAGAAGCAGAGACTCTCAAGCAGTAAGTAACCTAGAGAAGGAGGTGAAGAGTCTCCACAACTGACCTAGACCATTAGTTTGTCTAGGTCAAACCAGGTTAAGCAGCTAGCAGGAAATTGCTTAGCTCAGTGCTACTGTTAAACACATGCATTTCCTTATCCGAAAAAAAACAAAAAACAAAAAAACCAATAAATATATCTTGGTAAAAACACATGGCAAACATACTGTGTGAGTAACTAAATTAAAATGCATTTCCACTACTGTAAGTTTGTTAAACTGGAAATACATTAGGTTTTACATTAGGTAGAAAATAAACTTCAGAATCTCAAGACCCTCAAACCAGTGCTTCAGACAAATCCTAAGTACAATGCTCTTTATTATTACCTGCCTTAACTTTCTTTTTGGTTAGAAATTTAGTATTGAATATCAAAGTTGTTCTAAAATAAACTTTGTTCATCAGGTTTACCATGCTTAAATGGAGATATTTACATATTTACAGATAAATATATCAGAATCTTGGAATTGCATAAGACTTAACTATTACTTTACTTCTTTATTTTATAGATAATAAAACAGAAGTACTGAGAGATTATACGACTTAAGTGGCTGAGCTGGGGTGACACTTTAGATCTCCAGCCTCACTCTTGGGCCTGTGCTTCTGCCATTTCTCCATTTTTGACACTGAATTAGAATTCTCAGTGGATTTTTTAGGTCAATAAGTATTTGTTAAGTCTCCTAAGGTTAAAGCATTGAACCAGGTGATAATAATGCAGGTGTGTGGCTTTAAAAAGCTGAGTAGTAAAACTCAGACTATAAACGAGAGAAAAACAATCTGTTACTGATACAATTTAAAATGCAAGCAGGATTTTGTTTTGATGTATGCAAATCCCTTCCAGCTTTTCTTCTTTCTGTTCTACCTCGGCACTTTAATATTAGATCTAAATGCAGTAAAATAAAAAGGCAGGAAAGAGGAAACAGTTACTCGTCTTTTTAAAAAGTTTTCTGTCTAAACCAAAGCTAACTTACCTCTACATCTGTTTGAAAGTTAAAAAGATCTATTCTTTGCCAGTTGCTTCCATCCAGGGCTAAGATGTTCCAAGCCTGGAAGGTGGGAGGTAAAGGAAGAGGGATTGGGGGTGAAAGAAACACATTTATTGAGACTCTTAAAGTCTTGATTCACCTTTATTTCCAAACCTCTACTTTTGATGTATATTAAGTCAATAGTCAAATGCAAAATTATACCATTGTGTTATATTACGTATAAAAGACAATAAAATTATAATTTTCAGTAATTTGAACTGAAACTCATTCTAATGAAACTTGATATTTATTGATTAAAAATCTGGTGAATACTCTACCTTGGAAATCTGTGCACATCGGCACAAAGTTACTATATCCAAGAAGGAAAATATTCTACAGAGAGAGGAAAAAAACACAAAAACGAGATGGTGTTAACATTTCAGGATAATTATAAGTTGAAAGAAAAAATCTCATCCGCCACCCGGATACATGAGTTTTTTCAAGATTCCTCAATGTGCAATATACAAGTGCACTATAACTTTACATCACTACAGTGAAATAGTAAATGCTTGCATGTTCAGAAGCTGTGTTGGACACACAATACAAATTACCTTAGAACTCATTAAGCTTGTATTTCCCTTGTTCTAAGAAATGGACACAGGAAAGACCATAACTGGTTCTATTTGAAGACCACTGCTCTAGCAGAAGCCCTCTTTTGGTGGTAGATGCACTGAACAGGCTCAGATGCCTGAGCCTCAAACAACATTGTCAAAAAAAAGCTTGATGACAAAGCCCATTTGGTTTGAAGTATTTGTTCGCCTGGTAGAAAGATGGAGCTCATTAGTTGGCAAAGTCTATAAATGATCAGTTTTTCCTAAGCAAAAGCCAAGGAGCCAGAGAACACAGGAAAGATGAGGGGAAAGAAAAGCAGACAGAAGCAAACAAAATCTTGGTTGGCATCAGTAATGCCTTAGAGGAAGCAGTAGCTACCAGCATGGCAGGGGACTGAGTGAAGCCTCGACATTCTGGCAGTCAAGGAGAGGAGCTGCTGCTGACAGTACGTGAGCAAACAGCCATGTGCACCTCAGCACTGCAGAGTGACAGCTGAAAACAAAGGGCAGCTTTTCTGTGAGAAAGATGGATATGGTTGAAGTCAGGAACAAGAATAGTGCTTCAGTTCTGAGAGTCCTGGAAAGTAAATATGAGAGTCTGTGCCTCTGAGTGTGGAAGGGGAGAGTGGTAAGATGGCAAACAGCTACCTATAATATTCCTCAAAATTCTTTAAAGCTAACAATCAGTGGTGAGATAAAAATCCATGGCCTCAGGGAAGGAGAGTAGAATCATAAAACATCAAAGTGTTGTACCCTACAATAATGCACCCAATGCAGTACCATGGGATACTGACTGTAGAGATGCCATCCTACAATACAGGCTACAAGCATTCTCTAGTGAAAAGCAAAGGATAGAAGCATAATAAGGGTTATATTGACTTTAAAAGAGTCAGGGGATCTTTGTACATAGAAAAATGCTGGTGGCTAAAATATGTGTACTTAAACATATACATCCAAGTATTTCAGGATATTTACACATCCACAGTGCTGAACCCAAAGGCTCTCCTGCCCCTAATAGCTGTGTTCTGTGACATACTACCATCCCACAGCTAGCCACATCTGATTGTCAGCTCCCTACAGAAAACAAGCACCAAACAGAGAAACTAGCCTAGTACAGCAGAATCACATTTCATGCAGGGATTGGGTTCTAAAATGCCAAAGGTAAAAAAAAAAAAAAAGAGTTAGCTGTTTCCCTTGAAAATCCCTTAAGAGCATACCACCTTTATCATGTCTCAGTAATAACAATACTGGTAATAACAAAAATAGTCAACACTGATTATGCATTGACTATGTGCCAACCATGGTTTACATGCGAGTCATTTAATTGGCACAACACTGCTATGAGGTGTTGTGCTATTACTATCTCCATTTTACAGATAAGGACACTGAACACAGAGGTTAAGTAACGTGCCCAGGGCACGCTGATAGTAAAGGTGGAACTAGGATTTGAATCCAGGTAGTCTGGCTCAAGAGCACAGCCTCCCAAGTAGGGGAGATTAAAGTCACACGCCACCATGCCAAACTAATTAGAAAAAAAAAATTATTTTGAAGAGACAGGGTCTATGTTGCCCAGGTTGGTCTTGAACTCCTGGCCTTAAGCAATCCTCCTGTCTTGGCCTCCCAAAGTGTTGGGATTACAGGTGTGAGCCACTGTGCCCAGCCTCACTGATCTAATGTCGCTATAGTTTTGTGTTTTCCAGATGCCATATGATTGGAATCAAACACTATGTAACTGTTCAGACTGGCTTCTTTTACTTAGCAATATGCATTTAAGGTTCCTCCAAGTCTGTTCATGGCATAACTTACTGTGTTTTATTGCTGAATAATATCTCATTGTGTGAATATACCGGTTTGTTTATCCATTCACCTATTGCAGGACATCTTAGTTGCTTCTGGCTTGGGGTGATTATGAATAATTCTGCTATAAACATTTGTGTGTAGCTTTTTGTGTGGATATACATTTTCTACTCATTTGGATAAATACTTAGGTATGTGACTGCTCGACTAAATGATACATTTATGGTTAGCTTTGTAAGAAACCGCAAAGCTATATTGGAAACTGGCCATACCATTTTGAATCCTCACCAACAGTGAATAAGTGTTCCTCTTGCTCTGCATCTTACCACCATTTTGTATTTAGATTTTTGAAATTTACCCATTCTAATAGGTATACAGAGGTATCTCATTGTCTTAATTTTCAATTCCCTGGTGACATATCGTATTAAGCATCTTATGCTTGTCATCTGTATATCTTCTTTGGTAAAATGTCTGTTCAGAGATTTTGCCCATTTAAAAAAATTGAGTTATTTCTCACTATTGAGGTTTTTTTTGGTTTGTTTGTTTGTTTTGTTTTTTTGTTTGTTTGTTGTTGAGATGGAGTCTCACTGTGTTGCCTAGGCTGGAGTGCAGTGGTGCGATCTCAGCTCACTGCAACCTCTGCCTCCCGGATTCAAGCAATTCTCTGCTCAGCCTCCGCAGTAGCTGGGATTACAGGCGTGTGCCACCACACCCAGCTAATATTTGTATTTTTAGTAGAGACAGGGTTTCACCATGTTGGCCAGGCTGGTCTTGAACTCCTGACCTCAAGTGATCTGCCCACCTTGGCCTCCCAAAGTGTTGGGATTACAGGCGTGAGCCAGAGCCCAGTTGATTTACTCACCGTTGAGTTTTAAAAGTTCTTTACATATGTTGCACACAAGTCCTTTATTACACATTTGGCAAATATTTTCTCCCAGTTTGTGGTTTTCATTCTCTTAACAGTGCCTTTCTCAGAGAAGATGTTTTAAATTTTAATAAAGTCCAACTTACTCACTTTTCCTTTCATGAATAGTGCTATTGGTGTTGTATCTAAAAGCTCATTGCCAAATCCAAGGTCACCTAGATTTTCTCCTACACTTTCTTCTAGAAATTCTGTGTTTTGCTTTTAGGTATATGATCCATTCTGAGTTGATTTTTGTGAAAGGTCTGTGTCTACCTTCATCTTTTTAAATATAGATGCCCAATTTTCCAACACCACTTGTTGAAAAAAATGTATACTTTCTCCATTGACTTGCTTTTGCTCCTTTGTCAAATATCAATTGACTATGTGGCTGTATTTTTAGGCTTTCTATTATGTTTCATTGGTCCATCAATCTATTCTTTCACCAATGCTACATGTCTCGATTACTGAAGCTTTATACTAAGTCTTAAAATTAGTCCAGTAGTGTCAGTCCTCCGGCTTTGTTCTTCTTCAGTACTGTGTTGGTTCTTCTCAGTCTTTGGCTTTTCCATATTAACTATTTTTTTTTCCCCAAGTGATAGGGGTCCTACTATGCTGCCCAGGACAGTCTCAAACTCCTGGCCTCAAGTGATCCTCTTGCCTCAGCTTCCTGTGTGGCTGGGATTACAGGCACAAGCCACTGCACCTAGCTTGCTTTTCCAAGCAGGTTTACAAACATCCACAAAACCAGTTTTGTGACTTAAATATGTGACTGTTTGACTAAATGATACACTTATGGTTAGCTTTATAAGAAACTGCCAAGCTATATTTTAAACTGGCCGTATCATTTTGAATCCTCACCAACTGTGAATAAGAGTTCCTGTTGCTCCTGTTGCTCGCAAAGTCATTTAGTCAAGTTTTGATTTGGATTTTGGTGAATCTACACATCAACTTGAAAAAAGTTAACATTTTAGCAATACTGAGTCTTCCGATCCATGAATATGTAATATCTCTTCACTTATTAAGATATTCATTGATTTCTTTCACTGGAATACTGGAGTTTTATAGTTTTCCTCATACAGATCTTACAAAATTTTCTTCCGAATTATACTTAGGTATTTCATTTTTTTGATGTTAATGTAAACAGTATTATTTTAAATTCTGAATTCCAGTAGTTCATTGCAGGTATATAGGAAAGTAATTAACTTTTATAATTTTAACCTTAGATTCTGTAACCTTACCACAATTGCTAATTAGTTACAGGAGGAGGTTTATTTATTTTATTTTATTTTATTGAGACAGAGTCTTGCTCTGTCACCCAGGCTGGAGTGCAATGGCACCATCTTGGCTCATTGCAACCTCTGCCTCCCGGTTCAAGTGATTCTCCTGTCTCAGCCTCCTGAGCAGCTGGGATTACAGGCGCCACCACCATGCCCAGCTAATTTTTGTATTTTTTAGTAGAGACAGGGTTTCACCATGTTGGTCAGGCTGGTCTCGAACTCCTGACCTCAGGTGATCCACCTGCCTCAGTCTCCCAAAGTGTTGGGATTACAGGCGTGAGCCACCGCACCCAGCCCAGGAGGAGGTTTATTACTAATTATTTTGTCAGTTCTTTGGGGTTTTCATGACATGGGCAATTGTGTCAACTGCAAACAAAGCCAATTTTATCTCTTTCCAATGCATATCTTTTATTTTCTTGCCTTATTTTATTACATTAGCTAGGACTTCCAATACTGTGATGAACAGGAGTGGTGAAAGGGGACATCTTTTTCTTGTTCCCAATCTCAGGGAGAAAGCATCTAGTTTCTCATCATTAAGTATGATGTTGGCCGGGCACGGTGGCTCACGCCTGTAATCCCAGCACTTTGGGAGGCCAAAATGGGTGGATCATTTGAGGTCAGGAATTTGAGACCAGCCTGCCCAATATGTTGAAACCCCATCTCTACTAAAAATCCAAAAACATTAGCCAGGCATGGTGGCACAGGCCTGTAATCCCAGCTACTGGGGAGGCTGAGGCAGGAGAATCACTTGAACCTGGGAGGCAGATGTTGCAGTGAGCAGAGACTGCACCACTGCACTCCAGCCTGGGCAAGAGAGCTGGACTCTGTCTCCAAAACAAACAAACAAACAAACAAGAAGGTATGATGTTAGCTGTAGGTCTTGTGTAGATGTTCTTTATCAAGTCAGGGAGTTCTTCTGTATTCCTAGTCTGCTGAGTATTTTTATCATGAATGGGTGCCACAATTTGTCAAATATTTTTTCTGCACTTTCTGATGTGACCATGTGATTTTTTTCTTTAGTCTGTTGGTGTAATAGATTACATTGACTTTTGAAGGTTAAAATATCCTTGCATAGTTGAAATAAATTCTGCTTTATTGTGGGATATAATTATTTTATACATCGCTGGATTTGACTTGCTAATATTCTGTTAAAGGTTTTTGCATCTATTTTTATGAAAAATGTTGGTCTTGAGTTCTCCTTTTTTTGTAATATTTTATATGGTCTTGGTATTATGGTAACACTGGGCTCCCAGAATGAGTTACGGAAGTCTTCTGCTTCCATTTCCTGGACAATATTATAGAGAACTGGTATCATTTCTTTCTTAAATGTTTGGTAGAATTCACCAGTGGAACCACCATCCGGGTTGGTGCTTTCTGTTTTGGAAGGTTATTAACTATTAATTACATTTCTTTAATATATATGCCTACTTAGTTTACTTCTCTTTGTGTGAGCTTTTGGTAGTTTGTGTCTTTCAAGGAATTAGTCCTTTCCATCTAAGTTATCAAATTTGTGAACATGAGATCAAAGCCATAATACAAAGTCACCAAGTAAAGAAAAGCTCAGGACTTCATGGCTTCACTGCTGAATTCTACCAAACATTTGAAGAAAAACTAACACCAATCCTACTCAAACTATTTCAAGAAACAGATGAGGAGGGAATACTTCCAAACTTTTTCTACAAGGCCAGTATTACCCTGATACCAGAACCAGACAAGATCAAAAAAGAAAACTACAGGCCAATATCTCTGATGAATATTGATGCAAAAATTCTCAACAAAATTCTAGCAAACCAAATTCAACAATACATTAAAATGATCATCCATCATGACCATGTGAGAGTTATCCCAGGGATGTAAGGATGGTTCAACATATGCAAATCAATCAACATGATACATCATATCAACAGAATGAAGGACAAACACCACATGATCAATTCAATTGATGCTGAAAAAGCACTGGATAAAATTCAACCTCACTTCGTGATAAAATCCCTCAACAAACTGGGTATAGAAGGAACATACCTAAACATAATAAAAACCACACAGAACAGACCTACAGCTAGTATCATACAGAATGGAGAAAAACTGAAAGCCTTTCCTCTAAGATCAAGGATGACCATTTTCACCACTGTTATTCAGCACAGTACTGGAAGTCCTAGATAGAGCAACAGATAAGGGAAAGAAATAAAGGGCATCCAAATTTGAAAGGAAGAAGTCACATTATCCTTGCTTGATGATGATATGATCTTATATTTGGGAAAACCTAAACATTCCACCAAAAAAATGATTAGAACTGATAAATTCAATAAAGCTGCAGGATACAAAATCAACATACAAAAATCAGTAGCATTTCTATATGCCAACAGTGAACAATATGAAAAAGAAATTTAAAAAGTAACCCCATTTACAAGTCACAAATAAAATTAAGTAACATTACATAAGGAATCAAGCAAAGAAGTGAAAGATCTCTACAATAAAAATATAAAACACTAATGAAAGAAATTAAAAAGAACACACACAAAAAAACAGAAAGATATTCCATGTTCATGGGTTAGAAGAATCAATTGTTTTGTTTTGTTTTGTTGTCACCCAGGCTGAAGTGCAGTGGTGCGATCTCAGCTCACTGAAGCCTCTGCCTCCTGGGTTTAAGTGAGAATTAATATTGTTAAAATGTCCATACTACCCAAAGCAAATGACAGACTTAATGAAATCCCTATCAAAATACGAATGACAATCTTCACAAAAACAGAACAAAAACAATCCTAAAAGTTATATGGAATTACAAAAGACCCATAATATAACCAAAGCTATCCTGAACAAAAAGAACAAAACTGGAGGAATCACATTACCTGACTTCAAATTATACTACAGAGCTATAGTAATCAAAACAGCATGGTACTGCCATAGAAACAGACACATATGGAATAGGATAGAGAATCCAGAAATAAATCCATATAAACTACATACTACAATAAACTCAAAAGTCCCAAAACATACCCTGGGGAAAAGGCAGTCTCTTCAATAAATGTTGGGAAAACTAGATATCCATACGCAGAAGAATGAAACTAGACCCCTATCTCTCACCATATACAAAAATCAAATTAAAATGGATTAAAGACTTAAATCTAAGACCTCTAACTATGAAACTATTACATGAAAGCATCAGGGGAAATGCTCTAGGACATTGTTTTGGGCAAACATTTCTGGAGTAATATCCCACAAGCACAGGCAACTAAAGCAAAAATGGACAAATGGGAGGGATCACATCAAGTTAAAAAGCTTCTCCACAGCAAAGAATACAATCAACAAAGTGAAGAGAAAATCCACAGGATGGGAAAAATATTTGCAAACTACACATCTGACAAAGGATTAGTAACCAGAATATATAAAGAGCTCAAACAACCCTATAGGAAAAAAAAAACTAACAATTCAATTTAAAAATGGGCCAAAGATCTGAATAGGCATTTCTCAAAAGAAGACACAAATGGCAAACAGGTATATGAAACGGTGCTCAACATCACTGATCTCAGAGAAATGCAAATCAAAATACAATGAGGTATCATTTCACCCCAGTTAAAATGACTTATATCCAAAGTCAGACAATAACGAATGCTGGCAAGGATGTGGAGAAAAGGGAATCCTCACACACTGTTGGTGGGAATGTAAATTAATACAACTACTATGGAGAACAGTTTGGAGGTTCCTCAAAAAAACTAAAAACAAAGCTCCCATATGATCCAGCAATTTGACCATTGAGTATATACCGAAAAGAAAGTAAATCAGTATATCGAAGAGATACCTGCACTCCCATGTTTGTTGTGGCACCGTTCACAATAGCTAAGATTTGGAAGCAACTTAAGTATCCATCAGCAGATGAATGGATAAAGAAAATGTGGGACATATATACAACGGATACATTCATCCATACATCCAACATATATCCATCCAACATATATACATTCAGCCATACAAAGAATGAGAACCTGTAATTTACAACACGGATGGAACTGGGGATCATTATGTTAAGTGAAAGAAGCCAGGCACCGAAAGACAAACTTCACATGTTCTCACTTATTTGTGGGGGCTAAAAATTAAAACAATTGAACTCATGGGGGAAAAGAGTAGAAGGATGGTTGCCAGAGGCTGGGAAGGGTGATGGCAGGAGGATGTAGGGGGGACATGAGGATGGTTAATGGGTAAGAAAAGTAGTTGGAAAGAATGAATAAGACCTAGTATTTCATAGCACAACAGAGTGACTATAGTCAATAATAAATTCTACACTTAAAAATAACTAAAGAGTATAATTGGATGGTTTGTAACACAAAGGATAAATGCTTGAAGGTATAGATATCCCCATTTACCCTGATACGATTATTATACATTGGATGCCTGTATCAAGGTATCTCATATACCCCATAAATGTATATGTTCCCTATGTAACCACAAATTTTTTTTATGTGAACACAGAGTTGTTAATATTCCTTTATTATCCTTTTTAATGCCCATGTAACAACGATCCCTTTCATTTCTGATCTTGGTACTTCAGTTCTTCTTTTATCTTGGTTAGTCTGGCTAAAGGTTTAGCAATTTTACTGAACATTTCAAAGAACCAGTTTTGGTTTCACTTACTTTCTCCATTGTTCTTAATTTCCTTGATTTCTACTCTTCCTTTTTTATTTTTAAAGCTTATTTATTTATTTTTAGAGACAGGGTCTCGCTATGTCACCCAGGATGGAGCGCAGTGGGGTGATCATAGCTCACTGTAACCTTGAAATCCTGGGGTCCAGGGATCCTCCTGAGTAGTTAGGACTACAGGCACATGCCACCATGCCCAGCTAATTTTTTCTTTTTTTTTCTTGATAGAGATGGGGTCTCACTATGCTTGCTTGGTCTTGAACTCATGATCTCAGGCAATCCTCCTGCCTCAGCCCATTATTTCATTTCTTTAGCTTGCTTTAGACTTCCATTGCCCTTTTTTCTCTAATTTCCTAAAATGGAAGCTTAGATTCTTGATTTTATTTTTATTTTTTATTTTTTTGTGAGATGGAGTTTCACTCTTGTTGCCCAGACTGGAGTGTAATGGCACGATCTCAGCTCACTGCAACCTCCGCCTCCCAGGTTCAAGTGATTCTCCTGCCTCACCCTCCCAAGTGGCTGGGATAACAGGCACACACCACCACACCCAGCTAATTTTGTATTTTTAGTAGGGACAGGGTTTCACCATGTTGACCAGGCTGGTCTCAAACTCCTGACCTCAGGCGATTCACCCACCTCGGCCTCCCAAAGTGCTAGGACTACAGGCATGAGCCACCACACCTGGCCAGATTCTTGATCTTAGATCTTTATTTTTGCTAATGTATTCATTCAATTCTGTAAATCTCCCTCTAAGCACTGCTTCCTACAAAGTTTGGTAAGTCGTATTTTCATTCTCATTTTAAAATATTTTTGCTTTCCTCTTAAGACCTTTTCTTTGACCCATGTATTATTTAGAAATGTGTTGTTTAATCTCCAAATATTTAGGGAATTTTTGGCTTTCTGTTGCTGATTTCTGGTTTAACTCATTGTGGTCTGTAAGAACACTTTGTATGCTATTCTTTTAAATGAGTTGAGCGTTTTATGACCTAGAATGTGGTCTATTTTGGTGAATGTTCCATATAACTTTAGGAGGAATGTGTATTTTGTTGTTGTTGGATAAAGCAGTCTATAAATGTCTATCAGTTCTAGTTAACTGATGTTACTGTATATTCTTCAGGATTTCTGCATTATGTTCACAAGAAAGGCTCGTCTGTGTATTTCCTTTCTTATAATGTCCTGGTAGGTTTTGATACCAGAATTATCCTAGTCTCATAAAATGAATTAGAAAATGTAGTGGGTTGAATGATATGTGCCCCATCACCACCAAATAAAGATGTATTTGTGAACTAATCAACAGAACCTGTGAATATTACCTTATTTGGAAAGAGGGTTTTGCAAAGGTAATTAAGTTAGGGATCTTGAGAAGAGAAGGAGGCCGTGTGACCACAGAGGCCCTGACTGATGAGTGATACAGCCAAAAGAAGCTGGGAGAGGCAAAGAATGGATTCTCCCCTGGAGCCTTCAGAGGGGGCATAACCATGCTCACACTTTGAATTCAGACTCTGATCTCCAGAACTGAGAAAGAATAAATTTCTGTTGTTCTAAGTCATCCAGTTTATGGTAATTTGTTAAAGCAGACATAGAAAATGAATATACTAAATGTTCTTTTTCTGTTTCCTGGGAAAAGTCAACATAAGACTGACATTGTTTCTATCTTAACATGTGAAAAGATTCCCAAGTGAAGTCATCTGGGCATGGAGGTTGCTTTGTGGACTCAATTTATTTACCAGATACAGGAATCTTCAGACTTTGGTTTTTTCTGTTGTCAGAGTTAGTAATTCTGTAGACGTCATAGTGATGTCCCCCTTTTGTTTCTGGTATCAGTAATTTCTGCCTTCTTTCTTTTCTTAATCAGTTTTAGTAAGAATTTATCAATTAATCTTTTCAAAAGGCCAATTTTGGGTTTTGTTAATTTTCTCTATTGTGTTTGTTTTGTATTTCCTCAATTTTGGTATAATTTTCTTTCCTACCACTTCTTTTAATTTATTTCCTTCCTACCACTTTCTTTTATTTCCTTCCTACCACTTTCTTTAGTTTTATTTCCTTCCAATTGATGCTCAAGTAATTGATTTTCAGTTTTACTACTTTTTCTCTTTTAATAGTGTACAATTTTACTTACCACATTTTTGGTTTTCAATCCATCTGGAATTTATTTTTGAACACTTACACACTGATTTATGATTTTATCTCAATCCTATCCTGAGTACGTATTTGTGAATAGATGTTACTATATTTTTTATTCTTTTCCACTGTATTGTTCCAATATAGCATCATTATAATTACTATAGCTTTATAATGTTAGTATGCAAAAGGATAAATCTACTCAATTCGATCTTCTTCAAAACTGCATTAGCTATATGGGCATCTTCACTATTATACATAAATATTAAAATCAATTTGTTAAATTATCCAAAGCTTCCTCCTGAGATTTTGACTGAAATTACACTTTTACAGTGTTGAGTCTTCACATCCAGGAATGTGGTTTACTTTGACACTTACTTGCATTTTGTTTTAGTCTTTCAGAAAATTTTAATTTTCTCCATAAAAGTCACATTTTTTGTTCAGTTTATTCCAGGGTATTTTATAGTTTTTTAAATTTTTTTTGTATTATGAGTGTTATCTTTTTTGTATTTATTTTCCTAATAATTGAAATTCATTGTTAGATATTAATTGTATATCCAATATTACCATACTCTTATACTGATTCTTTTGATATTGCTATGTAGAAGAACAGATTGTCTCAATTAATGATACCTTATAAATGCTTATATTTTTTATTTCTGTTTCTTGTCTTATTTCATTGGCTAGTATATCTGGAAAATACTATGTAACAAAAGTAATACACTATCTATAACATTTGCAGGCCCAAGGGCAAGAGTACAAATGAAGACCCACATACCATGGGTTTAAGTATTTTAAAGTTATAAAAATCAAGCTAGAAAACTCTTAAATATGCTCTCCCTTCCCTCCTTGACAGATATATCTTCATGACAAAATTTTTAAAAAACTGGAAAATTACACTATATAACTGGAAATACGCAAAATACTAAAGATTGAATATAATTATTGTTACACACGACTGGGTGCCCTACTGAAGAGTTTGCAGTATTAGAATAATAGAATAAAGATACATGGAATACTAAATATTGTATTTCTAATCAATAAAATATTTTTGTTTCATTATGTTGTTATAATTAAGGTTTTTACATAATTTTTGTTCCATTATTATTCATGCCAAATTAGAAAACTTTTCTTGAGTCATGTAGTTTTAAAAGTTTTTTATTAATCTAAATTTGGAGAAACTTCACTAGGCTGAAGTTTCAGTTGGGAACAGCAACTGAAATCTATAAAAACAATACTTAAGTTTAGAAAGTATACCAAAAGTGTTTGCATATAATGTTCAAGTTTAGTAACAAAGTAGTATAAGAGAAATTAAATTGTTACTGCACAAAATTATATTGGTATTGTTACATGTTAGAACCAGATCTACATATACATAAAGTGTCATATGTATATTACAAAATGTTCCTTAACTATCATACATATATAACTGCTATGAATACTATACTAATTCATGAGTACCTGCAAAATCATAAATTATAACATGGATATAAGCAAAAAAAACAGATGACTGAAAAATCCTAAGAAGTTATATTTGTTGGCCAGGTGCGGTGGCTCACGCCTGTAATCCCAACACTTTGGGAGGCCAAGGCAGGCAGATCACGTCAGGCGATCGAGACCATCTTGGCTAACACGGCGAAACCCCGTCTCTACTGAAAATACAAAAAAATTAGCCGGGCGTGCTGCAGGCGTCTGTAGTCACAGCTACTCGGGAGGCTGAGGCAGGAGAATGGCGTGAACCCAGGAGGCGGAGCTTGCAGTGAGCCGAGATCATGCCACTGCACTACAGCCTGGGCGACAGACTCCATCTCGAAAAAACAAAAAAAGTTATATTTGTTTTGCAAGAATCTAATGGCTGTATATAAATAAAAAAATAATTTTATGATTCTGCATTTGGTCCTCAAGTTGGGAAACAAAGTATTAAAAAGTATTGTTAGAAATTTACTCTTCATCATAAATAACTAAAACAAAAATGCTTAGTGCTGGTTCAGAATGGCAGTATTTAAAATAAACACAGTAACAAATGCTAATATTATCAGGAACTCTATTTTTTCCATAATTGAGGAACTTTGGTTAAAAATGACTTACAAGAGTGAAAAAAGTAGAGCAAGTCTACTAAAAGCAAGTCTTACTGAATTTTTTTCTTTATCATTCATAAGCTTTAAATTTTTAATATACACATTTTAAAAATCTTCCTATTAGCAATGTAATGGATATAAAGAAAACTGCATAAATGAAATGTATAGACCAATGACTTATAAAGCAAACATCTTATTATAACTCCTACCCTGGTCAAGAAACAGAACTTTGTCAGCAACCCCAGAGCCCCAGAGCCTTCACATGTCCTTTTTTTTTTTGGAGACGGAGTCTTGCTCTGTCGCCCAGGCTCGAGTGCAGTGGCGTGATCTCAACTCACTGCAACCTCCACCTCCCGGGTTCAAGCAATTCTCCTGCCTCAGCCTCTCCAGTAGCTGGAATTATAGGCGCCCACCAGGATACCCAGCTAATTTTCATATTTTTAGTAGAGATGGGGTTTCACCATGTTGGCCAGGCTGGTCTCAAACTCCTGCCTGCCTCAGCCTCCCAAAGTGCTGGGATTACAGGCGTGAGCCACCATGCTGGGCCCCACATGTCCCTTTCTAATCACAATACTACCCTCCATTTCTTCTAAGTGTAGCCACCATCCTGCCACTTTATACTCTTCACTTTCTTTTCTGTATTTATTATTCAATTTATCATCCCTAAACATTATAGCTCCTGGTTCTCATTTGCCCTTTTAAATCTTTCAATCTGCAGGCACCCTCCTTCCATCCCTTCTTTCTCCCCCATGCAAGTTATTTGTTGAAGAAATCAGATTATCCTGTAGTTTCTCACAGTGGATTTTATTAATTGTTCGCATGTTAATGTTGTTTAATATTCCTCTGACCTCTGTATTTTCTACAAATTGGCAGTTGGACTATAAAATTGATCAGTTTCAGGTTTGACTTTTTTGTCTGAGCAAGACTCCTTCACAAATGGTATTTTTCATCAGAAGGCACATAATATTTGGTTATTTCACCTTTTGTAATAAGAAGCAGTGAAAGTTCAATGCCTACATCTATTAATTTACTAAGGGCTATAAAATGGTGACATTCTAATTCAATCATTCTTCTTTCATTAGGGGTTCCTAAGGAAAATTCTCATTCACTATTCTTTTACTTAGTAGTACCATTTGTGTAAGATAGGCAATTAAAATACTTCCTTTTTTTTTTTTTTTTTTTTTTTTTTTTTTTTGCGAAGGATTCTCACTCTGTCACCCAGGCTGGAGTGCAGTGGCACAATCTCGGCTCACTGAAACTCAACTCCACCTCCCAGGTTCAAGTGAATCTCCTGCCTTAGCCTCCCTGGGATCTGGGATTACAGGCACGTGCCACCACACCCAGCTAATTTTTGTATTTTTAGTAGAGATGGGGGTTTCACCATGTTGGCCAGGCTGGTCTCGAACTTCTGACCTCAAGTGATCTGCCTGCCTTGGCTTCCCAAAGTGGTGGGATTACAGGCATGAGCCATGATGCCTGGCCTATTTCCTTCTTTTTTTTTTTTTATCAAAATAACCCATTTTGGCCAGGGGGAGACTCTTCAAGTTGGTTCCTGAGTACTTTTCAAACAACTCTTTCAGTTTGGCTGAAAGTCTTTTACACTAAGGTGTTCTAGTTCCATCATACACTTTCTGTCTCAGTCCTACAATCAGCATTTGTCCAAGCCCTGGTTTCTTTTTGTGGAAAATAATATTTCAAGACCATAATCTGGATGCTAAGGCAGCACAATGATATCGGATGGTCATTATTGTATGTTCAGTAGCCAGATCTAAAATAAGCCCCCACAAAAATGATTTATTATTAAAGTATAACATTCATCCACTGAAGTGTACAAATCCTAGGTATAAAAATACATATACAAACTTATGCTACCACCATCTCACTCTCGACATAGAACACATTCAACACCAAAAGATTCTGTTTTGCCCTTTTTGCACCCAGAGGTAAACAAAAATATACTCCCTCCCAGAGGTAAACACCTCTGAATTTTATTACCATAGATTAATTTCCACTGATATTGCACTTCACATAAATGGAACCAAACACTATGCAGTCTTTGGTGTTACTTTTTCACTTAAAGTAAAATTGTGAAATTTATCCGTGCTGTTGCATGATGCAGCAGTTTGTCTTTACTCTGTAGTGTTCCCTTAATGAATATACTACAATTTATTTTTTCATCCTGTGGTTAAGTGACATTTGGGTTGTTGTTTTTTTTTTTTTTTTTTTTGAGACGGAGTCTCGTTCTGTTGCCCAGGCTGGAGTGCAGTGGCCGGATCTCAGCTCACTGCAAGTTCCGCCTCCTGGGTTTATGCCATTCTCCTGCCTCAGCCTCTCGAGCAGCTGGGACTACAGGCGCCTGCCACCTCGCCCGGCTAGTTTTTTGTATTTTTTAGTAGAGACGGGGTTTCACCGTGTTAGCCAGGATGGTCTCGATCTCCTGACCTCGTGATCCGCCCGTCTCGGCCTCCCAAAGTGCTGGGATTACAGGCTTGAGCCACCGCGCCCGGCCATTTGGGTTGTTTCTAACTTTTGGCTATTATGAACAAAACTGTTATAAATATTCTTGTGCACATCTTTTGGTAGACATATACATTTATTTCACTTGAACATATACCTAGAAGAAACTGCTACACTAAAGAGTTGGAAAGTATTCACTTTTAGCAGTGTTTTTTTTTTCCTTCTAACTTTCATTTTGGGTTTGGTGGGGTACATGTGCAGGTTTGTTACACGGGTAAATTGTGTGTTGCTGGAGTTTGGTGTACAAATTATTTTGTCATCCAGGTAATGAGCACAGTACCCAATAGGTAGTTTTTCAATCCTCATCCTCCTCTTACCCTCCACCCCAAGAAGGCCTCCATGTCTACTGTTTCCTTTTGTGTTCCCACTTATTAAAAAAATGCAGTATTTGGTTCTCTGTTCCTGCATTAGTTTGCTTAGGATAATGGCCTCCAGCTGCATCCATGCTGAATGGCAGTTCTGTTTTAAGTTCTTTGAGAAATCTCCAAATTGCCTTCTACAGTGGCTGAACTAGTCTACAGTCCCACCAGCAGTGTATAAGCATTCCCTTCTCTCTGCATCCTCATCAGCATCTGTTTTTTGACTTTTTAATAATAGCTGTTCTGACTGATGTGAGATGGTTTTGTGGTTTTGATTTGCATTTCTCTAATGATTAATGATGTTGAGCTTTTTTTCATATTCTTCTTGGCCACATGTATGTCTTCTTTTGAAAAGTGTCTGTTCATGTCCTTTGCCCACTTTTTAAAAGGGGTTGTTTTTTCATTTGTGGATTTATTTAAGTTCCTCATAGGTTCTGGATATTAGACCTTTGTCAGCTGCATAGTTTGCAAATATTTTCTCCCATTCTGTAGGGTGTCTGTTTACTCTGTTGATATTTTATTTTGCTGTGCAGAAGCTCTTTAGTTTACTTAGGTCCCACTGATCAATTTTTGATTTTGCTGCAATTGCTATTGGCGCCTTGTCATGAAGCCTTTGCCAGGGCCTATGTCCAGAATGGTATTTCCTAAGTTTTCTTCCAGGGATTTTACAGTTTTAGGTTTTACACTTAAGTCTTTAACCTACCTTGAGCTGATTTTTGTATATAGTAAAAGGAAGGATTCTAGTTTCAATCTTATGTATATGGCTAGCCAGTTATCCCAGCAGCATTTATTGAATAGGGAGTCCTTTCCCATTGCTTGTTATTGGCAGCTTTGTCAAAGATCAGATGGCTGTAGGTGTGCAGCTCTATTTATGGGTTCTCTAACCTATTCCATCAGTCTGTGTGTTTTTGTATCAGTACCATGCTGTTTTCGTTATTGTAGCCTTGCAGTATAGTTTGAAGTCCATTTGGGTGATGCCTCCAGTTTTGTTCTTTTTGCTTAAGATAGTTTTGGCTACTTGGACTCTTTTTTTCATCCCATATGGATTTTATTTATTATTATTTTTTGAGACAAAGTCTCGCTCTGTCACCCAGGTTGGAGTGCAGTGGCGTGATCTCAGCTCACTGCAACCTCCACCTTCCAGTTCAAGTGATTCTCCTGCCTCAGCCTCCCAGATAGCTGAGATTACAGGTGCCTGCCACCACACCCAGCTAATTTTTGTATTTTTATTAGAGATGGGGTTTCACCATGTTGGCCAGGCTGGTCTCGAACTCCTGATCTCTAGCAACCCACCTGCCTTGGCCTCCCAAAGTGCTAGGATTACAGGTGTGAGCCACCATGCCTGGCCCCACATGAATTTTAGAATATTTTTTTCTAATTCTGTGAAAAAAGTCATTAGCAGTTTGATAGGAATACCACTGAATCTGTAAATTGCTTTGGATAGTATGGCCATTTTAACAATATTGATTCTTCCCATCCATGAGCATGAAATGTTTTTTCCTTTTGTTTGTGTCATTTCTCATTTCTTTCAGTAGTGTTTTGTAACTCTTGTTGTAGAGATCTTTCACTTCCCTAGTTAGCTGTTTTGCTAGGCATTTTATTATTTTTCTGGCTATTGTGAATGGTATTGCATTCTTGATTCGGCTCTCAGCTTGGACGTTATTGATCTATAGAAATGCTACTAATTTTTGTACATTAAGTTGGTATCCTAAAACTTTGCTGAAATTGTTTATCAGATCTAAGAGCCTGTGGGCAGACACTATGCCTGAGGATCATCTGAGAAGACAGATAGTTTGAATTCCTTTCTTCCTACTTGGATCCCTTTTCTTTTTTCTCTTGCCTGATTGCTATGGCTCTAACTTCCCATTTAGTAGTTAAATGGCTAAAAGTTTTCTAAACTACAGTAGTTGTGCCAATTTATCCCTCCATGAATAATTTACAAGAGTTTCAGTTATTTCACACCTTTATGGATACCTGGTATTGTTGGTCTTCTTAACACCATCCTTCTAATGAGGATATAATGATACTGTATTATTTAAAATGTATTTCCCTGCTATGAGCAATGATTTTGAGCACCTATTCATATAATCATTGGCCATTTTGGGGGTTTTTGTGAAGCACTTATTTTTCAAATTGGGTTTTTCTTATAGATTTGTAGTTCTTTATGTGTTTTAGGTATGAGCATTTTGTTGGATGGGTTGTCTAACTCGTCCTTTCACATTCTCTTAAGGTTTGTTTGTTTTCAAGACGGAGTCTTGCTCTGTCACCCAGGCTGGAGTGCAGTGGCACAATCTCAACTCACTGCAACCTCCACCTTCTGGGTTCAAGCGATTCTCCTGCCTCAGCCTCCCAAAGAGCTGGGACTACAGGTGCACGCTGCCACACCCAGTTGATTTTTTGTATTTTAGTAGGTGGGGTTTCACCATGTTACCCAGGCTGGTCTCGAACTCCTGAGCTCAGGCAATCCACCCACCTCGGCCTCCCAAAGTGCTAGGATTACAGGCATGAGCCAGTGTGCCAGGCCAAGGTTGGTTGGTTGTTTTGAGATGGAGTCTAGCTCTGTCACCAGGCTAGAGTGCAGTGGCGGGATCTCAGATCGCTGCAACCTCCACCTCCTGGGTTCAAGCGATTCTCGTGCCTCAGCCTCCCAAATAGCTGGGACTACAGGCACACACCGCCACACCCAGCTGATTTTTTGTATTTTAGTAGAGACAGGGTTTCAACGTGTTGCCCAGGCTGGTCTCAAACTCCTGAGCTCAGGCAATCCACCCGCCTCAGCCTCCCAAAGTGCTAGGATTACAGGCATGAGCCACTGCACCAGGCCAACATTGTTTGTTTTGAGATGGAGTCTTGCTCTGTCGCCAGGCTAGAGGGCGGTGGCGGGATCTCAGCTAACTGCAACCTCCACCTCCTGTGTTCAAGTAATTCTCCTGCCTCACCCTCCCGAGTAGCTGGGACTACCACACCCAGCGTGTGCCACCACACCCAGCTAATTTTTGTATTTTTAGTAGAGATGGGGTTTCACCATATTGGCCAGGATGGTCTCGATCTCTTGGCCTCGTGATCCACCCAACTCGGTCTCCCAAAGTTCTAGGATTACAGGCATGAGCCACCACGCTCAGTTGTTTTTTAATAAACAGTTTCCTACTTTAGTGAAGTCCAATTTATCAATTATTTTAAATGGTTGTGAAGATACAATCTGCCATGTTGAAGAAATATTGGCTTACTCTGAAGTTAAAAAGATATTCTTTTGTATTTTCTTCTAGAATCTGTTGTACCTTTCACATTTATATCTATTAACTATTTCAGATTACTCTTTGCATATGTTCTAAGGTAGGTATCAAGGTTTGTTTTTCTTTTCCATGGTTTTTCAATTGACCCAGCACATTTTACTGAGAGGTCATCCTCTCTCCATAGAACTGTTTAAGGGTGCTTTGGTAAATCAGGTGATCCTTATATGGGGATCTGTTTCTGGAATCTTTTATGCCAATAAATTATATATTTTTCCTCACATCGATACCATTCTGTCTTGATTACTGCAGTTTTATAATATGTCTTTACATATGGCCATGTAAGTCCTGCAACTTTGCTCCTGTTCTTTGTGATTGTGTTGGCTATTCTAGGACATTTCTATTTCCATATAACATTTAGAACCAGTTTACCAACTTCCAAACAAACAAAAGACCCTGCTAGGGTTATGATTAAAATTGTTGTGAATCTGTAATTCAGGTTCCCAATCCATAAACATGACATACCTCCTGATTTATTTAGGTTATTGAAATTTCTCTGCAGCAACATTTTTTAGGTCTTAGACTTGCAAATCTAACAAAGTTAGATTTAGTCTTAGGTAATTTTATGCTAGTGTGAATGGCATCAAATTATCTCCCCGCCCCCTTCTTTTGAGACAGGGTCTCACTCTGTCATCCAGGCTTTTAATGGGAGTGTTAGGCTAATTTACATTTAATCATGAATATGGTTCAAATCTAACATCTTGCTATTTGTTTTCCATTTGTCCCATCTACTTTGTTCCTTTGCTCCCCTTTTCAGACCTCTTTTGAAATAATTAAATATTTATGCATATTTTATGGTTGTTCTATACAAAATACATCCTTTTTACAGTCTGAAGTAATATTATGCTTCTACCACCAGAATAACAGTGTATTTTCCTCTAATCCTTTCCTGTATTTCTAAATTTTTTTTTCAGACAGGGTCTCGCTCTGTCTCCCAGGCTAGAGTGCAGTAGTGCAATCTGGGCTCACTGTGTTTCCTATCTTACGTGTTACTGTCAAATATTTTACTTGACAACAAAATATCATTATGATCCTTGCTTTAAACAGTTAATTATCCTTTTTTTTTTTTTTTTTTTTTTTTTGTAGTTTGTCTTTTTCTGTTGTTGAGGCTGGAGTGCAGTGGCGTGATCTCGGCTCGCTGTAAGCTCTGCCTCCTGGGTTCACACCATTCTCCTGCCTCAGCCTCCCGAGTAGCTGGGACTACAGGCGCCCACCACCACACCCGGCTAATTTTTTGTATTTTTAGTAGAGACGGGGTTTCACCATGTTAGCCAGGATGGTCTCCATCTCCTGACCTCGTGATCTGCCCACCTCAGCCTCCCAAAGTGCTGCAATTATAGGTGTGAGCCACTGTGCCCAGCCCAGTTAATTATCTTTTAAAGGACTTTTAAAGAGGTAAAAGGGATTTCATATTTATCACACTTAGCATTTATGGTGTTCTTCATTCCTTCCTACAGATCTGAGTTTCATTTCTCTTCACCTAAACAATTTCCTTTAGTATTTCTTAGTTGTGGAAATGTTAGTGATGAATTCTCTCAGCCTTTTTTTTTTCCTAAAAGTTTTTATTTTTAGAAGATAATTTCAAATATATGTAATTTGGTTTTCAATTATTTCTTAAAGGTCAGTGAGTATTCTTCTTTTTATTATTATTTGAGACAAGGTCTCACTCTGTTGCCCAGGCTGGAGTGCAGTGGTGTGATCTCAGCTCACTGCAACCTCCGCCTCCCAGGCTCAAGTGATTCTCCTGCCTCAGCCTCCCAGGTAGCTGAGACCACAGGTATGCACCACCATGCCCAGCATATATATATTTTTTGGGGGGAGAGGGGTATTTTTGGTACAGATGGGGTTTCACTGTGCTGCTGAGGCTGATCTCAAATTCCTGGGCTCAAACATTCCACCCACCTCAGCTTCCCAAAGTGCTGGGATTACAGATGTGAGCTACCACACCCAGCCTCCTCCCAATTGTTTTCGCCTTCCTTCTTCTGTCATCTTAAGGTTTCTCTTTATTGTTGGTTTCTAGTAATTTAATAGTGTGTGTAGGTGTGTTTTTCATATTTACTCACTGAGCTTCTTGAATCTGTGGGTTGTCTGTCATCAGATTTGGAATTTAGGGGCCATTATTTCTTCAAACACTTTTATGCCCTATTCTTTCTCTTTTTTTGAACCTCCAATTACATATATGTTAGACTTCTTAATACTTCCTTATAAGTTGCTGATGATGTGTTAATTTTTTCTATCTTTTTTATCTTTGTGCATCAGTTTGGATAATTTCTATTAACCTGTCTTCAAGTTCACTAATCCATTCTTGTGCAGTGAATCATCTGCTGAAATGCCTATTCAATGATTTTTAAAATTGGAGATTTTTCAGTTACAGAAATTCTATTTGATTCTTTTAGAACTTCCATGAATCCCTTGACATATCTCATCTCTTCACTGCTTGTATCCATCTTTTCCTGTTAATTCTTTAACATATTTGTCATAGATGTTTTAAGTCTTTCATCTATTAAATTCCAAAACTGGGTCACCAAAAAGTCAGATAACATTGACTGTTTTCTCTTGTTTACAAGTCACGTTTTTCTGCTCATTTGTGTATCTCATAATTTTAGAACATATTCCTGACAGAATAGTTAAGAATGTAGTATAATTTTATTCTGGCTTGTTATTTCCCCGAGAGTATAAACCCTTCCCCCTGTCTGGAAGTTAAGGTTAGTGTCTGCTCACTGGTAATCCTTCTCGAGTTGAGCTGGATCACAACTAAAAGTACACTTAGATCAGCTGGGTTTGGCTCAATACCCAACCCCTTGAGCCACTACATTAAAAAAAAATAAAAAAATAAAAAAAATCTTGTTAGTAAGTGATATAGAAGGGTTTAGCTGCAGTTTCAGATAGTTTCTGTTTTCTTTTTGGTTCAAGTGTGGCAAGTATACTGAATCAATCTGCAAGAATGTGAAGAACTAGATGGTTTCTCTCTAGAGAAATCTCTCTGGGGGGTTGAGGGGAAGGGGAAGAATTTCTAGGCCAAATGATTCCTCTTTGCATTTGGGCCTCTAGGGTATGGGTGCTTCAGTGTCTAAGTCAGGCCCACTTGTACCACGACCAGGCACCTACCCCCAGGTATGAAGCTGCCGTGTGGCTCCCTACTCATTTATGAAGGCCTTACTTTTCTGTGAAATTCAGACTTTTCAGATCTCCTCTTGTCTGCTGCTCTTTACTTGCCCTATAACAAGTATGATTTTAAAACTTGGTAACTTTTATGATTATCATGGGAGCAAAACTCTTTCATGTCCTCCGAAGTAGAAGCAGTAGTCTTTGTAATAATGTCTATTATCTTAAGGTCTATTTTATCTTATGTTAATATTTCTAAAGTTAATCAACACCTCTATCCAGCAACTTTAATTCATTTTAATCACCCTCTTTCCATCATCCAACTGAAACTGTTGACTATTTTAACTCCATCTTGTTTCATCAAATCCTCAACATATTAGTTATTGTCAACATTTTCACTTTTAAACAATCAACACTTACTGATATTTACCCAAATGGTTACATTTTGTTTTTTTAAAAAAGTGTGCAATTTAATCTATTCACAATGTTGTGTAACCACACTTCTATCTAGTTTCAAAATATTTTCATTGCCCCAAAAGAAAACACTGTACCCATTAAGCAGTCACTCCCTATCCCCCACTCCCCTCAGCTCCTGACAATCAGCAATACATTTTCTGTCTCCATGGATTTATCTCCTCGGCATAGTTCATGTAAATGGAATTAGGCAATATGTGACCTTTCGGGTTTGGCTTCATTTCTTCATATAATGTTTTTGAGGTTAATCCACATTGTAACATGTATCTGTAGCCCTTTCCTTTTTGTGGCTGAATAATACCCCACTGTACATATATACAATCGTGCATCTCATAATGATGTTTTGCTCAGCGATCAACCACATACATGATGGTGATCCTGGATTACAATACTCATTTTCACTGTATCTTTTCTATGTTTAGATACACAAATACCGCCGTATTATAATCACTTATAGTATTCAGTACAGTAACATGCTTTTACAGATTTGTAGCATAGGAGCAATAGGCTACCATATAGCCTACATGTGCAGTAGGTCATACTATTTAGCTTTGAGTAAGTGCACTCTGTAATGTTCACACAACTGCAAAATCACCTGGCACATTTCTCAAAATACAGCTCCACTGTCAAGTGACGCATGACTATACCACAATTAGTTTATACATTTATCTGTTGATGGACATTTGGATTATTCCCACATTCTGGCTATTGTGAAAAATACTGCTATGAATATTTGTGTACAAGTATTGTTGGCGTTTTCAGTTTTTTTGGGTATATATCGAAAAGTGGAATTTCTAGGTCATATAGTAATTATATGTTTAACTTTTCAAGGAACTCCCAAACTGTTTTCTGCAGTGGCTGTACCATTATAGAAAAGGTTTTTATTTCATCTTCATTTTAGAATAATTTAGCAAAGTAAAGAATTCTAGGTTTACATTTCCATGGGCACATGGAAAATATTTTTCCACTCCACTTCTATTTTGGCTGATGAGAGATTTGTTGTCAGTTTAATTGCTGATCTTTTTGGGTAATCTTATTCACCTTGCAGATTAATTTAGGACATTGTCTTTAGAGTTCTTCTATTTTATTATATTGTATCTAGGTATTTTTTTTTTCAGGTATTTATTTGTATTAATCCTTTCCAGAACTTGATACGCTTTTTCAATTTGGTGATTTATATCTTTAATCCATTCCAAAAAATTGCAGCCACTATTGTTTCAAATAATATCCTTCTCACATTCTCTATTCTTTGTCTATAATTTCCTTTAGAAATCATCTAATCCCATCATCTGGGTCTTTTAACCTTTTCTATATTTCTGTACCTTCATCTCTCTATGCTACATTTTGTATAAATTCCTCATCTGTGTTTTTCAGCTTTCTCATTCCATTTCAGCTTGATCTAATAGTTATTTAATCCACTTACTCTCCCTGACCAAGGATCATTTCCTTAAGTAACTTATAAGAGCTATCATGACCTCATTTTCATATGATTATTGAGGTACAGAAAGCTCAGGAATCTTAGTTTGTGAAATGTCCCTATAAAGTTGTTTTACATTTGATTATGCCTAGTTCTCCCAAAGGTTTCATCCTTCTAGAATCAGTTTTAATTTAATTTCTTAGCTTGGAATTTCTGTATCATCTATAAATACCACTAGATTTCTCAAGAAAAGCTTCCCCCGCTTCACCCAAAGCCCTGAGAAGAAACAGGGATTTCTCTGTTTAAGAAGAACAGGGGGAGGGAGCCTTTCCAGGGTCTCTGCATTGTGTAGTGGTCACATATCCAATTCCTCCACCTGTACATGCTCAAAGACCTCATCTCCCTTCTCTGTGAGGGCCACTAGCTATTACAGACAGCCTGGTATCTGCTTTGCCTAATCTTAGGATACTTGTAACAGGTATATATAAACTTTCTTAAACAACATGTTTACTTTTCTGTTTTACTTTATCGTAACCATTTTTTCTACTTATGCTTTCATGCTAGTCCCATTCCAAAGTTACAAAATCCTAAATTCAGGTGTTTTTTCCTTTTATGACAATTAATAGTACAATAGTCTGGTCTATAGGTTAGAATATCAACTACCCTGTACTTCCATTATTATAGCAAAGAAAACTGAGTACATGGGCTAGTTGATTTAAAATATTTAAAAAACTTTTATTGATACATAATAGATGTACATATTTTTAGGTACATGTAAGATATATATTATATATATACAACAGAATATTTTATAATATATATTTTATATGATATAGACATATTTGTGTGTGTGTGTGTGCGCGACAGAGTCTTGTTCTGTTGCCCAGGCTGGAGTATAGTGGCATGATCTCGGCTCACTGCAACCTCCACCTCCCAGGTTTAAATGATTCTCCTGCCTCAGCCTCCTAAGTAGCTGGGATTACAGGCACATGCCACCACACCCAGCTAATTTCTGTATTTTTTAGTAGACACAGAGTTTTGCCATGCTGGTCAGGCTGGTCTCAAACTCCTGGCGTTAGGTGAGCTGGCTGGCTTGGCCTCTCAAAGTGCTGGGATTATAGGCGTGAGGCACTGCACCAGCCACATGTGATATTTTAGTACATTCATATAATGTGTAAATATCAAGTCAGGGTAATTGGGATATTCATCTCTTTAAATATTTATCTTTTCTTTATACTAGGAACATCTGAATTATTTTCTTCTAGTTATTTTTAAATACGCAATAGATTATTGTTAACTATAGTCACTCCACTGATCTATCAAAAATCAGGTATTATTTCTTCTAACTGTATATTTATACCCATTAATCAATCTCTCTTCATCCCCACAACCCTGTACCCTTCCCAGCCACTGTTAACCATCAATCTACTCTCCTATCTGCATTAGATCAGCATTTTTTTCTTTTTGTTTTTTGGACAGTCTTACTCTATCACCCAGTTTGGAGTACAATGGTGCAATCACAGCTCACCGCAGCCTCAACCTCTGTGGTCCAAGAGATCCTTCCACCTCAGCCTCCTGAGTAGTTGGGACTAAAGGTGCACAAGACCATAGCTGGTTAATTAAATTTTTTTTCTAGAGACAGAGTTTTGCCATGTTGCCCAGCCTGGTCTCAAACTCCTGTGCTCAAGTGGTCCTCCTGCCTTGGCCTCCCAAAGTGCTGGGATTATAGGTGTGAGCCACCACATTGGAACAGAGCAACTTAAATAAACAAACAAAAAACAGGGTCTCACTCTGTCACCCAGTCTGGAGTGTGATGTCACTATCAGCTCACTGCAACCTTGAACTCCTAGGCTTGCTTAACTGATCCTCCCACACCAGCCTCCCAAGTAGCCACCATACCTGGTTCATTTTTTAAAAAGTTTTGTAGAGATGGAGTTTTGCTATGTGCCCCAGGCTGATCTCAAACTCCTGGCCTCAAGCAGTCCTCCCACCTTGGCCTCCCAAAGTGCTGGGATTACAGGCGTGAGCCACCATGCCCATCAACTTTTTTAGCTCTCACATATGAGTAAGAACATGCAATATTTGTCTATCTGTACCTGGCTTATTTCACTTAATGACCTCTGGTTCCATCCATCTTGCTGCAAATGACAGGATTTCAATCTTTTTATGGTTAAATAATATTCCATTATGTATATATAACATTTTCTTTATCCATTCATCCACTGATGGACACTTAAGTTAATTCCATATTTTGGCTATTGTGAATAATGCTGCAATAAACATTGGAGTGTAAATATCTCTTTGATATATTCATTTTATTTCTTTTGGATATATATCCAGTGGTGGAATTAGTAGATCACATGGTAGTTCTATTTTTAAAATTTTTTAGGAACCTCCATACTGTTCTCCATAGTGGATGTACTAATTTACATTCCCACCAACAGTGTACGAATGTTCTTCTTTCTCTACATCTTTGCCAGCATCTGTCACTCCATCATCTTTTTGATAAAAGCAATTCTAAGTGGGGTGAGGTGATACCTCACTGAGGTTTTAATGTCTATTTCTCTGGTGATTAATGGTGTTAAACATTTTTTCATATACCTGTTGGCCATTTGTATTTCTTCTTTTGAGAAATGTCTATTCAGCTCTCTGGCCTGTTTTTAATTGGACTATCTGGGTGGGGGAAAGGTAGGTGTTTGTTTTGTTTGTTTTGCTACTGAATTGTTTTGAGTTCCTTATATATTCTGGCAACTAATGTCTTGTCAGATGGATAGTTTGCAAACATTTACTCCCATTCTGTGGGTTGTCTCTTCACTTTGTTTATGGTTTCCTTTGCTGTGGAGAATCGTTTTAGCTTGATGTAATCCTAATTGTCTATTTTTGCTTTGGTTGCCTGTGATTTTGAGGTCTTACACATACACACACAAATTTGCCCAGACCATCGTCCTGGAGTGCTTCCCCAATGTTTTCTTCTAGTAGTTTCACAATTACAGGTGTTAAATTTAAGTCTTTAATCCATTTTGGTTTTTGTATCTGGTGAGAGACAGGGGTCTAGTTTCATTTTTCTGGATATGGTTATCCAGTTTCCCCAGCACCATTTATTGAAGAAACCGTCCTTTCCCCATTTTATGTTCTTGGTGCCTTTGTCAAAAATTAGTTGGTTATAAGTTCATGGATCTATATCTGGGTTCTCCATTCTGTTCCACTGCTCTATGTGTTTGTTTCTATACCAGCACCATACTGATTTGGTTACTATAGCTCTGTAGTATATTTTGAACACAGGTAGTGTAATGCCTCCAGTTCTGTTTTTTGCTCAGGATTGTTTTGCCTATTTGGAGTCCTTTGTGGGTCCATATAAATGTTAGGAATTTTTTCTATTTCTGTAAAGAATATCATTGATATTTTGATAGAAATTGCATTGAATCTATAAATTGCTTTGGGCAGTGTAGTCATTTTGACAATATTAATTCTTCTAATCCATGAGCATGGGATTTCTTTCCATTTTTTGGTATTCTCTTCAATTTCTTTCATCAATGTTTTAATCCATGAGCATGGGATGTCTTTCTATTTTTTGGTGTCCACTTCAATTTCTTTCATCAGTGTTTTACAGTTTGCCTTGTACAGATCTTTCATTTCTTTGGTTAAATTGATTCCTAGGTAATTTTTATTCTTTGTAGCAATTATAAATGGGATTGCCTTTTTCAGTGTCTTTTTCAGCTTGCTCACCATTGGCATATATAAATGCTACTGACTTTTGTACACTGACTTTGTATCCTGCAACTTTAGTGAATTTGTTAATCAGTTCTAACAGGTTTTTTGGGTTTTTTTGGTAGATTCTTTAGCTTTTTCTAAATATAAGATCATTTTGTCTGTGAACAAGACTAATTTGACTTCTCCCTTTCCAATTTGGATGTGCTTTCTTTCTCTTGCCTAATTGCACTGGCCAGGATTTCCAGTATCATGCTGAATGAAAATGATGAAAGTAGGCATCCATGTTTTGATCTAGATCTTAGAGAAAAGGCCTTTATGATTCAATCTTAGTAGATTGTATATGTCCCAAAATTTATCCATTTCTTCTAGGTTTTCTAATTTGTTGGTGTTTAGTTGTTCATAATTGTCTCTAATGAGTCTTTGTATTTCAGTGGCTTTGGTTTCTATATCTTATTTTTCTATTCTGGTTTTATTTGGGTCTTCTTTTTCTTAGTCTTGAGTTAGCTAATTTTTGATTAGACACATGACTTGTAGTGGTGAATAATCTGTAAAACTGGAAGTTTGTGCTTTGCAGAACAGAATAAAAATTATATGCCTTATCTTTTATAGGTAGATAGATAAAAACCTATGAGGGATTTTTGGGGGTGGATTATGGGACAAACATTTTCAAAACTTTTTTTTTAAGGAGCAATGATGTGGCTGGGCGCGGTGGCTCAAGCCTGTAATCCCAGCACTTTGGGAGGCCGAGACGGGCGGATCACGAGGTCAGGAGATCGAGACCATCCTGGCTAACCCAGTGAAACCCCGTCTCTACTAAAAAAAATACAAAAAAACTAGCCGGGCGAGTTGGTGGGCGCCTGTAGTCCCAGCTACTCCAGAGGCTGAGGCAGGAGAATGGCGTGAACCCGGGAGGCGGAGCTTGCAGTGAGCTGAGATCCAGCCACTGCACTCCAGCCCTGGCGACAGAGCAAGACTCCCTCTCAAAAAAAAAAAAAAAAAAAAACAGGGAGCAATGATGTATAGAGGAAAGAACAAGAGATTTGAAGTCAATAGGCTGCCGTTCAAGTCTCAGACCTATGCAGACCCTTTAAACTTCAAGTTTCATGTTCTTCCCAGCTGTGGAATCTTGATTATGTCATTCAACTTTTGAGCCTCTGGATTTTCATGTACAAAATCAAGATGATTACAACAGCTTTACCTTACAAAAGACTGTTTTGAGTATCAAGCAATGATTATAAAATTGCTGCAGTGTACTCAAGAAACTTTTATGTTGCCCAGGCTGGTATCAAACTCCTGAGCTCAGGCAATCCACCTGCCTCAGCCTCCCAAAGTGCTAGGATTATAAGTGTGAGGCACCACTCCTGGACTATCATTTCAATAACTGTAAAACCTGCAGTGATATCTCGTCTCTCATTCCTGAAATTGGTAATTGTTGTCTCTTTTTCCTTCTAGTCAGTCTGGCTATTAGGATAATAAATAATTTATGTTAAGTAAGTTAAATAAATAAAAGAAATAAATAAGTTAAATAAGCATTAAAGAGAGAATATAATATATGGTAGCTGAAAGCTTTAACAATGTAGATTTAACACAACCATTAAGAAATGGGGGCTGGAAGCCAGAGAGCCTTCCCAGAATCTCTTGATGGGCTGACTGGTGATAAGCTCTCCCTGCTAAAGCCACTCTGCAAAGACCAGAATAAGTCCCTACTTCTTCAAGTGCATAGACACCAATGCACAGCCACAAGAATCACAAAAATCAGGGAAACATGACACCATCAAAGGAACAAAATAAAGCACCAGTAACCAGCCCTAAACATGGAGATTTACAAACGGCCTGACAAATAATTAGAAATAGACCGGGTGCAGTAACTCATGCCTGTAATCCCAAAACTTTCAGAGGCTGAGGCAGAGGACTGCTTGGAGACCAGGAGTCGGAGATCAGCCTGGGCAATATGATGAGACCCTGTCTCTACAACAAAATTTAAAAATCAGCCAGGTGTGGTGGCATACTCCTATGGTCCCATCTACTTAGAAGGCTGGGGGAGGTGGATGGCTTGAGCTCAGGAGGTCGAGGCTATAGTGAGCTATGATTGCACCACTGCACTCCAGTCTGGGTGACAAAGTGAGACCCTGTCTCAAAATAAAAATAAAAAAAGAATAAAAAATAGTTGTCTATCTATATTGCATAACTTACTGAGCTACATTAAGACAACTAAATGAAATCAGGAAAACAATACATAAACAAAATTAGTTCAACAAAGAGACAGAAACCACAAAAAGAACCAAACAGGCTGGGCACAGGAGAGCATGCCTGTAATCCCAGCACTTTGTGAGGCTGAGGCAAGGGATCACGGGGTCAGGGCATTGAGACCATCCTGGCTAACACAGTGAAACCCCGTCTCTACTAAAATACAAAAAATTAGCCCGGTGTGGTGGCGTGCGCCTGTAGTCCCAGCTACTCAGGAGGCTGAGGCCGGAGAATCACTTGAACCTGGGAGGCAGAGTTTGCAGTGAGCCGAGATCGTGGCACCGCACTCCAGACTGGGTGACAGAGCAAGACTCCATCTCAAAAAAAAAAAAGGACCAAATTCCGTAGCTAAGAATTCCTTCTTAGATAGGAAGGAAACCAGCAAAAGCTACAAGAAGCCAGGTGCAGTGGCATATGCCTGTGGTTCCAGCTACTGAGGAGGCAATGGCAGGAATATTGCTTGAGCTGAGGAGTTCAAGGCCAGCATGGGTAACACAGTAAAACCCTGCCTCAACAAACAAACAAAAACAACAACAAAAAACTAAAACCAAACAAACCCTACTAAGATCATGTAAAAGGACTCAGGAACCAAAGCCAGGACAATTTGATTTTCAATACAGGTAATTTCAATGGACTGAAAATTATCAAATATGTTTAAATTCATAAATTTATAACTATTTTTTAAAAATCTATGTGGTCACCTTCTGAGGAGAAACCAACTAATTTTTATTTTTAAGTAATTTCTGATTTACAGTAAAGTTGCAAAAGTATGACAAGGAATGTTTGCATATACTTCGCCCAAATTTGCCAAAGCTAAATTATACTGCATTTACATTTTCTCTACATATTTAATATATATTATATATATATATCTCATTTTCTCTGAAATGTTTGAGAGTACATTGTAGACATGATGCCCGTTTACCCTTACATTTTCAAATATTTCCCCCAAACAACAATATTCTTTTATAAATGCAGTATAATTATCAAAATAAGGAAATTAACAGTAATCTATTACTATTGTCTAATCTACAGATACTATTCAAAATCTGCCAACTGTCCCATTAATGGTCCTAATGCAAAAGAAAAAAAAATCTGACCCAGGATCCAATTCAGGATCATATACTGTATTTGGCTGGCATGGCTTCTCTTCAGCACCCATTAATCTGGAACACTTCCTCAGCCTTTATCTGTTGTAACTTCAATATTTTTAAAAGCAAATAGGCCAATTACTTTGTAGAATGTCTTTGTGTGTATATCTGATGCTTCCTCATGATTAGATTCAGGTTATAAATTTATAAATTTTTGTCAGGAATGCCACAGATAGGATATTGTGCTCTTAGTACATCGCATGAGGAGTTATATGATGTCCATCTGTATTGTTACTGGTGATGCTAACTTCGATCATTTGCTTAAGATGGTGTCTGCCAGACTGCCCTATTATAGTTAGCATTTTTCCTTTGTAATTAACATTTATCTTGTGGAAAGACTATTTGAAACTATGTAAATATTTTGTTTCTCATCATATCTTTATATAAATCTCATTATGTCTAAAACTGGCAAATAAAAGGATAGAATCAAGCATTTTCCTGCCTTTATACAGATAAAATATAACACTGGGTACTCAAATAGAACTGAAGTGCCTCTTTATAAAAGTATTCCAATAAGTGGGAAAAAAAGAATGAGAGTATCACCACTTTGCAGCCCCAATAAATTAATGACGTAGACAATAAGCATCAACACTAGCATCTCAAAAAAGATAAAACCAGACATTGTATGACTTCTGATGAACAAATACAGCACCACAGAAAGTCCTACCAAAGTAGTAGAATCAATCTGATAAAGTCTCTGGATCCAACTGTCAATATTCCAAGAAATATAAAAGATGGAGGAAACTTGAAATTGCACCATGAGGACACAGTAAGCATCCAGACTGTGGGAACTTTTACAGGCCAAATAACCCAAGTTCTTCAACAGACAAATGTATGGAACAGAAAGATAGGGAGAGGGGACCTGTAGATTAACTCAGACTTAAAAGATTTACAATTTTTTTAGATGGGCAAGAGTAAGCTATAATGTCTAAGGATGCACATATAGGTGATAAATCTACAAAGAAATGAAATATAGTGATAGCTATAAGTCAAGATAGTGGTTCCTTCAGAAGAGGAAAAAAGCAGTTGTGATTTGAATGGGCGCAGAGGTGCTTCTTTGGTGACTGGCAAAGTTTACTGACTTAGGTGGTGTCTATAAGGATATTTGTTTTGTGTAGTTCTCCGACTATATATTGTATATTACAAAAAAGTTTTTTTTTTTTTAAAAAAAAGTAGGGGTCAAAGAAGCAAAAGTGGTACATGATAAATATTTGAAACTGAATAAGAAAAACACTACAGTTCAAAATCTGTAGAATGCAACAAAAGTAGAGCTTTCAGTTAATTGTCTAAGGCTCAAAAAATAAGCAATTAAACATTCAACTTATGAAGGTAGCTAAAGAAAACAGAATAAAACTCAAAGAAAAAATTTTTACAGAGATATGAATGGAAACTATTAAAATAGAAATGAAGAAACAATAGAAAAGAATAAGGCCAAAAGCTAGTTCTTCCAAAATACTAATGAAATAGGTAAACTTCTAGTGAGATTAATCAAGAAAGGAAGAAACACTTGAGCACAAACTAACAATATTAAGGAAGAAAGTAACAGTACAACAGATACAGCAGAGTTTACAAAGAATATAAAAAGACAATTACCAAGACAAAATGTAAAACTCAAAGTGGACACACTCCTAGAAAAATAAAATTAGTAAAAGTGACTCAAGAAAAAACAGAAAAAAAAACCTTGAAAAATACTATTCATTTCTAAAAATTAAATAATTAATTTCCCACAAAGAAAATTCTAGCCTCACATAATTTTATAGTTCTAACAGACTTTCAAGCAACAATTAAACCAAGACAAATAGATGCTTTCACAGAACAGAAAAACACGTGAATACTGCTCAACTCAATTCTTTGAGGCTTATATTAATTTAAAAATTAGATAAAGATAGTATAAGAAATAAATTTGTGAGCCCTGGCCACTCAAAAATACAGATGCCTTACCAAATATGTAGGACTGACACACAGAAAATACTAAATACTAGAAATAGACTCATACATGTATTACAGAGGTGATAGGGCATTTCTATGTAGAAACAGAAGGATCATTCAACAAATGAACCTAGAAAAATCGATAATCCATATACAAAAGAAAACAAAAATGTATTCCTATCTTACATATAAACATATGTACCAGAGTGATTAAAAACTGAAATATCAAAAACAAAATTTTTAAGCTTTCGGAATAAAATACATGTGACTATCTCTTTGTCTTCAGGGTAAGGAGGAAGTTCCTTAAGAAAGCACAAAAAACACTAAGCATAAAAGACTGATATATTTGACTTCACAAACGGTATGGAAAACAGTGTGGCGATTCCTCAAGGATCTAGAACTAGAAATACCATTTGACCCAGCCATCCCATTACTGGGGATATACCCAAAGGATTATAAGTCATGCTGCTATAAAGACACATGCACACGTATGTTCACTGTGGCACTATTCAAAACAGCAAAGACTTGGAATCAACCCAAATGTCCATCAGTGACAGACTGGATTAAGAAAATGTGACACATATACACCATGGAATACTATGCAGCCATAAAAAAGGATGAGTTTGTATCCTTTGTAGGGACATGGATGCAGCTGGAAACCATCATTCTCAGCAAACTATTGCAAGAACAGAAAACCAAATACTGCATGTTCTCACTCATAGGTGGGAACTGAACAATGAGATCACTTGGACACAGGAAGGGTAGCATCACACACCAAGTCCTATTGTGGGGAGGGGGTAGAGGGGAGGGATAGCATTAGGAGATATACCTAATGTAAATGACGAGTTAATGGGTGCAGCACACCAACATGGCACATGTATGCATATGTAACAAACATGCACGTTGTGCACATGTACCCTAGAACTTAAAGTATAATAATAATTTTTTTAAAAAAATGCCTTAGAATGTGAAAAGAACAAATTAGAAGATGGGATAAAGTACTTGTCAGCTAAACATTAATATTAGTACAAAGATTATACTGAGAATATAAAGAACTACAAATCAATAAGCCAATAATCCAATAGGCCAAAAACAAAAATATGTGTTTCACTGAAGAGGAAACACATGTGACTAATAAACATATGAACAGATGCTCAACATTACTAGAATCCAGGGAAATTCAAAACAAAAGCACAATAAGGTACCATTCTACACTTCTTTCGCAAAAATTGAGATACGTGACAACACTAAGTGTTAGAAAGAGATTCAGTTTGGCACTGAATCTCTTATCCACTCTTTGTATGAATATAAACTGGTAAGACCTCTTTGGAAAAACAATTTAATATTTCTTTATAAAGTTAAATATCTGTATAGCCTATAACCCTCAGAAATTCTTTCAGAGAAAATTGCATATTTGTGCACCAGGAGACATCTACAAGGATGTCCAAAGCAGCACTGCTCTTAACTGACAAAACACTGGAAACAACCAAAATACTCAGTAAAGGGGGAAAAAAATAAAATGTTGGTACAATCACACAGTAGAATACTATATAGCAGTAAAAATGAATGAGCAACAGCCAACCAGAGCAACAAGAATCACCTTTCGTAACATAATTTTGAGTGAAAAACATGTCTAAGAATATAACATACACTTTTTGTACAAAGTTAATAAACAAGCAAAAGTAAACATCATATTGTTTAGTCAAAATATACTTAAGATAAAAAGTTTTAAGCAAGAAATCATAAATACAAAGTTGTTAATAATATTATCTTGACGGTGGGGAACGAGGAGGGGCAGCATTTGTGTACATTCCTTATATTACAAAATGAATACAAGAGGGCAATGCATGGATCAATGATAAAATGTATCATTAACCAAGAATTATGAGTAATCCAATTCTGCATAACTGAAGTTTTTAAAATGCTGCAGTAATCATCCTGCACATATGCCTCGGTGTGCTTTTGCAAATATATGTTAGTAAATTCCTAGAAATGGAATTTGTGAATACATACATTTAGCATTTAAAAATTTTCTTCCAGTGGCCCTACAGAATGGCTGCTACAATTTATATTCCCACCTAAAGTATCTCGCATCTCCTTGCCAAAACCTAGTATTATTAAACTTTTGGGTAATATCTTATTGTTATTTTGATTTGTATTTAAATATGGGCCTTGTTGAGCATCTCTTTACACATTTATTAGCCATTTGTATTTCTTTTGTTCGTGGCCTCTTCAAACTGTATTTCTAATAAAATCAATCTACCTTATTCTTAATAATTTTGAGATTTTTTTCTTTGCATATTGAAGAATAATGCCCTTGCTTATAATGTGTATCTAATTATTTCATCCACCACTGTACTATTTATCTTTAGTATGGTATAATTTTACCATACTTCACAATTCATAGAGTCAAATTCACCAATCTTTTCTGTGTACTGAATTCGTGGTTTTCAAATGAATAGATCTCTAATACAATTTGCTAGGGATAAATAAGGCTCTGGGGCAAAATGTATCTAGCTTCTATCCTTCCTATCAGAAGAGATTTATTGGTGTTTCATGGCATCTCAATATAGACATGAAATCCAAAGTCATCCTCAGAGTTTTCATACACAAGCATAACCCCAACCTAGTCTAAAGAAAATTTGCTTCTGCCAATTTGGACCTTGGTGCCAACTCCAAAATAGTACATAACAGGCCGGGCACGATGGCTCAAGCCTGTAATCCCAGCACTTTGGGAGGCCGAGATGGGCGGATCACGACGTCAGGAGATCGAGACCATCCTGGCTAACACGGTGAAACCCCGTCTCTACTAAAAATACAAAAACTAGCCGGGCGAGGTGGCGGGCGCCTGTAGTCCCAGCTACTCGGGAGGCTGAGGCAGGAGAATGGCGTAAACCCGGGAGGCGGAGCTTGCAGTGAGCTGAGATCCGGCCACTGCACTCCAGTCCGGGCGACAGAGCGAGACTCCGCCTCAAAAAAAAAAAAAAAAAAAAAAATAGTACGTAACAGTTTAGGGAGATAATGAACATGAGGGCTTTTAAGCTTCTGCATCTGATTTCAACATACACATTTATTCAGTCCCACATTGCCACACACAAGTCAAAAAACAACCAGAGAGCAAGCAAACCAACCTAAAACAACTCCTTGGCAAAGAGGAAAAATCGGCATAGATGCTTAAATTTGAAATTGCAGAATATACCCCAAAAAGAGCATCTTACCTGTTAGGATGCCCTGGAACATATATAAGGCAGCAGGCATCACAGACAGCAGGAAATAGAGGCAGCAGTCCTTAAAAAAGTCCATGGAGTGCTGAAACCAACCAGCAAGCAATAACACCTACTCAATGACACCCCTAGCAGGAATGAGCCCTTTACTGCACTGCTTGCCAAGGACCTATGATAAGCACTGGGTTACATCTTAATGATTGCAACAAAAACCACAATGATTTTCACTCATGGGACTGGCTTACAAATTTGAGAAAAGGAAAATTTGAAAATGTATGTGCTAGTCATTTTATTATTTTCCCAAGCAAATTCAACTACTAAAACTGTCATATTATATGAAATCATGTCTTTGATTTCATATCACCCAGAATTATTAGGCTCAAATCCCTCATTTGGGGCAATGAAATCTTCCTTTATCAAGCCAATAAATTTTTTTTTTTTTTTGAGACGGAGTCTTGCTCTGTTGCCCAGGCTGGAGTGCAGTGGCCGGATGGCAGCTCACTGCAAGCTCCGCCTCCCGGGTTTACGCCATTCTCCTGCCTCAGCCTCCCGAGTAGCTGGGACTACAGGCGCCTGCCACCTCTCCCGGCTAGTTTTTTTGTACTTTTTTAGTAGAGATGGGGTTTCACCGGGTTAGCCAGGATGGTCTCGATCTCCTGACCTCATGATCCGCCCGTCTCGGCCTCCCAAAGTGCTGGGATTACAGGCTTGAGCCACTGCACCCGGCCAAGCCAATAAATTTTATCATGTATCTACACAAATTTAAAAAGGAAAGAAATTACATCGATAATGGTAATTTAATTTTTTTAATGTGTCTAGTAATTTTCTTTCATTATTATTTATGACTAACTAGAGCTTTGACTCCTCAGGATGTTTTAAGCTGTTTACTGCAGGTGTGCTTTTACTTCGTCACTAACATCTGAAAGCAACCATAATAGAAATTAAAACTTAAAGTCAAATCACTATTAAAATTTATAATCTGAGTTTTAGGTCAGTATTCAATTCACAGAAGACTTTTTTTTTTTTTTTCTCAAAAAGGGAATAGTTCCCTCCAAGAGATTATCTTTTGTTATAATGCAAGGTAACTGCAGTTGTAAATCAGGTGTCACAACACCACACATCTGCTTAAGCAATAGTAATTGTCAGTTTAGTATAAGATAGTAGTATGCAGTTTCTATTGAGATTGAATTAGTCCAGTTTAATGAAATGAAGCATTGGGCCTTCACAGAGTTACTTAATAACCAGGTACTTTACTGCGATATTTTTAGCAGTAGCATATATTTAGATCCATATTAAGAGCTGGATTCATCAGTTGTTTGTATTAAAGCTGACTGCATTGTCAAATAGCATTTATTAAATATTCAGGCATCCAAAAATTGATATTAATAACAATAAGAGCTAACATTTATTTAATACTTACATGCCAGGTACTCTAAGAACAACAACCCCATAAGGTAAGAACTATTACTATTCCCATTTTACAGATGGGCAAATTAAGGCCCAGAGAGTTAAGTACCTAAGGTTACACAACTAATAAATGAGAAGAGTTGAAATCTGAACCCAGAAAGTCTGATTCTAACAGTAATATGGACAATAACAATGTGGAAAAATATATGCAAGGATAATCCAACTCACTAATAGATAATGGTTGCAACAAATTAAGTACTTCCATTGTTATAAAAATTATGTAACTGACTCCCCAGGAAGAATAATATTAAAAGCTGTTGGGCTATGTGAGAGCAAAGGTAGAGAAAAAACTTCAGTAGCCTTAATTCATGAGCAAGAGCTGGATTTAAAAAAGCAAAATTGTAAAAACTTGTTCAGTAACAAACTAAAAATGGGTAGTAGAGAAGGAATCTGTGACTAATATATATTCTTAAAACTATCAATAAAATCAGATGAAAAGAAAACATAGATTTTTCTGAGTGGATTCAAAGTGATAACAGAGAGATGAAAAGCAGCCTATTATTTCAGATTATGCTTGCTAATGGTTCCAAAGGGGAAGGTGAAGCTTCGGTTGATGGGATCAGTATTGGAAGCTAGTTGAGAATTAAAGATGGCGGTAACAGAAGCAGTCAAAAGTGGCAGAAGAGAAAATGATCTGGACTGAAAGCAATTAAGTCTGTCACAAAGTCAAAGAATTTACATGTATTGAGGAAGTAAGACTGAAGGTGAATAGGAATTTAACAAGATTAGCAACAACAGACTACACTGTCACAAAGAAGTCTACAATATGAAATAAACACATAAGCCAAGGGTAGACAATGAAGACATAATTTAACTGAGTAGAAAATAATAAAGACTTAAGCGTCATGAGGTGGGGGCTTTGTTATACCCAATGTTGTGGAATTAACTAATGATGCAGATGGATGCTCAGGTAATCTGGTTCAAATCCTTCTTCAAAATTTTTCTTAGAAAGGGTAGCTAGGAAAAGGGAAAGCCACAGAGAGAATGGAAAGTCTGAAAGTAAAATGACAGAAATGATTTAAAGGCCAGCAAAAAATTCTTAAATTAAAATACATGGTTTCTAGAGTTAATTTTGAGACTCATGAGTTGGAGAAGATCTGTAGTGGCAATATTTTAAATTCCCCTTACAGACTCTGAAATAAGAATATAAGTGGGAATGTAAGTCTATGAAGAGACATTAACATTTGCTCTCAAGTGGCAATTCTTTCTGAAAAGTGATCTATGTATGAGCTTTATGGCATGATTCAAAAGCTGTAAGTAGTGATGACAACCTCCAGAATTCCTAACAGCTGAGTCCATCACAGATCTCTAAAAAACTGAAGTTTCCAAGACTGCAGTTTAGAAATCACACTACATAGAAAGTGATATAATTCCTTTTTATTTTTTTTGGTATCAACAGACAGAAACTGTTCCATGGCTGAGTAGAGTACAAAAGCCAACCCTACCAGAAGGAAAAAAACCATTCAGTTAGTAGCCTTGAGTCATAGCAGAAGTATGCATGTGAAGGGTGGAGTTTAATCACACCCTAGTGTTTAGTGGCCAACAGAGGCCTGTCTGAAGCTGCTTAGGATTCCCCAGGGTAAGAACACCATATTGAGATTGCAGCTTGATGCCCGTTCTAGAGAAATGTTCAGACCCAGACTGGAAGCACTACATAATCCTAGGGGGGGCACCATCTACACTGCAGTCTATGTGGATGGCATCTGTGCAGCTGTATAGTGACAGCCTGCCCACCCTGACACAGTTGTATTGCTTCTAACAACTTACGGTGCTTGAGCAAAGCCTTTTGGGTTTATATGGCAAACATACATTTCTTTCTTGTCACCACTTTCTTAAACTTGTCAAAAATGCCAAAGAACATTCTCTCTTATCCAAATATTTGTTTTATTGGAATAAAATACAATTGATATTTTTCATACAATCCTGTCTCAGTTTTTTAATCAACTGAGAAGGAGCTCATGACAACAGTGTCAAACAACACCTGGTGACTAATGAAACACCCTTTGAAGTCCCTGAAAAGTGATCACTACCACAAAGAAGCCAAGTCCTTACCCCATTTCTCACTCAAGGAAAAATGTCTAATAACCTGATGACAGCAAAGGTGAGTAATCTGTGGCATCTAAAAGTGGTTCTGTGGTGAACTTGGGAAGATGATGAAAATAATTATTCCCAATATTTAAACAAAACTCATATTCATTCCCCAAATGTTAAGGTGAGATTTAGTACAGCCACGGAATGGAGTCATCTGGTCAATCTCTTATTGTATGTCAGCATTTCCCCCAAATTTTCTGTAGAATATTAAAAGGATTCCATTGTCAGTAAGTTTGAAATGGCACAATTACCTAACTTGTATCATCGCCATGCACATTAGCCTATTAAGGCCCTGTGAAGTCCTATAGGTTTTGTTGACCCTATAGGACTACAGTTTGTTTCCTATAGTTATTTGATCATAAAACCTGGTTTCTGATGCTGTTGTTTTGTGGAGTATCAGTGATAAGAGAAATAGAGTTAGGGAAATGACTCTCAAGGATTACCGTGTATACACCTATTAATTCCTTGCAAAGAATTAAAATATAACAACATCTAAAACGAAAATGAGTTTTTTTGTTTTTGTTTTTTTTGAGACACAGTCTTACTCAGTCACTCAGGCTGGAGAGCAGTGGCACAGTCTAGGCTCACTGCAACCTCCACCTCCTAGCTTCAAATGATTCTCCTGCCTCAGCCTCCCAATTCTTGTGCCTCAGCCTCCCCAGTAGCTGGGATTACAGGCGTGCACCACCACACCTGGCTAATTGTTTTGTATTTTTAGCAGAGACAGGGTTTCGCCACATTGGCCAGGCTGGTCTTGAATTCCTGACCTCAAGTGATCTACCTACCTCAGCCTCCTAAAGTGCTAGGATTACAGACATGAGCTACCACTCCTGGCCTTAAAATAAGATTTCTTTTGATGATTGCATAACACTAAAGAAAACTGAAGTGCCTCCAGGCCAACAAATGTTGGTTGATAGCTTTACTTGGTAAAAACAACAACCAAAATAACATTTACTGTATATTCAGTGATGCCAGAAATAAAAGACAAAAAGTCTATTTTATACCACTGTCACTTATACTTCTCATATGAATAAAAACATATCAATACTTGGGGTTGACAGTATTTTAAGTGCTCACTAAGAACATATCATAACTGTGCTTATTTTTTGTATTTAAAACTCATTTGTCTGAAAACATCAAAAACTTTATGACTTCAGGAGCTCACAACCTTGCAATAATCTCTCCTCATAATACTGACTTCATCACGATTATCTACTGAAACCAAAACAATGGCACCTACTGAAGATTATTACAATACTTACCACATTACAAAAAGAATCCAGACCAATGCTATGTACATACTTAGTACATTCTGGATTAGACCAAGTAAAATTTAACAACAAGCTGAACAGCATTCTATAAAACAAAAACAAAAAGTCAGTTAGGCTAATTCTGTCTGTTTTTCTATGCTATGGACTCACAGTGAGAAAGAAGATAGGCTTGGAACTTGATGACTAAATCAGATCTAAACTCTTCATCCAGAATTTATCTACACTTACCTTAACAGAAGTTCTTTGGGTAACTTTTTGTTAATAAGGCCTTCATCATTGTTTGAGAAAACCTGGAAAGAACAAAAAGGAAATTGTGAAAGTGTTCTTCAATCGATGTGGAAAAAAGTTATTTGTTTTTATACTAGTAGATCAGAACAGCCCCAACTGTTGTCCTACAATTAGGGTGTTACTAATTTCATGAACCACCATATTCTAATATTAAGTAATATAGAACATTTTATGCCCTATCACTGTTTCATAAAAATGGCAACACATGGCCATTAGATACTACATTGTATTGGAGGTTCCAGCCAAAGCAATTAGACAAAAGATAAAAAAGATGTCCAGACTGGAAAGGAAGAAGTAAAACAACCTCTATTTGCAGATGACATGATCTTGCACATAGAAAATTCTAAAAATGCACAAAAATCAATTAGAACTAATCAAGGAGTTCAGCAAGTCTGCAGGATACAACATATATACAATATAGTTATATACATATAAACTGTATTTCCACATAGTAGCAATGAACATCCTGAAAATAAATTTCAGAAAATAATCTTATTTACAACAGCATCAAAATGAACAAAATACTTACGAATAAACTTAACAAACGAAGAATAAGACTTCCATATTGAAAATTTACACATTGTTGAGAAAAATTAAAGAAGGCTTAAATAAATCAAAAGACATTCAAGTTCATGAACTGAAAGACTTATTAGTGTTATTTTAGCAATGCTTCTGAAACTAATCCATAGATTTAATGCAATCTTTCTCAAAATTACAACTGACTTTTTTACAGAAATTGAAAGGCTGATCAAAAAATTCACATGAAATGCAAGGAACCCAGAATAACTAAAATAATCTTGAAAAAGAAAAACAAAAGTTGAAGGATGCAAACTTCCAGATTTCGAAATTTACTACAAAGCTACAGCAATTAAAACAATGTGTTCACTGGCATAAGGGTAGATATATAGATCAATGGAACAGAACAGAGAATCTAAAATAAAATTATAAAATTGGCTAAAATAAAGAGAATCAAGAAATAAACTCTTAAATTTATGAGCACTGATTTAAATTGAGAAAGAATAGTCTTTTCAAGAAATGGTACCAGTACAACTGGATATATACAAGCATAACAATGAATTTGGACCCCCTATCTCACTTCATATAAAAAAAAAATTCAAAATGGCTCAGAGACTTAAATAAATATAAGAGCTAAAATTATAACCCTTAGAAGAAAACATAAGCATAAATCTTGGTGGCCTTGGATTATGCAATGGTTTCTTAGACATGATACTGAAAGCATAAACATCCAAAAAAAATTGATAAACTGGACTTCAACAAAATAAAAGACCTGGCTGGGCACAGCAGGTCACGCCTGTTATCCCAACACTTGGGGAGGCCAAGGCAGGCAGATAGCTTGAGGGTGGGAGTTCAAGACCAGCCTGGCCAACATGGTGAAACCCCATCTCTACTAAAAGTACAAAAATTAGCAGGGCATGGTGGCGCATGCCTGTAGTCCCAGTTACTCAGGAGGCTGAAGTGGGAGAATAGCTCGAACCTGGGAGGCGAAGGCTGCAGTGGGCCAAGATCGCGCCACTGCACTCCAGCCTGGGTAACAGAGCAAGATCCTGTCTCAGAAACACAAACAAAAAACAAACAACAGACCTTTGTACTTCAAAGGGCACCATCAAGAAAGTGTAGTAAAAAACCCCACAAGATTGGAGCAAATATCTGCAAGTCACAGATCTGACCAGGCATTTGTATGCAAACTATATAAAGAACTTCTGAAACTCAATAATAAAAGACAACCCAATTTTAAAATGGGCAAAAGATTTGAATAGATATTTCTGCAAAGAAGATATGCAAATGGCCAATACATACATGAAAAGATGTTCAACGTAAGGGTAAGTCAAGGGTAAGTCAAAACACAGTGAGATACATCATACCCATAGGATGGCTAAAATAAAAAAGATAGTAATAAGTAACGGTGAACACATGGAGAAACTGGAAATCTCATACACTGCTGGTGGGAATGTAAAATGGTATAGCCACTTTGGAAAACAATCTGGCAGTTCCTCAAAGGTTAAAAAGAGTTACCATATGACCCGGCAACTCCACTTGTAAGTCAATACTAAAGAGAAATGAAAATATATGTCCATACAAAAACTTGTCCATGAATGTTCACAGCATTATATTTAATAGCCAAATAGTGGAAACGATTAAAAAATGTCTATCAGCTGATGAAGGGATAAACAAAATGTGGTATTCCAAAACATGGAATACTAGTCAGCAATAAAAAGGAATTAAGTAATGATATGTGTTAACAACAGGAATGAGTCTTGAAAACATGCTACTGAAAGCAGACAAAAAAGTTTACATTTACATTAAATGTACAGAAAAGGCAAATCCATAGAGACAGAAAATAGACTAGTAGTTGCCTAGGGCTTTCTAGTACTAGTAGTAGCAGAAAGTGACTGCTAATGTATATGAGATTTCTTTTGAAGGTATGAAAAAATTCTTGATTTAGACAGTTGTAATAGTCACACAACTTGGTGAATATACTAAATCCCACTGAATTGTACTTTTTAAGTGAGCAAAATTTATAGCATATGATGAATATCTCAATTTTTAAAACCTGGATTTAAAAAAACAATCCATCGAAACAAACTGAAGTGGAAATAGTGCCATAAATAGTACCCTACATTTATTTTCAAAGTAGTGTCAATGATGAATCTTTGTGTTGGATATATGAGACTAATATCTAGTAAGTGCCTACCGTGTTGCAAGTTCCAGTAAGCACTATGTTAGATTAAATAGCTAAATTATCTAATATATTTCTAGTTCCTTGAGGTGCAAAGTTACTAACTGGTTGGTTTTTTTTTTTTTTGGAAACAGGGTCTCACTCTATCAGTCAGACTGGAGTGCAGTGGCATGATCACAGCTCAATGTAGCCTCAACCTCCCTCGCTCAAGCAATCCTCCCACCTCAGCTTCCCAAGTAGCTGGGACTACAGGTACTTGCCACCACACCCAGCTAATTTTTAAAACGATTTTTTGTAGAGACAGGGTCTCCCTATGTTGCCCGGGCTGGTCTCAAACTCCTGGGCTCAAGTGATCCTTCTGCCTTGGTCTCCAAAAGTGCTGGGATTATAGGTGTGAGCCATTGTGCCTGGCCTTTCTTCTTTTGTAATGTAAGCATTTACATTTATAAAGTTCCCTCTAATTACTGCTTTCATTGCATCCCATATATTTTCATTTCTATTAATCTCAAAGTATTTTAAAATAGCCATTATTTCTTTCACCTATTAATAATGTGTTAATTTGGGGTCAGGCACAGTGGCTCATGCCTGTAACTCAAGCACTTTGGGAAGCCAAGGCAGGAGGATCACTTAAGGCCAGGAGTTCAAGTCTAGCCTGGGCAACATAGTGAGACCCAACTCTACAAAAAAATTTTAAAATCAGCAAGGCATGGTGGCATGCCCTATAATCCCTATAATTCAGGAGGCTAAGGCAGGAGGATAGCTTGAGCCCAGGAGATTGAGCCTGCAGTAAGCTATGATTGCGCTACTGCACTCTAGGCTAGGCAACAGAGCGAGACTCCATCTCAAAAAAAAAAAAAAAAAAGTGTTTTTACATAATTGTGAATTTTCCAGGTTCCTTCTATTATTGATTTCTAGCTTCATTCCATTGTTATCAAAGAAGATACTTTGTATTATTTCAATCTTTTGACATTTATTGGAACTTTTTTTTTGTAAAATGTTTTACTGAGTGTAGACATCTGGAGTACTGTAAAACATGCATTATCTGTAGATTCAAAAAGGAGTAAGCCGCATTGTCCTCACTGTCAAATGTGTCAGGCTTGGCATACATGATGGAGATTAATGAAGTATCATGAGAGTAATATGGTTCCTGAAAAGCTTCTACAATTTGGAGTAGGGTCTTAATCATGTGAAAAGCAAAGCTGTTCACATTTAGTGAATTTGCATTTCATTGGTGGGGGGGTACACAGTATTTTAATTTTAAAACAAATAAAAATAATTTGTCAAAGATTCCCATCTTCCCAACTTTAATTGTTCCATCGGTTTTCAGAAATTTTAATTTAAAAAAAAATCAGATGCCTTTTGGAAGTTGTATGTTTATCTGAGCAATAACTAAATTTTATTTCTTCTTCGGTTGTTGAGGTGTGTTAAATTTGAAGACCATATCTCCATCTTCAACAATATAATTTCTGCCCTGTTGTCGGTACTTCCCAGCAGCCTTGACTGAATTTTCAGAACCTTACTCTTTAAAATCTTTGTATTTCATTACTTCAGCCATAATGAATCCCTTTTCAAAATCTGTGTGAATCTTTCCTGCAGCCTGAGGAGCCTTAGTCCCTTTCCTGATGGTCCATGCACACACTTCATCTGAGCCTGCAGTGAAAAAGTATTCTAGTTGGAGTGCTGCAAACCCAGCCTTAATGATCTTTGGCAAAGCACTTTATGGTATGTTCGCTTCCAGATACTTCTGTCTCTCCTCAGCACTCAATTCTTGCAACTTGAGTTCCAAGGCCCCACTAAAAGGAATGACCAAGGCACCTAGGTCATACTTGTCCACCCACTCTTTAATTTTTATCAACCATTTGTTTTTCATTCTAATGTAGTCTTTTTCACGAAGATTAACCAAGTAGACCACTGGTTTTGAAGTCAAAAATAAGTGTTTATTCAACACTTCAATCTCTTTGTCATTCCAATCATGATAGAAGCGAACAGGTTTCTTTTGATCTATAAACCAGGATTTAACTTTGCACATTATATCATACTTAGGTTTTAGTTTTTTATCTCCTCCTCTCACAGCCACCTTTTCTAGTTTATCTATAATGGGCCCAATCATTTCCTCATCTTCAAGCTGAAGCTCGTCATGTATCATTTCTATATCTCAAATAGGATCTACACTTCCTTCAACATGCGTGATATCATCATCTTCAAAAGCATGTGTTAGATGAAAGATGCCATCACAGGCACGAATATGAGATAAAAAAGCATTCTCTAGGCCCTGCCCATTGTGAGCTCCTTTCACAAGGCCAGCAATAACCACTACATTTAGAAAGGCAGAAATTTTGCTCACTAGTTTGTGGTATTGGCAAAGAAAGTCAAACCTTTCATCTGGCACAGGTACTCTGCTCTCATTAGGATCAATAGTGCAGAATGGGCAGTTTTCTGCTGAAGACTGACTACTGGTTAATACACTGAAGAAAGTAGATTTCCCAACATTTGGTAATCCAACAATACCAATTTTCAGTGAGGTTCCAAATCTTCCAGTGATTGGGGGTGGTTTCATTCCGTCACCTCCCTTTTTAGGGGGCATGATGCTCGGCCTGGACGATGACACAGGGTCCCAACAGCAGTGAGAGAAAGGTCCTGCCGGCAGCCAGAGGTGAGGAAGAAGCTATTGGAACTTGTTTTGTGGTCTTACATACGTCTATCCTGAAGAATGTTCCAGGTACACTTGAGAAGAATGTTGACTCTGGTGTGGTTGCATTAAGTGTTCTACATAAATCTGTCAGGTTTCATTGACTTATAGTGTTGTTCAAGACTTGTTTCCTTATTCTGCTGTCTAAATGTTCTTTTATTGAAAGTATGGTATTGAAGTCTCCAACTGATGTTGGGGTTGGTGGTGAATGACATGAAAACCTTCACATATCTCAACAGTCAGAACAATGGGCTTATTTTCTGTTATTACAAAGACTAGTGAATTAAAGTTGTGAGATTTCACCTCAACATAGGAAAAAAAAACTTTCTAGCAATTAGAATAGCCCATACTAGAATGTCTTGCTGTTGAAGCAGTGATCTCCCATCTTCAATGCTCCTGCAGAGTCCACAGAACCAGGATTGTCAGAGAAAGGAATCGCTTCCTCAATGGGAAATGAGACTAGGAAACCTCTAAGGATCAAATCTAATTTCCCAAAAGGTCTTATAATCCAAGATCTTCCACTTACACCTTTGTAAACCTTGGGCACGTCATTTAACTTTTCTATGCCATAGTTTCCTCTTCCTCAAAATGGGGATATGAATGGAACCTGCCACTTTTCTATGCCATAGTTTCCTGTTCAGCAAAATCGGGATAGTAATTGAAGCTGCCACAAGGGCTATTGTGAATGAAATGAGTTTATAAACGTGAAGTGCCTAGCATAGTCTTGGCATATAGTAAGTGCTTAACAAATGGTAGCTATGATGACAGCCGTGAAATCTCCAATTACTATTATAAAACCATTTCTCAGCTAGGTGCAGTGGCTCACACCTGTAATCCCAGCACTTTGGAGGGCCAAGGTGGGAGGATTGCTTGAGGCCAGGAGTTCAAAACCAGCCTGGCCAACATAGACAGACCTCCATCTCTAAAAACAGAAAAAAGAAGAAAAACTTCTCCCTTTATTTTTGTCAGTTTGCTGCATATATTTGTGGCTCTGTTGTTTGGTGTATATGTGCTTATAATCGTTATGGTTCCTGTAGGAATTAACCTTTTATCAACATATAATCACCTTTGTCTCATGTAACAATTTTTATTATAACTTAGTCTATTTTGTCTGATATTAGTATAGCCAACCCAGCTCACCTTTAACCTGTCTTTTGATCTAACAAGGATCTCTTGTAGACAACATAAAATTGGATCATGCGGGAAGTTTTTTGCTTGTTTTTGTTTTTATCCATTCAGCCAGTGTCTACATTTTAGTTAGTAAATTTAACCCTTTTGTACTTATAGTAATTACTGATAAGAAGGGACTTACATCTGCCATTTTGCTATTTTTTAAATTCTGTAGGTATGTGTACTGCTTCATAAATGCTAAGTATCAAGTTGGTTGATAGTGGTGTTCAAATCTTTTATATCTTTACTGACTTTTTTTCTCCACAAGTTCTGTCAATTAGTGATAGAGGTGTTAAATTCAGCTATGATTGTGGTTTTGCCTCTTTTTCTCTTTGGTTTCATCAATTTTTGTTTCACATATTTTGAAGCTTTGTTGTGAGGTACATACAACTTTTGTTTTGTTTTGTTTGTTTTTTTGAGACAGAGGCTTGCTCTGTCACCCAGGCTGGAGTGCAGTGGCATGATCTTGGCTCACTGCAACCTCTGCCTCCCAGGCTCAATGATCCTCCCACCTGAGCCTCCCAAGAAGCTGGGATTACAGGTGTGCATCACCATGTCCAGTTAATTTTTGTATTTTTAGTAGAGATGGGGTTTCACCATGTATGCCAGGCTGGTCTTGATCTCCTGAGCTCAAGTGATCCACCTCCCTCAGCCTTCTAAAGTGCTGAGATTACAAGCATGAGCCACTGTACTCGGCCTGTTATGTATTTTTAATAAATTGATTCATTATGATAAATGATCCTCTTTTCTAGAAATGATCCTTGTTTTAAAGTCTACTTTGTTAATATAGCAACATCAACTTTCTTATGCTTTTTGCATGGTACATCTTTTTCACCCTTTTTCAATCTGTGTTTTATATTTACAGTGATTCATAAAGACAGCACATAGTTGGACCATGCTATTTTATCCAGCCTGACAATTGCTACCTTTTAATTGGAGATGATGGTCTTTACATTTAATGCAATTATTGATATGATTTTTAAGTCTGCCATCTTTATATTTATTTTCCATTTGCCTCTCTTCTTTGTTCCTCTGTTCTGCTTTCCTGACTTTTTCGTAATGTGATATTTATTGCTTCCTTCACTGATCTTATAGCTATACCTCTCTGTGTTTTTTTCAATGTTTGCTTTAGTGATTGCAGAGTGCATCTTTAACTTATCAAAGTCTAACTTCATTTGACTTCCCCGGCTCGTTGTGCACTTACTGTTGGATAGCTTACTTCTACTACTACTATATACCAAATAGTATGTTGTTATTTCTGCCTTAAATAGTCCATATTTTTTAAATAAATGTATGTATTAAAGACAGATATTTTAAAAGGTCCCTTATATTAATCCATATATTTACCCTTCCTGGTGTAATGCATTCCTTCAGATCTGAACTTCCTTTATTGTAACTTCCCTTCAATTTAAAGAACTTCTTTTAACACTGCTTGTAATATAGGTCTGATGTAGACAAATTGTTTTTGCTTCCTTCAAAAATATCTATATTTCTCCTCCACTTTTGAATATTTAATTCCAGGTTAGCAGATTTGCTTCAAAAATAAAATACAGCACTTTAAAAAAGTTAGTCCAGGCCAGGCACAGTAGATCACACCTGTAATTCCAATACTTTGGGAGGTGAGGCAGGAGGATCACTTAGCTCAGGAGTTTAAGACCAGCCTGGGTAACACATTAAGACACTGTCTCTATAGAAAACTTAAAAAGTAGTTGGGCATGGTGGCATGCACCTGTAGTCCCAGCTATTCAGGAGGCTAAGGTGGGAGAATTTCTTGAGCCCAGGACATTAAGGCTATAGTGAGCTATGTTCACACCACTGCACTCCAGTCTGAGCAACAGAGTGAGACCCTGTCTCAAAAAAAAAAATTTCATTTTCCTCTGACCTCCATTGTTTCTGACAAGGTGTCAATTATTCATATTACTGTTCACCTTTATGTAATTTTTTCTTTTCTACCTCCTTTTAAATTTCCTTTATAAAAATTTTTGATTTTCAGAAAGTCGACTCTGATATACCTCAATTTAGACTTCTGTCCCTGCTCTTCCTCCTCTCCTTCTTGAACTTTAGTTGCATGTATGCTAGACAATTTTGTATTGTCCCACAGATCTTGAATACTGATTTTTATTGATCTGTCCCTAAGTTTACTGGTGCTTTCTTCTGCTGTGTGCAGTCTGCTATTAAGCCTATCAAATGAATTCTTCATTTCTAATATATTTTTCATTTCTAGGATTTCCACTTGGAGAAATAGTTTACATCTTTCTGCTGAAATTTTCTCTATCCATGTTGTTCAACGTCTGGGCCATCACTGAGACTGTTTCTGTTGCCTCTTTCTTCCCATGACCATGGATCACATTTTCTTGTTTCTTTCTATATCTCATAATTTATTTCATGCCAGATACTGTGTATAAAAGAATATTAATTTATCTCCATAAAGGGAAGTTCCTTCTTCAATTAAGTTGCTGGGAAACTGGGAGTGAGAGCTCAATCCTTTTAATCTATAGTTGAGCTGGGTTTGAAATTGTAGTGTTAGTTCATGATTGGCTTATAATAATTTCAGGGTGAAATCAGAACTTTACCTTCAGGAGAAGCTAAAATCTGAGCACTGTCGAAGCTTCATACGTCTCTGAGCTTCATAACCTATGCTAGCTTTCCGAACTGTGAGGTTCGGAATCTTCCCTCCTCTCTGCCCTCCCCTCACATTCCAGCTTTCAGCTAGGGTGTTGTCCTTGGTCTCCAGCAGCACCTTCTGTTTTCTGTGCCTTGAGGAGATCTCTTTTTGCTCTGTTACCCTGACTATGCCTTCTCAAAGGCTGACTTGTCCTCAGTAAAAGCCTAGACAGTCATAAAGAGATTTCCTAGCTGTCTTGCCATGCCCCCAGGCTGTTGCAGGCTCAGCCTTAGACTTCACAAAGCCCCTGGTGCACTACAGGGATTTCTATTAACTCTCCTGTCCTGCCCCCAGCCTTCAGCAAAATCCACCCACCTCAGCAGGATCCTTCTTAGCTCTCTTTCCCTTGCCCCTGCATCCGAACTCCTATTCCAATGTACTAATTGAAGGCCCATGGGGGAAAAGTTGGCAGGTAGGTGTAGTCCTGCACTGTAGCTGGAACTCCTCAGGATTCCAGATTGTCACTCCAGCCTACATGCAGTCGGTAACAGCTGACTTCTCTTTATATGGCAAATTCTTCCTCTTGCTGTCCCACCATAGATGAAAAGTATCTATGTATCTCTCTCTCTTTTTTTTTCTCTTGAGAAGAAGGGCTCACTACTTTCCAGATTTTTGTTTCTTTAGATTTTTTTGTGTCAACTCTGGATAGGTTTTTTTTTTAATTATGATTTTGTACCTTCTCTGACTTTTCTCACTACCAGAGTGGGAGCAATAATGTCAACTGTTGCAACTTTCAACATTATAACAAGAAATGGAAGTCTTTATTATCTTTTTTGACAGAAGAAAAACAGACTTGGAGAAAATAAATGACTTGACCAAGGTTCAGAGCTAAGAAACAGAAAAGCTACAATTTGAACATGACTGCAACTCCAGGGCTCTTTATGCTGCACAAGTAGTATAGGCTGTTTGACTCTGGGAAAGTCATTTAACCTCTCAGTATTTAGTATTTCTAGCTGGTAAAAGGAAACAATTGTACTAGATAAACTCAAAGTCTCTTCCAACTCTAACACTCCAAGAGTCACTGAAGTCAAATTTCTGCTTTCTTCATCCCTACCCCAAATTTGCTCCTTCCATGGTCTTCATCTCAGCAAATGGCAGGTCCTTCTTCCTCTTGCTCAGGCTCAAATCATCAAAATTATTTATATTCCATAACCAATCCATCAGCTAATCCTACAGATGACTGCAACGATAATGCCATAGTCACCCTTTGTCCCTTCTCTCCTAATTTTACTCCAGAATGACTCTCTTATAAAATATGTCATACATGCCACTCCTCTACTTAAACCCCACCAATCCCTTCCCCTTCCATCAAAGGAAAAGTGAAAATCCTTTACACAGGTTAAAAGTCCTATGTGATTTGACTCCCTTAACTACTTTGATCTTACTTCCTACCACGCTCCCCTCTCTTACTGCACTCCAGCCCCACTGGTTTTCTTTCTGTCATCCAACACAATAGGCATGTTCTTGCCTCAGCACCTTTGACTAGTGACACAGTCTTTCTTCAGGCATTCCCATGGCATATCCTCTGCTCAAATGTCACCTTATCAGAGAGCCCTTCCCTTCTATTCCACATTAAAAGCAACACCTCCCTTCTCTCATTCACTTTCCAACCCTGCCCTAGAATTCTTTCTGTCCTACCCAGCTTTATTTTTCTCGGAAGTACTTTTCACCACCTTATCTATTTCTTATCTGTCTCACTGCCACTAGAATATAAGTTCCATGAGAGGAGAGCCATCCTCTGTTCATGCACTGCTGGATATCCACTGACTAGAACAGTCACTAGCACATAGTAGCACACAATAAATATGTATTGGACAGAAACTCAAAGAACAAAGAAATCAACGGAAGGACACAGTTGTGGAGGCAGCACTGAGAACTGGGAAATCTGGGTTTGAACTTTGATTCCAACTCCATTAAAAACTTCCAAATAAATGCCCTGTTCTGTTTCCTTAGACTTCCCTCCTCCATCCCTGTCTCTCTCATGGCCACCCTAGTGCTAGAAGAGGCAGTAGCTGATATAGACACTACACAGGGTAGCAGTGAGATTCAAAGTGAAGTAGGAAAAACAGCAGTAAAAGTGTAGCCAACCCACAGCTGTCCATATCTGAGCTTTGGTTGTCTGAACTGGGGTGGGCGGGGGGGAGAGAAAAAAAAAAACCCTAAATCCTTCAGGATGTCATTAGACAACATGACAACAGTTTGCCATAAAATTTAAAAGAGCCTGCTGACTTAGCTAAGACATTAAGACTCTTAATCTTGGTGTAATTAGTACATTTGTGCCAGGCACTGGGCACAATCTTTAGGTTGGCAAGAAGCCATAATGTAATGGTTAAGAGCCCAGGCTTTGGAAACAGACTGGTTGAGTTCAAATCCTGGCTCTGCCACTCACTAACTATATGACCTTGGGCAAACTGCCTACTCAGTTTAGCCCTATTAAATGGGAATAATGTCAAACTCAGGCTGGGTGCAGTGGCTTACACCTATAATCCCAGCACCTTAGCAGGATGAGGTGGGAGGATTGCTTGAACCCAAGAGTTCAAAGCTGCAGTGAGCCGAGCCACTGCACTCCAGCCTGGGTGACAGAGCGAGGCCTTGTCCCCAAATAAAAAATAAATAAATAAAATAAAATAACAAATGTCAATTTCTTAGGGACATTGGAAGAATTGAGTAAGATAAATGTGATCAGCCCAGAACTGGATACAGAGAATGGGCTCTATAAAAGAAAGCCATTATTACAATTACTAAAAATTACTCCCTGCCCCACATAGTGGAGACAAAAGAGAGATCAATATTGTCAAGAGAAGAAAAATTAATAAGGAAATCTCTACTTTTCTTGATCTATTAACATAGATCTCATCATATAAATTCTCTTACCTATGTCATATAATGACAAAAAGACCAAAACTGTCTGTAAACCTTGAGTTTAAAAAAAATCACTTTAGGGTGGGAGGTTCCAAGAGGGCGGAATAGGAACAGCTCCAGTCTACAGCTCCCAGCGTGAGTGATGCAGAAGACAGGTGATTTCTGCATTTCCATCTGAGGTACTGGGTTCATCTCACTGGGGCTTGTCGGACAGTGGGTGCAGCCCACCAAGCAGGGTGGGGCATCACCTCACCCAGGAAGCACAAGGGGTTGGAGAATTCCCTTTTCTAGCCAAGGGGAGCCATGACAGACGGTACCTGGAAAATCAGGACACTCCCATGCTAATACTGAGCTTTTCCAACAGTCTTAGCAAATAGCACACCCGAATATTATATCCCACGCCTGGCTTGGAGGGTCCCACGCCCACGGAGCCTCGCTCACTGCCAGCACAGCAGTCTGAGATCAAACTGCAAGGCAGCAGTGAAGCTGGCGGAGGGGCGTCTGCCATTGCTGAGGCTTGAGTAGGTAAACAAAGCAGCCCAGAAGCTCAAACTGGGTGGAACGCACTGCAGATCAAGGAGGCCAGCCTGCCTCTGTAGACTCCACCTCTGGGGGCAGGGCATAGCTGAACAAAAGGCAGCAGAAACTTCTGCAGACTTAAATGTCCCTGTCTGACAGCTTTGAAGACAGCAGTGGTTCTCCCAGCACAGAGTTTGACATCTGAGAATGAACAGACTGCCTCCTCAAGTGGGTCCCTGACCCCCGAGTAGCCTAACTGGGAGACACCTCCCAGTAGGGGCTGACTGACACCTCATACAGCCAAGTGCCCCTCTGAGACGAAGCTTCCAGAGGAACGATCGGGTAGCAACATTTGCCATTCAGCAATATTTGCTATTCTGCAGCCTCCGCTGGTGATACCCAGGCAAACAGGGTCTGGAGTAGACCCCCAGCAAACTCCAACAGACCTGCAGCTGAGTGAGGGTCCTGACTGTTAGAAGGAAAACTAACAAACAGAAAGGACAACCACACCAAAACCCCATCTGTACATCACCATCATCAAAGACCAAAGGTAGATAAAACCACAAAGATGGGGAGAAACCAGAGCAGAAAAGCTGAAAATTCTAAAAATCAGAGTGCCTCTTCTCCTCCAAAGGAACTCAGCTCCTTGCCAACAACGGAACAAAGCTAGATGGAGAATGACTTTAAGGCAAGAAGTCTTCAGACGATCGGTAATAAAAAACTTCTCTGAGCTAAAGGAGGATGTTCGAGCCCATCGCAAAGAAGCTAAAAACCTTGAAAAAAGATTAGACAAATGGTTAACTAAACAGTGTAGAAAAGACCTTAATTGACCTGATGGATCTGAAAACCATGGCACAAGAACTACATGACAAATGCACAAGCTTCAGTAGCTGATTTGATCAAGTGGAAGAAAGGGTATCAGTGATGGAAGATGAAATGAATGAAATGAAGCGAGAAGTTTAGAGAAAAAAGAGTAAAAGGAAATGAACAAAGCCTCCAAGAAATATGGGACTATGTGAAAAGACCAAATCTACGTCTGATTGGTGCACCTGAAAGCAACAGGGAGAATGGAACCAAGTTCGAAAACACTCTTCAGGATATTATCCAGGAGAACTTCCCCAACCTAGCAAGGCAGGCCAACATTCAAATTCAGGAAATACAGAGAACGCCAAAAAGATACTCCTCAAGAAGAGCAACTCCAAGACACATAATTGTCAGATTCACCAAAGTTGAAATGAAGGAAAAAATGCCAGAGAGAAAGGTCAGGTTACCCACAAAGGGAAGCCCATTAGACTAACAGTGGATCTCTCTGCAGAAACTCTACAAGCCAGAAGATAGTGGGGGCCAATATTCAACATTCTTAAAGAAAAGAATTTTCAACCCAGAATTTCATATACTGCCAAACTAAGTTTCATAAGTGAAGGAGAAACAAAATCCTTTACAGATGAGCAAATGCTGAGAGATTTTGTCACCACCAGCCCTGCCTTAGAAGAGCTCCTGAAGGAAGCACTAAACATGGAAAGGAAAAACCGGTACCAGCCACTGCAAAAACATGCCAAATTGTAAAGACCATTGATCCTAGGAAGAAACTACATCAACTAACGAGCAAAATAACCAGCTATCATCATAATGACACGTCAAATTCACACATAACAATATTAACCTTAAATGTAAATGGGCTAAATGCTCCGATTAAAAGACACAGACTGGCAAATTGGATAGAGTCAAGACCCATCAGTGTGCTGTATTCAGGAGACCCATCTCACATGAAGAGACACACATAGGCTCAAAATAAAGGGATGGAGGAAGATCTACCAAGCAAATGGAAAACAAAAAAAGCAGGTGTTGCAATCCTATCTCTGATAAAACAGACTTTAAAGCAACAAAGATCAAAAGAGACAAAGAAGGTCATTACATAATGGTAAAGGGATCAATTCAACAAGAAGAGCTAACTATCGTAAATATATATGCACCCAATACAGGAGCACCCAGATTCATAAAGCAAGCCCTTAGAGACCTACAAAGAGACTTTAACACCCCACTGTAAACATGAAACAGATCAATAAGACAGAATGTTAACAAGGATATCCAGGAATTGAACTCAGCTCTGCACCAAGTGGACCTAATAGACATCTACAGAACTCTCCACCCCAAATCAACAGAATATACATTCTTCTCAGCAGCACATTGCACTTATTCCAAAATTGACCACACAGTTGGAAGTACTCCTCAGCAAATGTAGGGAGACCCCCTGAAACTATTGCTATGGCATAAAAGATGAAATGCTCCTGATTATTGTAAATACAAAATTGCATGCAGGATTGTGTAAAGACAATGCCAGGTTAGACTGCTAGAATGAGCCAACAGTGTGTGATGTGCTTCCTCCTGCAGAGAGCCTATGAATGGACGTGCAGTCAGGTAGGTTTCACATCACCAAGATTCCTATCCCAGAAAAGCAGATGTTCATAGCTCTGGGAATGGAATGCAGCCCTCATGGAGAGCCTATAAATGGATGCATGATGGGGGACACCTGTCCATGTGGATAAGCTAGGGCTATAAACACCCTCATCTTGCCACGGCTCTTCTAGGCCTCTTTAGGGTTAAGGCATACTCCTTTCTGAGAATTTCTGGTCTAACCAGTTGTCTAGCTTCACGTCCTGTTACTATGGATTGTTTGTTACCAGCTTTTGCTGCAACGGTTACTGCTGATTAATATCTTGTTAATCATAGGTTATGGAATGACTGTGTTTCTGTTTTAATGCTCTGTTAGAAATTACTGATGCACACAATATATTATAAGTTCTTATCTCTGTATACTGCACTTCTGCATACAGATGTTATGTTAAAGAATTACTTCATCACCATGTGACCATCTCACCTCATAATCAAAAGATCCTAAATCCCTCACTAACCTACCCCTGCCCTCAATAAACTTAATAATAAATGCTGGTATGTCCAGTGCATTGTTGGCACCATAGGACCAGAAGGCGGTGACCCCCCTGGACCCAGCTTTCACTATCTTGTGTGTGTGTATGATTTCTCGACCTGCCGATCCACCTGGGAACAAAGACAGAGAGACCCGTTTCATTGTGGGCTGCTGGCCAGATCCCACAATAAGCAAATGTAAAAGAAGAGAAATTATAACAAACTGTCTCTCAGCCCACAGGGCAATCAAACTAGAACTCAGGATTAAGAAACTCACTCAAAACTGCTCAACTACATGGAAACTGAACAACCTGCTCCTGAATGACTACTGGGTACATAATGAAATGAAGGCAGAAATAAAGATGTTCCTTGAAACCAACGAGAACAAAGACACAACATACCAGAATCTCTGGGACACATTTAAAGCAGTGTGTAGAGGGAAATTTATAGCACTAAATGCCCACAAGAGAAAGTACAAAAGATCTAAAATTGACACCCTAACATCACAATTAAAGGAACTAGAGAAGCAAGAGCAAACACATTCAAAAGCTAGCAGAAGGCAAGAAATAACTAAGATCAGAGCAGAACTAAAGGAGAAAGAGACACAAAAAACCCTTCAAAAAATCAATGAATCCAGGAGGTTTTTTGAAAAGATCAACAAAATTGATAGACCACTAGCAAGACTAATAAAGAAGAGAGAAGAATCAAATAGACACAATAAAAAATGATAAAGGGGATATCACCACTGATCCCACAGAAATACAAAGTACCATCAGAGAATATTATAAACACCTCTATGCAAATAAACTAGAAAATCTAGAAGAAATTGATAAATTCCTGGACACATACACCCTCCCAAGACTAAACCAGGAAGAAGTTGAATCCCTGAATAGACCAATAATGGGCTCTGAAATTGAGGCAATAATTAACAGCCTACCAACCAAAAAAAGTCCTGGACCAGACAGATTCACAGCCGAATTCTACCAGAAGCACAAAGATGAGCTGGTACCACTCCTGAAACTATTCTAATCAATAGAACAAGAGGGAATCCTCCCTAACTCATTTTGAGGCCAGCATCATCCTGATATCAAAGCTTGGCAGAGACACTACAAAAAAAGAGAATTTAAACCAATATCCCTGATGAACATTGATGCAAAAATTCTCAATAAAATACTGGCAAACCGAATCCAGCAGCACAGCAAAAAGCTTATCCACCACGATCAAGTTGGCTTCATCCCTGGGATGCAAGGCTGGTTCAGCATATGCAAATCAATAAATGTAATCCATCGTATAAACAGAACCAATGACAAAAACCACATGATTCTCTCAAAAGATTCAGGAAAAGGCCTTCAACAAAATTCAACAGCCCTTCTTGCTAAAAACTCTCAATAAACTAGGTATTGATGGGATGTATCTCAAAATAACAAGAGCGACTTTTGACAAACCCACAGCCAATATCATACTGAATAGGCAAAAGCTGGAAGCATTCCCTTTGAAAACTGGCACAAGACAGGGATGCCCTCTCTCATCACTCTATACAACATACTATTGGAAGTTCTGGCCAGGCAATCAGGCAGGAGAAAGAAATAAAGGGTATTCAATTAGTAAAAGAGGCAGTCAAATTGTCCCTGGTTGCAGATGACATGATTGTATATTTAGAAAACCCCATTGTCTCAGCCCAAGATCTCCTTAAGCTGATAAGCAACTTCAGCAAAGTCTCAGGATACAAAATCAATGTGCAAAAATCACAAGCATTCCTACACACCAACAACAGACAAACAGAGAACCAAATCATGAGTGAACTCCCATTCACAATTGCTTCAAAGAGAATAAAATACCTAGGAATCCAACTTACAAGGGACATGAAGGACCTCTTCAAGGAGAACTACAAACAACTGCTCAACAAAATAAAAGAGGACACAAACAAATGGAAGAACATTCCATGTTCACGGACAGGAAGAATCAATGTTGTGAAAATGGCCATACTGCCCAAGGTAATTTATAGATTCAATGCCATCCCCATCAAGCTACCAATGACTTTCTTCACAGAACTGGAAAAAGCTACTTTAAAGTCCATAGGCAGGCCGGGCGCGGTGGCTCAAGCCTGTAATCCCAGCACTTTGGGAGGCCGAGACGGGCGGATCACGAGGTCATGAGATCGAGACCATCCTGGCTAACACTGTGAAACCCCGTCTCTACTGAAAAAAAAAATACAAAAAACTAGCCGGGCAAGGTGGCGGGCGCCTGTAGTCCCAGCTGCTCCGGAGGCTGAGGCAGGAGAATGGCGTAAACCCGGGAGGCGGAGGTTGCAGTGAGCTGAGATCTGGCCACTGCACTCCAGCCCGGGCGACAGAGCGAGACTCCGTCTCAAAAAAAAAAAAAAAAAAAGTCCATAGGCAACCAAAAAAGAGCCCACACTGCCAAGACAATCCTAAGCAAAAAGAACAAAGCTGGAGGCATCACACTACCTGACTTCAAACTATACTACAAGGCTACAGTAACCAACCAAAACAATCTGATCTTTGACAAACCTGACAAAAACAAGAAATGGGGAAAGGATTCTCTATTTAATAAATGGTGCTGGGAAAACTGGCTAGCCATATGTAGAAAGCTGAAACTGGATCCCTTCCTTACACCTTATACAAAAATTAATTCAAGATGGATTAAAGACTTCAATGTTAGACCTAAAGCCATAAAAACCCTAGAAGAAAACCTAGGCAATACCATTCCAGGACATAGGCATGGGCAAGGACTTCATGACTAAAACACCAAAATCAATGGCAACAAAAGCCAAATTTGACAAACGGGATCTAATTAAACTAAAGAGCTTCTGCACAGCAAAAGAAACTACCATCACAGTGAGGAGACAACCTAAAGAATGGGAGAAAATTTTTACAATCTACCCATCTGACAAAGGGCTAATATCCAGAACCTACAAAGAACTTAAACAAATTTACAAGACAAAAATCAAATAATCCCATCAAAAAGTGGGCAAAGGGGCCGGGCGCGGTGGCTCAAGCCTGTGATCCAGCACTTTGGGAGGCCGAGACGGGTGGATCACGAGGTCAGGAGATCGAGACCATGCTGGCTAACATGGTGAAACCCCGTCTCTACTAAAAAATACAAAAAACTAGCCGGGCGAGGTGGCGGGCGTCTGTAATCCCAGCTACTCGGGAGGCTGAGGCAGGAGAATGGCGTGAACCTGGGAGGCGGAGTTTGCAGTGAGCTGAGATCTGGCCACTGCGCTCCAGCCTGGGCGACAGAGCCAGACTCCATCTCAAAAAAAAAAAAAAAAAAAAGTGGGCAAAGGATATGAACAGACGCTTCTCAAAAGAAGACATTCATGCAGCCAAGAGATACATGAAAAAATGCTCATCGTCACTGGCCATCAGAGACATGCAAATCAAAACCACAATGAGAAACCATCTCACACTAGTTAGAATGGTAATCATTAAAAAGTCAGGAAATAACAGATGCTGGAGAGGATGTGGAGGAATAGGAACACTTTTATACTGTTGGTGGGACTGTAAACTAGTTCAACCATTGTGGAAGACAGTGTGGCGATTCCTCAAGGATCTAGAACTAGAAATACCATTTGACCCAGCCATTCCATTACTGGGTATATACCCAAAGGATTATAAATCATGCTGCTATAAAGACACATGCACACGTATGTTTATTACAGCACTATTCACAATAGCAAAGACTTGGAACCAACCCAAATGTCCATCAATGATAGACTGGATTAAGAAAATGTGGCACATATACACCATGGAATACTATGCAGCCATAAAAAAGAATGAGTTCATGTCATTTGTAGAGACATGGATGAAGCTGGAAACCATCACTCTGAGCAAACCATTGCAGGGAGAGAAAACCAAACACTGCATGTTCTCACTCATAGGTGGGAACTGAACAATGAGAACACTTGGACACAGGGTGGGGAACATCACACACCGGGGCCTGTCATGGGGTGAAGAGAGCGGGGAGGGATAGCATTAGGAGATATACCTAATGTAAATGACAAGTTAACAGGTACAGCACACCAACATGGCACATGTATACATATGTAACAAACCTGCCTGTTGTGCACATGTACCCTAGAACTTAAAGTATAACAAAAATAAAATAAAATAAAAAAATTTTTAAAAATCACTTTAATGTGCAAAACTATTTTTGCAGTGTTTCCCTCCATCTTCTGCTTCCCAATACCTGTGACAAGTCTTGACCACAAATACAGAAAGAGAAGTGTCAAAACAGGAAAGTCCAAATGAACAAATTAAACTGGAAAATTATATGATAAAATATTATTTATTTCCAAAAAATAAATCTGCTTTACACGATCAAGTGTTAAACAGTAACAAAAACTTGACAAGTCATATATATCCCAACAGATTTTGTTGTATATGAATTAAAATTTAAACAATTATTAAATGCCTTTTTTTCTTTTTTTGGATACAGGGCCTTGCTCTGTTGCCCAGGCTGGAATGCAATGGTGTGAACACAACTCAGCACAGCCTTGATCTCCTGGACTCAAGGGATCCTTCCACCTCAGCCACCCAAATAGCTGGGACCACAGGCGTGCACCACCATGCCTGGCTAATTTTTCAAATTTTTAGTAGAGATGGGTCTCACCATGTTGCCCAGGCTGGTCTTGAACTCCAGCACTCAAGCGATCCTCCACTTCAGCCTCCCAAAGTGCTGGGATTACAGGTGTGAGCCACTGAGCCCAGCCTTGAAGTCTTTTCATAATGATTGTAGAATATGAAACTAAAATCTAAAAATTAGGAAAATCTCAGAGAATACATTTTTAAAAAACACTGTTACATCCTCCACATCCAAAAGGCTTTATGTAAAACACTTGTCTTTGTGATTCACACAAAAAGCGGATGCCAATTCCTTAACTGAACTGATGTGACAGGAGAAACTCAATGCTAGTATAGCCATGAGTAAGAACGCTGATCTAATTCATGTCTTTATTAATTTCCTTCTCATTTCAACTTTGTGACAGAAGGAAAGAAGAAAGAGGGGAGAGAAGGCTAGGCGTGCCTACCCTGTTCTGTAATATCTAACCCAGTGCTAGAAACAACAAAACACAAGTCATTTATAAGTGTTCAAAAACCTTAAAGTCCTAATAAGAAAGAAAACTAATTTCCTAACATATATATGAGGAAACATATAAAGATACACTATACATTACAGTACAATCCATAAACAGGTTGAGAGAAACTGCCGGGTTTTAAACGTGGCTCAATTTATCAGTGGGGTGCCCTAGGCAAGTTACTTTACCTATCTGTGCCTCAATTTCCTCATCCCTAAAATAGGATAAAGGTATCTTCATCACAAGGTTGTTGTGATCATTTAAGACTCTTAGAAAAATTTCTACTGCCTCTATAGTAATAACTATGTACATATGTACACAATAAATGTTAGCTGTCATTATTACAGCGTAGAAATAAATGGCTTAATTGAAGAAATTTTCATTGAGAAATAGTTTCAAAATTAACGTGCCAAGTCATTTATATCAATGGCTGAAGTTTTATATTTAGATTCAAGCAGTTAAGGAAGTGTAATGTGATTTAGAATACAGTTCTGGGGGCCAGGCGTGGTGGCTCACGCCTGTAATTCCAGCACTTTGGGAGGTCAAAGTGGAAGGATCACAAGGTCAAGAGATTGAGACCATCCTGGCCAACATGGTGAAACCCCATCTCTAGCTGGGCGTGGTGGCACACGCCTGTAGTCCCAGCTACTCAGGAGGCTGAGGCAGGAGAATCGCCTGAACCGGGAGGCAGAGGTTGAAGTGAGCTGAGATCGCACCACTGCACTACAGCCTAGAGACAGAACGAGACCCCGTCTCAAAGAAAAAAAAGAATACAGTTTTGGGGATGACATATACATGCAGCCGCTTCATCCCTCTCCCTCCTGTACCAACCATTCCCCACTTCCATGGAAGCCTCGGCACCTTATCAATTAAGTTCCCATGAGTTAAATTCTTAATGCTTAAAGACATTCAAAAAGCAAAGCATTATAAGTTCAGCAAAGCAACCACTAATACAAAACTACAGTAAATGCTTTTATTTTAAAGTAAAACTCTAAAATTCACAATAGTGAATGAAGGTGGGCTGTGGGTCAGAATGAAAGAAGTGGAAGAAGTAAAAATAAAGAAAATGGATGACAGGAGGAATATAAGACTTCAGAGAGCTGTGAAAATTTAATTCCTGGATATTCCTTCTCCTTGCTACAATTGTTACGGTTTTCTCACATATAACATGTAACAGTAAATTACTGCAATATTTGAAACACTTATATCTTTGTAAAATTCGCTTTCTGAAACTCTTGCCAGCTCCATTAATTTGTCACTTAAAAAGCAATTCGCAATTTAAAAAAGAAACATAAACAAAATAAAGGCATTACATGGTACTGTGATTTGTGGGTGATGTTCTTCTCCTGCCAGCAATAATGCCACACACTTGGAAGTTGCTTTTCCAGAATCAATGAGAGACACCATCCACCTCCTACCACCACCCCTCTCCTTGGTTATTAAGAAAAAAAACTGAGCCAGCCAGGATTCCTAATGATAGTTTTTTCTCCACGAGGCCAGCTGGCACTTGGGGAGCACCCTGCATTCTCAGCTCATCAGCACTTCCACTAAACTCCTGCAGATAAGAAGAAAATCTCCACTTAATTACCCATGGTTAAAACAAAAACCTGTTTCTAAAAACTAGCTATTTTCCTATTACCTACACCTACCCCCACACCTCCTCAAGTATTCTATACCAAGGGTGTGTCTCCAAGCAAGAAGTCTAGCTCCTCTATTTTCTTACACCCCATGAAGGCCTCTGGAGAACCATACCTTCGGTTGGCAATTCTCTGAACTTGTCTATTCAAGCCAGCACCTCCGACGATTGAAACCGAGTCACGTTTTTAAAACGAGCTTAAACGGGGACAGGTGTTATGCCCACGCCGTCTGAAGTTAACTAATAAAGGTAATGATTTAAGACGTTTACAATGTACTAATTATGAATTAATTAAATCCCTTAGTGAGGGTGCGGCACTCAGAAAAAAAAAAACCCTCCAGCTTAATGCTCCCTATTTTTTAAAAAGGAGGGGAGGGATCTCTAAAATCCAAATGTTAATTTCCACGTGCTAAAAAACCTATCAGAATGATGATTTTGAAAGGAAGATATATGTCTGATATTAGTTATATATAATTGCATATAAACAAAACTGGAGTCACATAGACTGCTTTGGTGTAAATATAAATACATACGATATTCATATGTATGATTTTTTGTTTAACCACACCCTCCTTGGGTGGCTTCCCAGGCTCTCTCGGGCCAAACAGCGTCACGTCGTCCCGCGGCCCACTGGGTGGGGGTCCGGGCTGTCACCCAGACTCCAGCGGCAGGGAACGCTGCACCGCGGTCGCCCCCCGGCAGGCGGGCGCTCTGAATCCCCCAGGTTATCCCTCCCCGGGCCCGCCCAGCCCTGCCCTGCCCAGCAGCCTCGCAGGCCGCGGCCCGGCCTCTCCACGACCCCAGCGCCGCCCGCCCGACCCTAGCGGGCGGCGGCTTAGGGACCCAGCCCGGTAGGGGTAGGGCGGGGCGGCTGGGCAGACGCGGGTCCCAGACTCACCATGGCCGAAGAGCCGCGAGCGAGCCCACAGCTGGAAGTCACACGGCGCCGGCGACGCCCGTTGTCCTGGTGACGCCAGCCAGGCGCCCCGCCCCGTCCCCAAGGTGGGCTCGGAGGCGGCCATTGGTGGCCGGCGAGCACGTGACCCACAGGGGCGGTGCCCTTTGGGCCGCCCACCCCTCGCCCCCGGCCCTGGAACGGGGCCTCTTCGCCTCTCCCACTGTGTATCTGGTCCATCCTCTCAGCCTGATCACCTTGATGACCCTCACCTGACAGATTACCCAGCCGCAGACTGCCCAGCTGAAAGAGACCATAGACTTTTTTGTTTAATTTTAAAAAAACGTTATACAGGTAATGCATGATTATTGAAAACATTTTAAATTACCAATAACAAGAATTTAAAAGGATAAAACCACACTCATCCCAGCACCTGAAGTAGCCACTGCTCAGATTCCATTCTATCTGCTTCAAGCTTCCAGCGAGATGTTATCATACACTGTATTCTTAAAAATGGTGGCAAACCATAGGTAACTGTTTTATAATCTACTTTTTTAGATTAAAAATGATTATCTTGGGGCCGGGCGCGGTGGCTCACGCCTGTAATCCCACCACTTTGGGAGGCCGAGGCGGGCGGATCATGAGGTCAGGAGATGGAGACCATCATAGCTAACACAGTGAAACCCCATCTCTACTAAAAATACAAAAAATTAGCCAAGCATGGTGGGGGATGCCTGTAGTCCCAGCTACTCGGGAGACTGAGGCAGGAGAATGGTGTGAACCAGGCAGGCGGAGTTTGCAGTGAGCCGGGATTGCACCACTGCACTCCAGCCTGGGCGACAGAGCAAGACTCCATCTCAAAAAAAAAAAAAATTATCTTTGCATGCCACTTCATGGAATAGCATTCTATGCATGTTATCTATTTCATTAAATCAACTGGCAGTTTCTTGAATGTTTTTAATATGGTTGAAGGGAACTCTAGACATCCTCAAATCCAGCCCATTAACTCTATGAAGAAGGACCCAGTGCGATGGTTGACACCTGTAATCCCAGCACTTTGGGAGGCTGAAGCAGGAGGATTGCTTGAGGCCAGGAGTTTGAGACCTGCCAGGGCAATATAGCAAGACCCTGACTCTACAAAAAATAAAAAAAAAAAGAAAAAGAAAGAAAAAAACAAAAGAATGTGCTTGGTGTGTTAGAAGCAGAAAAGAAACTGACAAAATAAAAACAACAACAACAAAAATAAAGTTACCAAAAAAAGAAAGAGAATTTTAAAATGTAAAAAAAAATCTGTGAAGAAGAATCATATTCAACAGCTAACCTGACACCCTCCCCAACCCCCGGAGTGCCTAATAGATATCACAATGTAATATGGCCCAAATAAACCCCTTGATCCAAGTTTCTTACTCCCCAGTCTTCTCAAAGCAAAAGTCCCTACTATCCCCTTGATTGTTAAGACAAAAACCTAGGAATTGTCCCTGATTCCTCTGTTTTCTCACACTTAACTTCCAGTCCATTATCACATATTCTTGACTCTACCTTAAATTCTCAATCTATCCACTCTACAACATCTCCACTTCACAGCCACTATTGTCTCACCCAAATTCATCTCCACAAGTGCTACGATTTGAATGTTTGTGTCCCCTCCAAACTTTGTGTGAAAACATATCAAATGTGACAGTTTTAGAAAGAGGGCCTCAAGGTGGGGAGTAGGCCGTGAGAGCTCTGTCCTCATGAATGGGATTAATGCCCTTATAAGAGAACTTGAGGGAATGAATTCAGCCCCTTTTTGTCTTTTCATCCCTTCTGCCATGTGAGGACACAGCAATCCCCTCCAGAGGATGCAGCGACAAGACACCGTCTTAGAAGCAGAGTAGCCCTCACCAGACACCAAACCGGCCAGCACCTTGATCTTAGACTTCCCAGCCTCCAGAACTGTGAAAAATGAATTTCTATTGTTTATAAATTACACAGTCCTGTGGTATTTTGTTATAGCAGCACAAGTGAACTGTGATCCCATGTCTTCCCTCCTGCATCCTACACAACAGCAGCATTTTCAGTGGCTTCTCATAGCACTTAGAAAAAAATACAGGCTGGGCAACGTGGCTCACACCTGTAATCCCAGCACTTTGGGAGGCCGAGGTGGGAGGATCACCTGAGGTCAGAAGTTCGGGACCAGCCTGGCCAACATAGTGAAACCTCATCTCTACTAAAAACACAAAAATTAGCCAGGTGTGGTGGCAGGCACCTGTAGTCCCAGCTACTTGGGAGGCTGAGGCAGAAGAATCGCTTGAACTCGGGAGGCAGAGGTTGCAGTGAGCAGAGATCGGGCCCGCTGCACTCCAGCCTGGGCAACAGAACAAGACTCTGTTTCCAATAAAAAAAGAAAGAAAAAGAAAAAAATACAAACGCTTTCCGTGGTCTACCAAAATGGTACACAATGGAGGCCTTGCCCACTGCACCAACTCCATCTCCTGTCACTCTTCCCTCATTCACGCCATACTAGCCACACTTTTATTTCCCGAGGTTCCTCAAACACGTCAAATACTTTTGTACTTAAAAGCCTCAATAATATCTGCTTCCTTTATACAGAATATTCTTCCTGCAGAACTTCATGTAGGCCCTTCCTTCATGTGATACAGGTCAGTTATCTCCTCAATCGTGATCTTCACAAAAGCCTTTACTGACCTAAAATAGTTCATTCCAGTCACTCTCACTTTAGTCAGCCTCTCTCATTTAACTCTGCCTTGTTCTCAAAGTACTTAGTCCCCCTCAAAACTATCTTTTTTACCTTTTTGTTTATTAATTACTTCCTGTCTCCCCGCTCTGGAATGCAAGATGTCTATCTTGTTCCATTCTGTATTCCTAGTGTTTAAGAACAGTTCCTGGCTTATAGTAGATGTTCAATAAATACCGATGATTGAATGAATGAACATCTATTCTGGGTCTGTGTGGTCAGTTAGAAGATCCAAATAAGAATATGACTTGATACAGTAGGGAGTATAATAGAAAATAAATACTGTAATTACTGGCAGCCTTTATTTTTATTATGAGATATAAATACAAGTAATAGAATACAAATGTACATTTTGTTAAAGTGAACACTTCACACCACCCAGTTCAAGAAATAGAACATAGCCAGCAACCCAGATGATCCTCATGTCTACTCTCCTAATCTGAATTCCCCCCTCAACTTTTCCCCGAAGGTGATCACTGTCATGAAATTTATGGAAATCATTTTCTTGCATTTCCTTATGCATTTGTTTTATCTTTTTTTATTTATTTTTTTTTGGAGAGGGATATCTGGCTATGTTGCCCAGGCTGGCCTCAAGTGATCCTTCACTTCAGCCTTCTCAGTAGCTGAGACTACAGGTGCATGCCACTGTGCCTAGTACTTTCTTGTAGTTCTTTATAAATGTTTATACTACATTTTTATAGCTATAAAGTATCTCACTGAATACACACAAGAATATATTTATCCCTTCCACTGTGGATAGGTATTTGAATCATTTCCCATTTAAGACTCTTAAAAATGATGAAGCTATGAGTATTCTCCTAGTGTACATGGGCACATTTCTCTAGATGACGGTTTCTCAATATTAGTTAGCACTTTTAGCGTTTAGGGCCAGATAAATCTTTGTCGCTGGATGTTGGAGGGAGAGGGTAGTCCTGCGTATTGTAAGATGTTTCACAACATCCATGATCTCTACCTACTAGATGCTAATGGCGCACCCCAGTTGTGAAAATCAAAAAATATCTCCAGGCATTTCCAAATGTCCACAGAGTGGCAAAATTGCCCCATTTGAGAACCACAGCTCTGGAATGTCAACAAAGAGTAGAGTTGTTGGTTTACAGATTTACTACATAAATCTGAAGAAAATTATGTTTCCAAATTGTTTTCTAAAGTAGTTGTAACAGAAGTGACATCATGGAATTAGCAGAATAGGGAACTCCAAGAATTGGTCCTTCTACTGAAGCAACTATTAAGTGGGGAAAAATGGACAGAATTGACATTTCAGACTCTGGAGTCTAATAAAACATTTAAGTCAACCAGGGAGTGCTTAATAAAGAGGCAACTGAATTTTGATAGGAAAGAATTATGGGGGCTTTTGCTTGCCCACCTAGCGTCTCCTACTCCCCAGCCTGGTGGTCATCTTATGGATGGTGGCTTGTGTTCTGATGCAACTTGCTGGTCCCAGCCTGAGCAATACGATCTTGTTCTCAAAACATTTTGGTTATGCATTTGATTGGTTTCTGCATCATCTAAGGCAGCAGTTCCCAACCTTTTTGGCACCAGGGACTGGTTTTGTGGACAATTTTTCCATGGACTGGGATGGGGGATGGTTTCAAGATGATCCAAGCACATTACATTTACTGTGTATGTTGTTTCTATTATCATTACATTGTAATATATAATACATTAATTATATGACTCACCATGATGTAGAATCAGTGGAAGCCCTGAGCTTGTTTTCCTGCAACTAGACAGTCCCATCTGGGGGTGATGGGAGGCAGTGACAGATCATCAGGCATTAGATTCTCATAAGGAATGCACAACCTAGATCCCTGGAATGTGCACTTCACAATAGGGTTTGTGCTCCTATGAGAATCTAATGCTGCCATTGATCTGACAGGAGGCAGAACTCAGGTGGTAATGCGAGCAATGTGGAATGGCTGTAAATACAGATGAAGCTTCACTCGATGGCCACTCACCTCCTGCTATGCAGCCCAGTTCGTAACAGGCCACTGACCAGTACTGGCCCATAGCCTGGGGGTTGGGGACCCCTGCTGTAAGAGACTGACCTGGAAGTTGACCCTTAGCTTGACCTCCTTGGGTTGGAGGGCTTCCTGCACAGGATCTGATGGAAATATTTAAAGACATACACTATCCACTGCTGCCTAGGGTGAGAAATGCAGGATGAGGCAAGCAATAGACAGACCCAAAAGCCTGAGAATAAGGAGGAAGATTCTTGGGGGAATAAGAGCTTTGGAGGGCTATAGCATATACTGGAGAATCTGATGTATAGTATACATGCACAGGCCCAGATGCATGATCAGAAAAGACTTAAGAGGATCCTAGACTTACACCTGTGGCTGATCTTTGGACTCCACACAAGCAAGAAGTGAAGGCTAAGGTAGGGTTGCCATCAGCTTGGCTTAGCACTGAAGGAGTGTCCTAGCTTAGAGCCAGAATGCGAAGACCAGAGGCAGGGGCTTGTGGTTTTGTGGGTGTTTTTCTTTTTCTTTTTTTTCTGTCTCTAGGTATTTAAGGAAATCTCTTTCAGGTCACTTGTCAACTGCTAAGGTAACAAAACAGAGACTTCAATGGGCACACTTGACAAGGAATACAGTCTTTGCAAAAACAATTTGGAAACTCATTAAATAAGTGGATGGCTGCAGCCCTCAATAATGTGAAAATTAAAGCCTTGGATAGAGTGTTATTTCCAGAGTTCCACATTATAATATTTAAAATGTCCCGTTCTCAGCAAAATAATTACAAGGCATGCAAAGAAAGAGGAAAGTATGACCCACTCACAAGGGAAAAAAATAAATTCACAGAAACCATCTATAAGGTACATGGATGTGCTTTAGTCAAAGAACAGGCTGAGGCAGACATCCAGGCCTGCATGATTCAGCGGGATTGGTGCACGGGGGCACACCTCCACTTGTTATATAACCTGTTTGTGTTAAGTTCACACTTGGCTCAAAGTCTGTAGAAGGTATAACTGTAGGTAGAAGGTATAATTGCCCTGCTGAAACTGTGCACAGGGCTCTCAGGCATGGCTTGTCATGGCGCTGGTGCCCAGAGAAAGAGAGAGGGAGAACCAGAGCTGTCCATCTTGCAGACGAGCCACGGCATGGCTCACCCTGGTGCCCAGAGAGAGAATTAAGCTGCTGACCCTGAAAGTAAGGGAGAGCTGGCCGTGCAGCTACCGGCGTGGGGGTGGCAGGAGCCACAGAGCCGGAGCAGACAGCTGAGATAAAGATGGACAGAATGAGAAAGCTGGTGTAAGTAAGTTGCTGATAAGAAAGCTGTTGATGAGAGCTGCTGCTGAATAAAATAATATTCACCTGCCTACGGCCCCCTGAGCATTCTTTCAGCTAAATGCCCATCCACCCCCTCCCCTCAGACCTCAGCATGGGCCAGAACCTGACCGAGTGGACATTTGGCATAGTCATGGACCTAACACCATCCCTATGAAATCCCAGACATTAAACTTACTAAAGAGAGACTTAAATCCACTATCTTAAATATGCTCAACTAACTAAAGAAAATCCTGAACAAAAGAACAACAGGAAACCAAGAAAACAACATATGAAGAGAATATCAATAAAGTGGTAGAAATTATAAAAAGAAACCAAATAGAAATTCTGAAGCTGAAAACTGCAATAGCTGAAAAAAATTTCACCATGGGGGTTTAGCAAGAGATTGAGCAAGCAGAAGAAAATCAGTGAACAATTGAAGTTATTCGTCTGAGGACTAGAAAGAAGAATGAGAACATGATAGATAGGACATAGGACTAATGTGCATCTCCCACTTAGACAGAGAGAACAGCATGTGGAGGCTCACACTGTGAACTTTTGCTCCAAGAACCACAGCAGCAATGTGCCAGGAAGACCAAAAAAGTTCACAAATCCTATGGAAGAAGTGGCTCGTGGCTGCAAACTGTGCGAGACAGCTAAAAACCTGAGTTCCCAAAGTATGAGAGGGGAAAACCTGCCTCAGAACACACATCCCCACTGGGGAACCTGAAAATCCAAATCACAGGAGAATAATTTAACTTTACCTAGAGTTGGAATGGATTTAGGGAGCTGAGCAAAATATTAAAATACAAGAAGCAGTGAGAAGAGCCCTATAGGCACTCCCAGTCCCCAGCTCAAGCCTAGGGAAGCCATCCCTGACTCTATCTCACAGGGGTCCTTGGGGAGGGCATGCAGCGGAACCAGGTAGGGGTCACAGGGTGAAAGAAGCTTCCAACTAAATTTTGTAATATTTTTCTTTTTGAGATGGAGTCTCACTTTGTTGCCCAGGCTGGAGTGTAGTGGCACGATCTCGCCTCACTGCAACCTCCGCCTCCTGGGTTCAAGTGATTTCCTGCCTCAGCCTCCTGAGTAGCTTGGAGTACAGGCATGTGCCACCATACCTGGCTAATTTTTGTATTTTTAGTAGAGACAGGGTTTCACCATGTTGGCCAGGCTGGCCTCGAACTCCTGACCTCAGGTGATACACCCACGTTGGCCTCCCAAAGTGCTGGGATTACAGGCATGAGCCACCACGCCCAGCACTGAATTTTGTAATAACTGTGACTGAGCACGAATTTTCCTGAGCAGAATCTGCAGGGCAAATGGGAATTGCTGCAGGAATCACAGTCAATTGTGTGGACAGGTGTGGAAGGGCAAGGCCTGAAAGCTGTACTTACTTTCTCAGCAGGGAGGCTTGTAGTTTGGGGCAAGGTCTGAGCCCCATGCACACGTGTGGGGATCCTAGATATAAACTCAGCACTGTTGGCAGGGCACAGCGGGAGTGAGACCAGCCTTGCTGGTTACATGGAATCTGGGTGAGGCCTGTCACTGGCTTTCCCTCACTTCCCTGGTGACCTGTGTTATGCAATAGGGGCAACCATATTCCCCCTTGGAACATAACTCCATTGGCCTGAGAACCATCACCCCCCATCTTCCACAGTGGCTGCAACAAGCCCTGCCCAAGGAGAAACTGAGCTCAAACCCACCTAACCCTGTCCCCACCTGCTGTTTTTTCTCTACCCACCCTGGTAGCTGAACACAAAAGACATAAATTCTTGGGAGCTTTCTGTCCCTTCCCATCACCTGAGAAACCCAAATATTTATCCTGGCCAATTTGGGGCAAGCTTATATCCCCCTTCTACTATGGCAGCTGGTGCTCTCTTGAAAGTGCCACCACCTGGCTGGAGGTCAACCAACTCAAGCCATTACCGAACTCATGAAAGAATAACCCTGCTCCAAGGAAAGCTAAAATAACAGCTAATTTCACTGCCTACAACATCCTGGCCTACCAGAGGTCCTGAGTCTGTCCACATGACAACTTCACTGCTGGCATAACCAGCATCCAACAAAACCAGCACACTAAACAAAACAATAACCAAGGACTACTACAGAGTTTACTTCACTCCCCTGCCACCTCCAGTAGAGCAGGTGCTTGTATCCATGGTGGGAGAGCTGAAAATGGATGACATCACAGGACTCTTTGCAGACATTCTCCAGCACCAGCCCGGAGCCTGGTCGCCTCACTAGATGGCTAAACCCAAAAGAGCAATAACAATCACCGCAGTCCAACTCTCAGGAAGCCCCATCCCTAGGGACAGGGGTAGAGCACCGCATCAAAGGATCACCCTGTGGGACAAAAGAATCTGAACAGCAGCCCTTCAGTTCCAGATCTTTCCACTGAAATAGTCTACCCAAATGAGAAGGAACCAGGGAAGTAATTCTGATAATGTAACAAAACAAGGTTCTATAACGTGCTCAAAAGATCACAGTAGCTCCCTAACAATGGATTCGAACCAATAAGAAACCTCTGAATTGCCAGATAAAGATTTCAGAAGGTTGATTATTCAGCTACTCAGGGAGATACCAGAGAAAGTTAAAAAATAACTTAAATTAAAAGAAAATACGGGATGTGGATGACAAATTTTCCAGAGAAATAAATCCCGTAAAGAAAAAACAATCGCAACTTCTGGAAATGAAAGACACACTTAGAGAAATACAAAATAAACTGAAAAGTTTCAATAATAGCCTAGAACATGTAGAAGAAAGAACTTCAGAGCCTGAAGACACGGTTTTCAAATTAACACAATCAGACAAAGACAAAGAGAAAAGAATTTTAAAATATTGAACAAAGACTCCAAGAAATTTAGGGTTATGTTAAATGACTGAAGTGGTTTGGCTGTATGTCCCCACCCAAAGCTCATCTTGAATTGTACTCCCATAATTCCCACATGTTGTCGGGGGGACCCGGTGGGAGATAATTTGAATCATGGGGGTGGTTTCTCCCATACTGTTCTCTAGTGGTAGTGAATAAGTCTCATGAGCTCTGATGGCTTTAATCAGGGGTTTCTGCTTTTGCATCTTCCTCATTTTCTCTTGCAGCTGCCATGTAAGAGGTGCCTTTCACCTCCAGTCATGATTCTGAGGGCCTCCCCAGGCATATGGAACTGTAAGTCCAATTAAACCTCTTTTTCTTCCCAGTCTTGGGTATGCCATTATTAGCAGCATTAAAATGGACTAATACAGTACACTGGTACTGGGAATGGGGTGTTGTGAAAAGATACCCAAAAATGTGACTGGGTATCAGGCAGAGTCTGGAACAGTTGAAGGGCTCAGAAGAAAAGAGGAAAATGATGTGGGAAATTTTGGAACCTCCTAGAGACTTGTTGAATGGCTTTGACAAAAATGCTGACAGTTATATGAACAATAGGATCCAGGCTGAGGTGGTCTCAGATGGAGATGAGGAACTTCTTGGGAACTGGAGCAAAGGTGATTCTTGTTATGTTTCAACAAAGAGGCTGATGGCATTTTGCCCCTGACTAGAGATTTGTGTAACTTTGAACTTGAAAGAGATGATTTAGGGTATCTGGTGGAAGAAATTTCTAAGCAGCAAAGCATTCAAGAGATGACTTGGGTGTTGTTAAAAGCATTGCATTTTAAAAGGGAAACAGAGCATAAAAGTTCAGAAAATTTGCAGCCTGACGATGCAGTAGAAAAGAAAAACCCATTTTTTGAGGAGAAATTCAAGCTGGCTGCAGAAATTTGCATAAGTAACAGGGAGCCAAATGTTAATCCCCAAGACAATGGGGAAAATGTCTTCATGGCGTGTCATAGGTCTTCACAGTAGCCCCTCCCATCACAGACCCAGAAGCCTAGGAGGAAAAAATGGTTTAGTGGGCTGTGCCCAGAGTCCCCATGCTATGTGCAGCCTAGGGACTTGGTGCTGTGTGTCCCACCTGCTCCAACTGTTGCTAAAAGGGGCCAAGGTACAGCTTGGCCCATGGTTTCAGAGGGTGCAAGCCCCAAACCTTGGCAGCTTCCATGTGATATTGAGCCTGCAGGTGCACAGAAGTCAAGAATTGAGGTTTAGGAACCTCCACCTAGATTTCAGAAAATTTATGGAAACACTTGGATACCCAGGCAAAAGTTTGCTGCAGGGGTGGGGCCCTCATGGAGAACCTCTGCTAGGGCAGTGCAGAAGGGAAATGTGGGGTCAGAGCCCCCACACAGAGTCCCTACTCAGGCACCACCTAGTGGAGCTGGGAGAAGAGGGCCACCATGTTCCAGACCCCAGAATGGTAGATCCACTGACAGCTTACACCGTGTGCCTGGAAAAGCTGCAGACACTCAACACCAACCCATGAAAGCAGCCAGGAAGGGGGCTATATCCTGCAAAGCCACAGGGGTGGAGCTACCCGAGACTATGGGAACCTACCTCTTGCATCAGCATGACCTGGATGTGAGAAATGGAGTCAAAGGAGATCATTTAGGAGCTTTAGAATTAGACTGCCCCACTGGATTTCAGACTTGCATGGGCCCTGTAAACCCGTTGTTTTGGCCAACTTCTCCTATTTGGAACAGCTGTATTTACTAATATGTGTACCCACATTGTATCTAGGAAGTAACTAGCTTGCTTTTGATTTTGCAGACTCATAGGCAGAAGGGACTTGCCTTGTCGCAGATGAGACTTTGGACTGTGGACTTTTGAGTTAATGCTGAAATAAGACTTTGGGGGGCTGTTGGGAAGCCATGATTGGTTTTGAAATGTGAGGACATGAGATTTGGGGGAGCTTGGGGTGGAATGATATGGTCTGGCTCTGTGTCCCCACCCAAATCTCATCTTGAATTGTACTCCCATAATTCCTACATGTTGTGGGAGAAACGTGATGGGAGATAATTTGAAACATGGGGATTGTTCCCCCATACTGTTCTCTTGTGGCAATGAATAAGTCTCACAAGATCTGATGGTTTTATCAGGGGTTTCTGCTTTTGCATCTTCCTCATTTTCTCTTGCTGCCACCATATAAGAAGTGCCTTTCACCTCCAGCCATGATTCTGAGGCCTCCCCAGCCATGTGGAACTGTAAGTCCAATTTGTGGGGAAAAGAAAAAGAGATCAGCCTGTTACTGTGTCTATATAGAAGGAAGTAGACATAAGAGACTCCATTTTGTTCTGTATTTGAGATGCTGTTAATCTGTGACCCTACCCCCAACCTTGTCCTTGCAAGAGACATGTGCTGTGGTGACTCAAGGCTTAATGGATTTTGGGCTGTGCAGGATGTGCTTTGTTAAACAAGTGCCTAAAGGCTGCTTGCTGGTTAAAGGTCATCACCATTCTCTTAATCTCAAGTAAGAGAAAAGCATTTGTCTCCTGCCCATCCCTGGGCAATGGAACATCTCCGTGTAAAACTCGATTGTATGCTTTGTTTACTGAGCAAGGAGAAACCGCCTTTAGGAATAAGGTGGGACTTGCTGGAGCAATGCTGCTAAAAGGTTTATGGAGATGTTTGCATATGCATCTCCAGGCACAGCATTTTCCTTTAAACTTATTCATGTCACAGGGATTTTTGTTCATATGTCTTATTGCTGATTTCCTCCCTACAATGATCCTATTGTCCAGCCACTCCCTTATCTTTTTAAGAGAATTTTAAAAAATACTAAGGGAACTCAGAGACCGGTGCTGGCGTGGGTCCTCTGTATGCTGAGCGCCGGTCCCCTGGGCCCTGCTTTTCTTTCTCTATACTTTGTCTCTGTGCCTTATTTCTTTTCTCAAGTCTCTCGTTCCACCTAACAAGAAACACCCACAGGTGTGGAGGGGCAGGCCACCCCTTCACAATTAAACCTCTTTTTCTTCCCAGTCTTGGTTATGTCTTTATCAGCAGCATGAAAATGCACAAATACAATGACCAAGCCTAAGAATAATTGATGTTCCTGAGGAATAAGAGAAATCTACAAGTTTGGAAAACATATTTGAGGAAAAAATCAAGGAAAACTTTCCTGGCCTTGCTAGAGATCTAGACATCCAAATACAAGAAGTGCAAAGTACACCTGGGAAATTCATCACAAAAAGATCATCACCTAGGCACAGGGTCATCAGGTTATCAAAAGTCAAGATAGAGAAAAGAATCTTAAGAGCTGTGAGGCAAAAGCATCAGGTAACCTATAAAGGAAAATCTGTCAGATTAACAGCAGATTTCTCAGCAGAAACCCAACAAGCCAAAAGAGAGTGGAGTCCTATCTTTAGCATCCTCAAACAAAATAATTATCAGCCAAGAATTTTGTATCCAGCAAAACTAAGCTTCATACATGAAGGAGAGATAAAGTCTTTTTCAGATAAATGCTGAGAGAATGTTCCAATACCAAGCCAGCACTACAAGAAATGCTAAAAGGAATTCTAAATCTTGAAGCAAAAATCTCAAAATACACCAAATTATAACCTCCTTAAAGCATAAATCTCACAGGGTCTATAAAACAATAACACAATGGAAAAAAAAAAGCAAGGTATAACACAATGAAAAAAGAAACAAGATATCTAGAACAATAGATAAAACAATACTTCACATCTCAATATAAACATTGAATGTAAATGGCATAAATGCTCCACTCAAAAGAAACAGAATGACAGAATGGATAAAAATCCACCAACCAAGTATCTGCTGTCTTCAAGAGACTCACCTAATACTTAAGGACACACTCACATAAACTTAAGGTAAAGGCTAAGAAAAAGATATTCCACGTAGATGGAAACCAAAAGCAAGCAGGATTAGCCATCCTTATATTAGACAAAACAGACTTTAAAGCAACAAGTTTTAAAAGATGTAGAGGGACATTTATAATGATAAAAGGATTAGTCCAACAGGAATATATCACAATCCTAAATATATATGCACCTAACTCTGGAGCTCCCAGATTTATTAAATGATTACTACTAAATCTAAGAAATGAGATAGACAGCAACACAATAATAGTGGGGAACTTGTAATACTCTACTGACAGCACTACCCTGGTCATCAAGACAGAAAGTCAACAAAGAAACAATGAACTTCAACTACACCTTAGAACAAATGGACTTAACAGATATTTATAGAACATTCTACCTAACAACTGCAGAATATACATTCTTTTAATCAGCACATGGACCATTCTCCAAGAGAGACCATATGATAGGCCACAAAACAAGCCTCAATAAATTTAAGAAAATTGAAATTATATTAAGTACCCTCTCAGACCACAGTGGAATAAAATTAGAAATTAACTCCTAAGGAACCCTCAAAACTAAACAAATATACAAATTACATAATCTGCTCCTGAATGATCTTTGGGTCAACAATGGAATCAAGAGAGAAATTAAAACATTCTTTGAATGGAAAGATAATAGTGACACAACCTATCGAAACCTCTGAAATACAGTAAGGGCAGTGCTAAACTGAAAGTTCATAGCATTAAATGCCTACATGAAAAGTCTGAAAGAGCACAGATAGACAATCTAACATCACATCTCAAGGAAAGAGAGAAAAAAGAACAAACCAAACCCAAATCCAGCAGAAGCAAAGAAATAACAAAGATCAGAGCAGAACACAATTAAATTAAAACAAACAAAAAAAGATGAATGAAACAAAAAACTTGTTCTTTGAAAAGATAAATAAAATTGATAGACCATTAGCGAAATTAGCCCAGAAGAGAGAAATCTAAATAAGTTCAGTTAGAAATGAAATAGGAGATATTGCAACCAATACCACAGAAATGCAAAAGATCATTACAGGCTACTATGAACACCTTTACATGCACAAACTAGAAAACCCAGAGGAGATGGAAAAATTCCTGGAAACCTACAATCCTCCTAGATTAAACCAGGAAGAAATAGAAACTCTTGAACTGACCAATAACAAGTAGTGAGATTGATACAGTAGTTAAAAAATCGTCGACAAAAAAAGTCCATGACCAGATGGATTCACAGCTGAATTCTATCAGACATTCAAAGAATTGGTACCAATTCTACTGAAACTATTCAGAAAAATAGAGAAAGAGGGAATCCTCTCTAAATCATTCTATGAAGCCAGTATCACCCTAATACCAAAACCAGGAAAGGACATAACGAGAAAAGAAAACTACGGACCAATATCTCTGATGAACATAGATGCAAAAATCCTCAACAAAATACTAGCTAACCAAATTCAACAACATATCAAAAAGGTAATACATCATGAGCAAGTGGGTTTCTTTTTTCTTTCTTTTCTTTTCTCTCTTTTTTTTTTTTTTTTTTTTTTTGAGACGGAGTCTCGCTCTGTCACCCAGGCTGGAGTGCAGTGGTGCAATCTCAGCTCACTGCAAGCTCCGCCTCATGGATTCAAGTAAGTCTCCTGCCTCAGCCTCCCTAGTAGCTGGGACTACAGGCACTGCCACCATGCCTGGCTAATTTTTGTATTTTAGTAGAGATGGGGTTTCACCACATTGGCCAGGCTGACCTCAAACTCCTGACCTCAAGTGATCCACCTGCCTTGGCCTTTCAAAGTGCTGGGATTACAGGTGTGAGCCACCACGCCTGGCTTATCAAGTGGGTTTCATCCTAGAGATGCAAGGATTGTTTAACATATGCAAGTCAATATTTATGATACATCACATAAACAGAATTAAAAACAAAAGTCATATGATCATCTCAATAGATGCAGAAAACGCATTTGACAAAATCCATCATCACTTTATGATTAAAACCCTCAGCAAAACTGACATAGAAGGGACATGCCTCAAGGTAATAAAAGCCATCTATGACAAACCCACAGCCAACAGTATGCTGAACGGGGGAAAAGTTAAAAGCATTCCCCCTGAGAACTGGAACAAGACAAGAATGCCCACTTTCACCACTTTCAACTTAGTACTGGAAGTCCTAGCCAGAGCAGTCAGACAAGAGAAAGAAATAAAGGGCATCCAAATCAGTAAAGAGGAAGTTAAACTGTTGCTGCTGATGATATGATCCTATACCTAGAAAACCCTAAAGACCCATCCAAAAAGCTTCTAGATCTCATAAATGAATTCCATAGTTTCAGAATACAATATTAATGTATACAAATTAGTAGCACTGATATATACCAACAGCAACCAAACTGAGAATCAAATCAAGAACTGAAATCCCCCCCTTTTTTTTTCTTTTTTTGAGACGGAGTTTCACTCTTGTTGCCCAGGCTGGAGTGCAGTGGCGTGATCTTGGCTCACTGCAACCTCTGCCTCCCGGGTTCAAGTGATTCTCCTGCCTCAGCCTCCTGAGTAGCTGGGATTACAGGCATGTGCCACCACACCCAGCAAATTTTGTATTTTTAGTAGAGATGGGGTTTCTCCATGTTGGTAGGGCTGGTCTCGAACTCCCGACCTCAGGTGTTCCCCCCTCCGCCTTGTGCTGGGAAAAGTGCTGGGATTACAGGCCTGAGCAACTGTACCCAGCCAAGAACTCAAACCCTTTTACAACAGCTGACGAAAAAAAAAAAATTTTAGAAATATACCCAACCAAGGAGGTGAAAGATCTCTATAAGGAAAACTACAAAACACTGTTGAAAGAAATGATAGATAACACAAACAAATAGAAACACATCCCACACTCATAGATAGGTAGAATCAATATTGTGAAAATGATCATATTGCCAAAAGCAGTCTATAGATTCAATGCAATTCCCATCAAAATACCATCATCATTCTTCATAGTACTAGAAAAAAAAAAATCCTAAACTTCATATGGAACCAAAAAAAGAGCCTGCATAGCCAAAGCAATACTAAGCAAAAAGAACAAATCTGGAGGCATCACATTACTCGACTCCAAACTGTACTACAAGGCTATATTTACCATAACAGCATGGTACTGATATAAAAATAGGCATGTAGACCAATGGAACAGAATATAGAACCCAGAAATAAAGCCAAGTAGTTACAACCAACTGATCTTTGATAAAGCAAGCAAAAACATAAATTGGGGAAAAGACACCCTATTCAAAATATGGTGCCGGAATAATTGGCAAGCCACATGTGGAAGAATGAAACTGGATCCTCATCTCTTATCTTTTACAAAAATCAAGTCAAGGTGGATCCAAGACTTAAATCTAAGACCATAAAAATTTCTAGAAGATAACATCAGAAAAACTCTTCTAGACATTGGTGTAGGCAAACAGCTCATGACCAAGATCCCAAAAGCAAATGCAACAAAAACAAAGATAAATAGATAGATAGGACCTAATGAAACTAAAAAGCTTCTGCACAACAACAACAACAAACAATCAGCAAACAGACAACACATGGAGTAGGATAAAATATTTACAGACTATGCATCCGACAAAGGACTAATGTCTAGAATCTAAAAGGAACTCCAACAAATCAGCAAGAAAAGAACAAATAATCCCATCAAAATGTAGGCTAAGGATATGAATAGACAATTCTCAAAAGAAGATATACAAATGGCAAATAAACATATGAAAAAAATGCTCAGCATCAATAATTATCAGGGAAATGCAAATTAAAACCACAATGTGATACCACCTGACTCCTGCAAGAGTGGCCATAATGATAAAATCAAAAAATAATAGATGTTGTCATGGAGGTGGTGAAAAGGGAACCCTTTTACACTGCTGGTAAGAATGTAAACTAGTACAACCACTATGGAAAACTGTGTGGAGATTCCTTAAAGAGCTAAAATTAGAACTACCATTTGATCCAGCAATCCCACTACTAGGTGTCTGCCCAGAGGAAAATAAGTCATTATATGAAAAATACACTTGTACACGCAAGTATATATATGTGTGTGTGTGTATGTGTTTGTGTGTATGTGTGTGTGTGTGTGTGTATGCGCCATATAAAGGAAAGAAATAATGGCATTCACAGCAACCTGGATAGAGTTGGAGACCATTATTGTAAGTGAAGTAACACAGGAATGGAAAACCAAACATCGTATGTTCTCACTTATAAGTGGGAGCTAAGCTACAAGGATGCAAAGGCATAAGAATGATATAATGGACTCTGGGGACTCTGGAGGAAGGATGAGAGGGAGGTGAAGGATAAAAGACTACACATGGGGTACAGTGTACACTGCTTGGGTGACAGATGCACCAAAATCTCAGAAATTACTACTAAAGAACTTACCCATGTAACCAAACACCCAAAAACTATTGTTCCCAAAAAAAAGTTGAAATAAAAAAATTAATTAAAAAAAATTTAAAAAAGAATTACGAATAAAACATTGGACAGAAGTTAAGGCCCCCCTAAGATACTATCAAGCATATCAATATATTTATTATGGAATCCACAGAGGAAGAAGAAAGGGAAAAAGGGAAGAAAGAATATTTGAAGAAATTATGGCCAAAACTTCCCAAGTTTATGAAAAACCTGAATCTATCCATTCAGGAAGTTCGACAAACTCAAAGTAGGATAAATTCAAAGAGATCCCACTAAGACACATAATAATCAAACTGTTGAAAGCCAAAGACAAGGAGAGAATCTTGAAAGCAGCAAGAAAGAGAGAAGCAACTTATCACATACAGGGATTTTCAGTAACATGAACAGTTGATTTCTCATTGAAAATCATTGAGGTCAGAAGACAGTAGGATGACATGACATAAAACGAGTTGGTGGATGTATTCTGTTTTTCTGTTGAATAATTTGTGAATGTTTTCTTAAATATTTGGTAATACTTGCTATTAAAGCCAACTGGACATGGAGTTTTTGTGGGAATAAATATCTAATTCAATTTTATTGACACTTAGGGAATTATTTGGCTGTTCTATTTCTTCTTGAATCATTTTTGTTAAGTTACAAAATATGATGAATTTTCCATTTCATCTAAATTTTCAAATTTTTGTCATATCTAGTTCATAATATCCTCAAATTATCTTAAAAATCTGTAAGATCTATAGTTATCCTTTCTTTCATTCCTGATATTGGTTATTTGTAACTTCATTCTTTTTTACTTAATCAGTCTTGCCTAGAGTTTGCTGGTTTTATTAGTCTTTTCAAAAAAAACAAATTTATTATTTGTTGCATACATTCTGTTTACTCAGTTTTGCTCTTAGCTTTCTATTTTCCAACCTTTTTATAGCATCTTGAGATGGATGTTTAGCTTATTTAATTTCAAGATTTCTTCTTTCAGATTTTATTTTTAAGGTATAATTTTCTATCTAAATATTTCTTTTACCAGGGGCAGTGGCTTGTGCCTGTATTCCCAACACTTTGGGAGCCCGAGGTGGGTGAATCACTTGAGCTCAGGAGTTCAAGACCAGCCTGGGCAACATGGCAAAACTGCATCTCTACAAAAAAATACAAAAATTATTCGCTGGGTATGATGTCTTGCACCTGTAGTCTGAGCTACCTGGGAGGCTGAGGTGGGAGGATTGCTTGAGCCTGGGAGGTGGAGATTGCAGTGAGCCGAGATTGTGCCACTGCACTCCAGCCTGGGTGACAGAGGGAGACCCTGTCTCAAATTTAAAAATACATACTTTCATTTTATTTTATTTTGTTTTGTTTTGAGACAGAGTTTCACTCTTGTTGCCTAGGCTGGAGTGCAGTGGCAACATCTCGGCTCATTGCAACCTCCACCTCCCCGGTTCAAGCGATTGTCCTGTCTCAACCTCCTGAGTAGCTGGGATTACAGGCATATGGCACCACACCCCGCTAACTTTTTTGTATTTTTAGTAGAGGTGGGGTTTCACCATGTTGGCAAGGCTGGTCTTGAACTCCTGACCTCAGGGGATCCACCCATCTCAGCCTCCCAAAGCGCAGGGATTACAGGCGTGAGCCACCAGGCCCGGCCCATTTGTTTGTTTTCATTACTAAAATTTTGTATGTAATTTTTTCATAATTGTTCAGTGTAAATATTTTCTGATTTTCATTATGATTTCTTTTTTTCTTTGATGAAAAAAATTTCTTTGATGAAATTTTAAAATTTCTAGACACATGAAGGGTTTTAGTGTGGTAACACATGTATTGGATTTTGTTTTATTTTCCTCATCTTTTACAAGTGTCTTCACTATTTTTGCACATTTACTATTCCATAAAAATATTACAAAAGTTTTGTCACATTCTAAACAAAATCCCATTAGTATTTGGACTTGGATAGTACCAAATTTTAGATTAAATTGGGGGAGAATGGACATTTGCAGAATATTGAATTTTCCCATTTATATATACAGTTTATCACTCCATTTATTTGTTTTATTTTAGTTATCTCAATAAATTTTATCTTTTTCTCCAGCTTTTTCTTTTCTTTTTTTCTTTTTTCTTTCTTTTTTTTAAGACAGGGTCTCAGTCTCTTGCCCAAACCGGAGTGCAATGGCACAAACACAGCTCACTGCAGCATGAACCTGCTGGGCTCAAGGGATCCTCCCACCTCAGCTTCCTGAGAAGGCAGGATCACAGGCACATGCCACCACACCCGCCTAATTTTATTTTATGTTTTATTCTTGGTAAAGATGGGGTCTTGTCATGTTTCCCAGGCTGGTCTCAAACTCCTAAGCTCAAGCAATCTTCCCATCTTGGACTCCCAGATTGCTAGGATTGCCAGGTATGAGCCACTGTGCCTGGCCTTAAACTTTTTTTTGGTGAGTTTAATTTCTAGGTACTTAACACATTTTATTACCATAATGACAGTAATCATTACAAAAATTACAAGTTCTATTTAGTTATATTGGGTTAAGAGAACTCATATATTAAGAGAACTCTTAATTTTTGTGTGTTGATAATGTTTGAAGGCATGCTATAGGACTCTTATTACTTGTACCAACTGCCAGTTGTTCAAAAATTTTAGGTAATTATTTTATTTGCAAATAATAGATACCTTGTCTGTATCTTTCCAATCCTTATATATCTTACATTTTCTGTTTTAATTGCATGAGATAGTACCTCCAGCATAGTTCTGAATCCCAGGAATGATGGAGGTCTTCTCTGTACATGTTTTTATTATAGATGTTTAAAAATTTGATCAGTAAGTATAATGATTTATGTTGTTTGGGTTATTTTTTAGTTTTTATTAATATTTATTTATATTCAGTTTACTAACTTTAGACAAAAATAATGAATAATGTATGAAATTTAGGATTCTTTATTTTTTGGCCCCATTGAAAAGATTATATGGTTTTTGAGTTTAATTTATTAATGAGCAAATTACTTGAATCAATGTATTTCTGACATTTTTGCATTCTGTGATAAAATTTGTTTATTATTAGTGATTTATGAATCTGATGGAATTTATTTGCTAATGTTAATATTTAGGATTTTTGCATCTATATATAGCAGTGACATTGCCTTCTACTTTAGTTTTTGGGTTTTTTTTTCCTGTTTATATGGTCTTAGTCCATTTGGGCTACTATAACAAAATACCATGGAATGGGTAGCTTATAAACAACAGAAATTTATTTCCTACAGTTCTGGAGGCTACGAAGTCCAAGACTGAGATAGCTAGAAGGTTCAGGGGCTGGTGAGGGCCCATTTCCTGTTCATAGATGGCAGGCAGCTTCTCACTGTGTCCTCATATAGTGGAAGGTACTAGCGGTACTACCTGGCTCTCTCTCTCTCTTTAGCTTCCCCAGTAACTGGGGTGACTATAAGCATGCACCACTGAGGAGAGAAGCCACTTCTCTTACTGTCTCCTGTCTCTGAAGAGGAGGAGGAAGTAAAAGTTGAAAAACAACAGGAATGAAGTCAGTGGCAAGACCAGCTGGTGCCACTGATGACCAGGCCTGAGGTTAAAAGATTAACCCCCTCCCAAACCACATGTGCCCTCAATCTATCACGACCCTTTCACGTGGAACCCCTTAGAGTTGTAAGCCCTTAAAAGGGCCAGGAACTCTGTCTCCGGGGAGCTCGGCTCTTGAGACACAAGTCTGCCGACACTCTCAGCCAAATAAAAAACCTCTTCCTTTAATCCGGTGTCTGAGAAGTTTTATCTGCGGCTCGTCCTGCTACACCACCACACCTGGCTAATCTTTGTATTTTTCATAGAGATGGGGTCTCACTATGTTGCCCAGGCTGTTTTTGAACTTCTGGGCTCAAGTGATTCACCTGCCAAGGCCTCCCAAAATGCTGGGATAACAGGCATGAGCCACTGTGCCAGCCTGGAGTCTGTTTTTCCAGGGCGCTAATCCCAATCACGAGTGCTCTGCTCTCAGTATCTAATCACTGCCCAAAGGCCCTACCTCTTAATATCATCACCTTGGGGGTTAGATTTCAACAAATAATTTTGGGGGTACACAAATATTAAGACCATAGCACTTTATATGTCTTATTTTTGTGACAAGATTATCCCAACCCCACAAAATAAATTAAATGTGTGGTACAAGAAATATATTTGGTCTGTGATCCCAGTGCCCGGCACAAGGCTTCTAAAACCCTGGGAATTGAAAAGATTGTCTTTTGTTATTCATAAGTAGCCTCTTTTGATCACACCTGAGTTTATCTAATGAGTAACTTAGGGTGAGACCCCTAGATAGCCTCAGGATGGAACTGGTCACCACAAAACCCAAGTAATTAGAGGGTTGAAACCTTTAGCCCCACTCACCAGCCTCTGGAAAGGGGTTGTAGGATTCTGGGGATTAAGCCATATAAAAACTTTTGAGCAACGAATGGGATTAAATTGTAGGACACTCAGCCGGGTTCTGGAGAGTTGTAAAATTGCCTGGTGTGGGGGGAAAAAAATCCACCTATTTGCTGTCAGAAGTGTTGTATGTGTACAGAAACAGTGAATGTTTTATCAGAAATCGTTTTCCATATTTTCTAGACTCTGGAATACTTTGTGTAAGATAGCAATTGTCTGTTCTCTAAAGTTTTTGCAAAACTTGTTTGTAAAATTATTGGACACATTTGGGAAATTACACAAAAATTTCCATTTCTTGTGTGGTTAGTGGTCTATTTAGGTTTTCTATACTTTCTTCAGTCGATTTTTGTAATTTCCATCTTTATAGAAAATGATTATTTTCATCTGAATTTTCAAATGTATTAGTGCAAAATTATCTCTTACAATGTTTTAAATGCTTTTACATGTCCTCCCTTTTTCACTTAATCAATATTATCAGGACTTAATCTGTATTATTATTTTATTACTTTTTTCAAAAAGCCATCTTATGGTTCCATTCAATTCCATTTTCCCCATGTGATTAATTTCTGCCTTTATTTGTTTTAATTACTAGACTGTTTTTTAAAACTGTTTTAAGTTTACAGAAAAATTGAGCAAAAAGTACAGAGTTCATACACACTTTGTATCTCTCCAGCCCACACACACAATTTCCCGTATTGTTAACATCTTGCATAATAGTAGTTAATTTGTTAATGGATGAACCAACACTGATGCATTATTATTAACTAAAGTCCATAGTTTAATTAGGGTTTATTCTGTGTTGTACAATGGGTTTTGACAAATGTGCAAGGTCATGTATCTACTATTACAGTATTACACAGAATAGTTTTATGCTCTAAAAATCTCTTGTGCCCCTCCCTCCCACAGCCACCCCTCAATCTCTGACCCCTACTGACCTACTGATCTTTTTTTTTTTTTCTTTTTTCTTTTCTTTTCTTTTTTTTTTAGATGGAGTCTCACTCTGTCACCGAGGCTGGAGTGCAGTGGCGCGATCTTGGCTCACTGCAACCTCTGCCTCCTGGGTTCAAGTGATTCTCCTGTCTCAGCCTCCCGAGTAGCTGGGACTACAGGCGCCCACTACCACAACCGGCTAACTTTTGTATTTTTAGTAGAGATGAGGCTTCACCATGTTAGCCAGGATGGTCTCGATCTCTTGACCTTGTGATCTGCCCACCTCGGGCTCCCAAAGTGCTGGGATTACAGGGGTAAGCCACCAGGCCCAGCCCCCTACTGATCTTTTTACTGTCTTTATACCTTTGCCTTTTCCAGAATGTCGTAGTTGGAGTCATACAGTATGTAGCCTTTTCAGACTGGCTTCTCTCACTTACCAATATACATTTAAGGTTCTTCCATATATTTTCATGGTTTCATAGCTCTTTTATTTTTATTGCTGATAATAGTCTGTTGTGTGGATGTACCTCTTTATCCATTAACCTATTGAATGACATATTGGTTGTTTCCAAGTTTGGGCAATTATAAATAAAGCTGCTATAAACTTTGCATGCAGGTTTTTATGTCCATTTTCAACTAATTTGTGTAAATACCAAGAAGCACAATTGCTGGGTCATATGGAAGGAATATATTTAGCTTTCTTTAAAAAACTGCCAAACTGTCGTCCAAAGTGGCTGTATCATTTTGCACTCCCACCAGTAATGGATGAGCATCCTTGTTATTCTATAGCCTCACCAGCAATTTTGGATTTTAGCCATTCTAATACGTATATAGTGGTGTATAATTGTTCTAATTTGCAGTTCCCTAATGATATATTATATTGAGTATCTTTATCTTTTCATTTGCTTATTTGCCATCTTGTATAGTGCTGCTATCATAACTCACTGCAACCTCAAACATCTAGGGTCAAGTGATCCTCCCAATTCAGGCTGCTGAGTCGCTAGGACTACAGGTGCACACCACCAGCTAATTTTTAAATTTTTTTTAGAGACTGGGTCTTGCCATGTTGCCCAGGCTAGTCTTGAACTCCTAACCTCAAGCAATCCTCCCACCTTGACTTCCCAAAGTGCTGGGATTACTGCACCTGGCCAAGAAGTGTTTTTTAAACTTCCACTGTGGCTGTGAATTTCTTTTGCATCCTTTGTCAATTTTTGTGTTAGAGAAAATTTAAAGCTATATTGTCAGTGCAATAGAATTGAGAGTCCAGAAATAAACCCATACATCTATGGTCAATTTTCAGCAAGGAGGTAAAGATCTTTCAATAGGAGAAATAATAGTCTTTTCAACAAATAGTGGTGGGGTAACTAGATATCCATATGCAAAAACAAAAGTAAATTTGAGTTCTTACTTCACACCAAGCAAACAACGAACTCAAAATGGATCAAAGACCTAAATGTAAGAGCTAAAAAATAAAAGACTCTTAGAAGGAAATATAGAGATTAATCTTCATCACCTTGGATTTGACAAAGAAGTCTTAGATATGACACTAAAAGCACAAGCAACCAAAGAAAAAATAGATAAATGGGGCTTCATCAAAATGAAAAACTTTTGTGTATCAAACGACACATTCAAGAAAGAGAAAAGACAGCCCACAGAATGGGAAAAACTTTTTGCAAATCATATATTTGATAAGGGACTTGTATCTGGAATGTATAAAGAATATTTACAACTCAATAATGAAAGGAAAAATACCTCAATTTAAAAATGGGCAAAGGCTCTGAATAGACATTTCTCTAAGAAAGATATATAAATAGCCAATAAGAATGTGAAAAGATACTTAGAATCATTAATCAGGAAAAGGCAAATCAAAACCACAATGAAGACCACGCACAGTGGCTCACACCTGTAATCCCAGCACTTTGGAAGGCTGAGGCAAGTGGATCACTTGAGGGTCAAGAGTTCGAGACCAGCTTGGCCAACATGGTGAAACCCCATCTCTACTAAAAATACAAAAATTAACCAGGCGTGATGGTGGGCAACTGTAATCCCAGCTACTTGTGGGGCTGAGGCAGGAGAATCACTCGAACCCAGGAGGCGGAGGTTGCAGTGACCTGAGATTGCGCCACTGCAATCCAGCCTGGGTGACAGAGTGAGATTCTGTCTCAAAACAAAACAAAACAAAAGAAAACAAAAAAACAAAACAAAAAAAAAAAAGCCACACAGTGAAGTACCACTTCACACCCACTAGGAGGACTAGAATCGAAAGGTCAGATAGTAACAAGTGTTGGCGACAATGTGGAGAAATTGGAACTCTGATAAACTACTGGTGGGAATATAAAATGGTACAGCCACCGTGGAAAACAGTTTGACAGTTTCTCAAATGCTTAAACATAAAGTTACCATATAACCCAGCAATTCTTGTAAGTAAATATCCAAGAAAAATGGAAACATGATTATACACAAATTTTTACCTGAGTGTTCATAGAAACACTATCCATAATAACCAAAAGGAAGAAACAACCCAAATGTCCATCAGTAGATGAATAGAGAAACAAAAGGTGGTACATCCACATGATGTAATAATGTTCATCCATAGAAAAGAAAATACTGATGCATGCTAGAACTTGGATGAGTCTTGAAATCATTGTGCTAAGTAGAAAGAAGCCAGTTACAGAAGCCCCATTATTATAGGATTCCATTCACACGAAAGTTCAGAAATCTATAGAGATAGAAATGGTTGTTTAGGGCTAGGGGAGGAATGCGTTGAAAGGGTGATGATGGCTAAAGGGTATGAAGTTTCTTTCTGAGGTGATGAAAATATTTTAAAACCGACTGGTGATGATTGCACATATCTATGAATATACTAAAAACCCTTGAATTGTGCACTTTAAATGGGTGAAATGCATGGTTTGTAAATTATATCTTAATAAAATAGCTTTTTGAAAAACTATATGTTTTTAGCTCCTACACATTCTTAACAAATATCATTTTGATAATTTGTCATTTTATCAATATCCCTCTTGGTCCTGCATTTTTCACTGGGAATCCTATTTATTCTTTATTACTTTATCAGATATCTTGCGTTATTATCAATCTGGTGTATCTTTCTCTTTTCCTTTGTTATCAATTTTTCTGTGTTTTTTCCACTAGGTTTTTGTTTGTTTTAGAGAAGCGAGTCTCACTGTGTTACCTAGGCTGGCCTTGAACTCCTGGGCTCAACCAATACTCCTGCCTCAACCTCCCAAGTAGCTGAGACTACCAGCATGAACCACCATGCCCAGCTTCTGTGTTGTTTTGCTCTAGCTTGTGTCTTCTGGAAGGTTGATTTTAGATGATAGATAGAAAGATAAATAATTTTTCACATATATGCATGGATAGATAGATGCCCTGTCTTTGAATAGATGAGTTTATAGATAATTTTTCATATATATACATTTATGTATTATGTACATGATTTATATAGGAATATACTGATACATACATATACATGTATTTCTCCAATATGAGATGCCTTCTCTTTGAATTGATGGGCTGAATCTGTCTACATTTATTATTAATACTTTTGTATTTGAACTTGTTTCTGCAAACTTATTTTATAGGTTCCAGGTACTATTGTTTGGGTCTTTTTGCTTGTTTCTTCCCTACTGTTTGATTGAACAAGTTTTTCATTTTTCCCTCTAGTTGTTTGAAACATATACACATTCTGTTTCTAAACTTTTAGTAATTACTCTTAAAATATCAAAACAAACACACACACATTTTTCCGTCAAAGTAGTTAACCAGTTGCTCTAACTTTCTACCAAATAAAACAAGAACTCTAGTATTATTTTCTTCTTCTTTATATCCTCAACCCTTACTTAACTCATATTATTTTTTAGAATTTTTTCTAAATATTTGAAATGGTTTCAAACCCACAGAAAGTTATGGTAAAAGAAAAGTTGCAAGAACGGTACAAGAACTCTCACGTACCCTTAACCTAGATTCCCTAATTGTTAACATTTTATCACATTTGCTTCACTTTTGCTTAGTAGAGAGGTAGATAGACATATAATTATAAAATACTTTACTGGCATGATGCTGCATTATCCCTAAAAACTCTAGTTAGAGCTTCCCCCAAACAAGAACATTCTCCTCTATTACCACGAAGCAGGCCTCCAAATCAGGAAATTAGCATTGATCCAATACTGCCATCCAATCCGCAGACTCCATTTGAATTCCACCAACTGTCTCAACTATGCCTTTTTTTTTTTTTTCTATCTGCTCCAGAAATACACTGCATTCCTTTAGCAGACTGTTTCTAAGGTGGCCCTCATGATCCTTGCTTCCTGGTGGTCAGGCCTGTATATTATCCTCTTCCACTGAGTATAGGCTGGTCTTAAACTGTCTTCTAACAAATAGAAAACTGCAGAAGTGATGGGATATCACTTCTGATATTTGGTTACAGAAAGACTGGGACTTTTTCCTTGGGCAGTCTCTCTTGCTCTCTTGCTCACTTTCAAGGAAGCAGCTGCCATGATATGAGTTGCCCTGTGGAAAGGAATAGATAACCATCAATCCCCGTGTGATAAGGAATTGATGTCTCCAGTCCCTAGTCCCGTCCACAGCTTCATAAATGAGCTTGGAAGTAAATCCTCCGCTATTTGGGCCTTGGGATGACCATAGCCCTTAGCTAACAACTTGATTGCTGCTTTGTAAGAGACCTTAAGCCAGAAATGTCCAGCTAAGCCACATCTGGATTCCTGTCTCATAGAAACTGCAAGATAATAAATGCTTGTTGAAATCAGTATATCAAAGAGATATCTGCATTCCCATGTTTGTTGCAGCTCTGTTCACAATAGCCAAGATTTGGAGGCAACCTAGTGTCCATCAATATATGAATGGATAAAGAAAATATAGTACTTATACACAATGGAGTACTATTCAGCCACAAAAAAAGAAAGAGATTCAGTCATTTGCCCCAACATGGATGGAACTGGAGGTAATTATGTTAAGTGAAATAGGCCAGGCACAGAAAGACAAACATCGCATTTTCTTACTTATTTGTGAGATCTAAAAATAAAAAAAAATTGAACCCATTGAGATAGAGAGCAGACGGATAATTACCAGAGGCAGGGAAGGATATTGTGGGATGGGGGGTGAGGAGGGCATGGTTAATGGGTACAAAAAGAATAGTTGGAATGAAAGAATGAGACCTGGTATTTGATAACACAACAGGGTGATGAATAGTCAATAACAATTTAATTGTACATGTTAAAATAACTTAAAAGAGTACAATTGGATTGTTTGTAACACAAAAGATAAACGCTTGAGGGGATGTGATATGGTTTGGATAGGTGTCCCTGCCCAAATCTCATGTAGAAATGTAATCCCCAGTGTTGGAGGTGGGGCCTGGTGGGAGGCAATTAGATCATGGGACTGGGTTTCTCATGAATGGCTTAGCACCATTTTCTTGGTACTGTCCTTGAGACAGTGAGTGAATGCTCCTGAGATCTGGTCATTTAAAAGTGTGTGGGAGGCCGGGCGTGGTGGCTCAAGCCTGTAATCCCAGCACTTTGGGAGGCTGAGGCGGACGGATCACGAGGTCAGGAGATCGAGACCATCCTGGCTAATACGGTGAAACCCCGTCTCTACTAAAAATACAAAAAACTAGCCGGGCGAGGTGGTGGGCGCCTGTAGTCCCAGCTACTCGGGAGGCTGAGGCAGGAGAATGGCGTAAACCCGGGAGGCGGAGCTTGCAGTGAGCTGAGATCCGGCCACTGCACTCCAGCCTGGGCGACAGAGCCAGACTCCGTCTCAAAAAAAAAAAGTGTGTGGGGCTGGCTGCGGTGGCTCACGCCTGTAATCCCAGCACTTTGGGAGGCCAAGGCAGACGGATTATGAGGTCAGATTGAGACCATTCTGGCTAACATGGTGAAACCCCCTCTCTAATAAAAATACAAAACATTAGCCAGGTGTGGTAGCGGGCGCCTGTAGTCCCAGCTACTCGGGAGGCTGAGGCAGGAGAATGGCGAACCCGGGTGGCGGAGCTTGCAGTGAGCCAAGATTGTGCCACTGCACTCCAGCCTGGACGGCAGAGCGACACTATCTCAGAAAAAAAAAAAAAAAAAAAGAGTGTGTGGCACCTCCTCACTTGTTCTTTCTGCTTCTGCTCTGGCCATGTGAGATGACTGTTCCACTTTGTCTTCTACCGTGATTGTAAGTTTCCTATGGTTTTCCCAAAGGCTGAGCAGATGTCAGCATCATGCTTCCTGTACAACCTGCAGCAATGTGAGCCAATTAAACCTCTTTTCTTTACAAATCACTGAGTCTCAGGTATTTCTTTGTAATAATGCTAGAACAGACTAATACAGGATGGATACCTCATTCTCCATGATGTGGTTATTACGCATTGCATGCCTGCATCAAAACATCTCATGTATCCCATAAACAGATACACCTACTATGTACTCACAAACATTTAAAATTTAAATTAGAGCTGGGCACTGCAGCTCACACCTATAATCCCAGCACTTTGGGAGGCCAAGGTGGGAGGATTGCTTGAGCCCAGGAGTTTTGAGACCAGCCTGAGCAACATGATGAAATCCCGTCTCCACAAAAAAATACAAAAAATTAGCTAAGCATGGTCGTGCATGCCTCTAGTCCCAGCTACCTAGGAGCTTGGGGTGGAAGAATCACCTGAGCCCAGAAGGTCGAGGCTGCAGGAAGGCATGTTCACACCACACCACTGCTCTCCAGCCTGGATGACAGAGTGAGACCCTGTCTAGAAATAAATAAATATTAAAATAAATAAACTATATTTTTAAACATACAAAATAAATGATAGTTGTTTTCAGCTGTAAGTTTTGGAATAATTTGTATGCATCGATACACAACTAATACAGTCGTCATGTCTCTTCAGTCTCCTTCAATGCAGAACAGTTCCTCAGTCTTTCCCTGTCTCTTATATCCTTGATGGACTTAAATAGTAGACACCTTTCATTCTGTAGAGTGACCTGTAACTTGGATTCATCTGATGTTTGCTTATGGCCAGATTCAGACATGTACTCTTGGCAGGAACACCATAGTAATGACGCTGTGCTTCTCAGTGTATCACGTCGGGAGGTAATGATATCAATGTGTGCTATCACTTGTGAGGTTAACCTGGACTACTGGTCAAGAACCAGGACTGCTCTATAAAGTGTTCCCACTGTAAAGTTACCATTTTTCCCTTCATAGGGGATTTGAAAAATTCTGGGAATATATTTTGATAATATGTCAATAGTAAACCTCCATATACTAACCTTAGCAAACGTTGACCACCATTACTCATATCAACTACCACTATGATGTGTGCCTATTGATGGTTATCTGCTTCCATTATTCCTTCTACACTTATTCGTATATTTTCTTCTGCAAGGAAGAGCTTTGCCTTCTCCACATGCATTTCTGCACTCATGTATTTATATCAGTATGGACTCAAATTCTTATTTTATTCAATGGATTGTAATTTAATATTGTTGTTATTTATTCTGTTAAAATTGCCCTGGATTTGGCCAACGGGAGCCCCTCCACAGTTTCCTTTGTCCTTTTAATACATCCCTACCATTCTTTGATCAGCTCTTTATTTTCCAGCACAAAGAAGTATTGTAAGCTCGTCTGGATATTGAAAGTATTCTAGGGCCAAAATTATTTTCTGTAAGACCAATGCTCCTCAACCTGGGTAGTATTGCTTCCCTAGAGGATGTTTAGAAATGAGAAGGGGGGTGGGTATGTTGGCTCACACCTGTAATCCCAGCATTTTGGGAGACCAAGGCAGGAGGATCCTTTGAGGCCTGGAGTTCGTGACTAGCCTGGGCAACACTGGGAGATCCCATCTCTACAAAATAATTTAGAAATTAGCCAGGCATGGTGGCATGCACCTGTCAGGGCTACAGTGAACCTTGACTGCACCACTGCACTCCGCCTGGGAGACAGAGGAAGACCCTGTGGGGGGGGGAAAAAAAAAAAAGGCCTGGCGCTTTGGCTCATGCCTGTAAGCCCAGCACTTTGGGAGGCCGAGGCGGGTGGATCACTTGAGGTCAGGAGTTCAAGACCAGCTTGGCCAACATGGTGAAACTCTATCTCTACTAAAAATACAAAAATTAGCCAGGCATGGTGGTGTGCACCTGTAATCACAGCTACTAGGGAGGCTGAGGCAGAAGAATTGCTGGAACCCGGGAGGCAGAGATTGCAGTGAGCCAAGGTCATGCCACTGCACTCCAGCCTGGGCAAAGAGTAAGACTCTGTCTCAAAAAAAAAAAAAAAAAAAAGCAAAAAAACAAAAAAAAGAAAAAAAGAAGAAGAGAGAGAAAAAAAGAGAAAAAAGAAAATAGAGAGAAAAGAAAAAAGAAAAGAAGGGAAGGAGGGAGGGAGGGAGGAAGGAAGGAAGGAAGGAAGGAAGGAAGGAAGGAAAAATGGAAGGAAGGAAAAATGGAACAAAGGAAAGGAAAGGAAAAGGGAAGAGTTGTCATAAGGACTGGGGCAAACTATTAGCCTTTAGTGGGCAGGGTTTTGGGTACTAACACATTCTGTGATGCACAGGGAAGTCCTGCACATGAAGAATTGGTTTAATCCAAATGTCAGTAGTGTCCCATTAAGAAATTTTACCCAAGATTTTTGTTTTGAGACGGAGTCTCACTCTGTTGCCCAGGCTGGAGTGCAGTGGCCAGATCTCAGCTCACTGCAAGCTCTGCCTCCCGGGTTCACGCCATTCTCCTGCCTCAGCCTCCCAAGTAGCTGGGACTACAGGTGCACACCACCACGCCTGGCTAATTTTTTTGTATTTTTAGTAGAGATGGGGTTTCACCGTGTTAGCAAGGATGGTCTCAATCTCCTGACTTCATGATCCGCCCACTTCGGCCTCCCAAAGTGCTGGGATTACAGGCGTGAGCCACCGCGCCTGGCCGACTTTTACATTTTTACATCAGTATTTCCTGGATGAGAAGTCTGATATCAAACTAATTCTCATTCATTTGTACACATTTGTCTTTCCGGTAGTTATTAGGATTTTTCTCTTTCATAGATCTCTGAAATGTTACTCTTTCTGTCTAGATGTGATCACTATTTTAAGTCTTACTGCCATTTGGTAAGATTTCAATCAATTCAAAGACACATGTCTTTCTTCATTTCTGGGAAATTCTCAGCCATTATTTTTCAAGTAGTTTATCTTCATTTCTTTCCCTATTATTTTTTTCTGGGATTTCTAGTATACATGTAGTGGAACTGCTGGATCTATCTGGCACATTTCTTACCCCAACCCCACATTTTCCATCTTTTTATCTTATCGTTCTATGTCTTGAGAGATATCTGCAGCTTGATGTTTAGTTCTTAATTCTTCTTTGTCCATGTTCAGTCTTATTCAACTCATCTATTTGGGTTTTTATAATGATGTTTTGCATTTTCAAAATTTTTTATTGTTCCTTCTCTCACAGCTTATGGCTCGTAATGTATAATGGTAGTGCATTTTTATTGTTGAAATAATCTTTAAACATACCAAATACTTGCAAAGATAGGACAGAGAGTTCCCATTTATCCCTTACTCAGGTCCCCCTAATGCTAACATGTTAACCATGGTACAATTATGAAAACTAATAAATTAACACCAGTACAATATTACTACCTAAATTGCACTTTATTCAGATTTCACCAGTTTTCCTCTAATGTCTTTTCTGTTTCAACATGAAATTTAGGATCTCACATTGTATTTAGGTGTCATGTCTCATTAGTCTCCTCTAAACTGTGACAGTTCCTCAATCTTCTCTTTTTGACCTGAATGCCTTTGAGGAGTACTGATCAAGTATTTTGTAGAATGTCCTTCAAGTTGTGTTTGTCTGATACTTTCTCATGGTTAGTTTGAGGCTATAGATTTGGGTGAAGAATACCATACAGGTGGTGTGCCCTCTTAGTGCATGATATCAGGGAGTACATTATGCCAGTATCTTATTACTGGTGATGTTAACATTGATCATTTGTTTGAGGTAGTGTTGGCCAGATTTCTCCACTGTAATGTTACATTTTCCTTTTTAATTAATACTTATGGAGAGATACTTTGAGGGTATGTAACTATCCTGTTTTTTCTTAAATATTTGCCCACTAATTAGCACGTTCATAGGCAGATCTTTCAGCAGCTAATATTATTGTGGTATTCTAATTGTAAATTTTTTACTCCCCTCATTCTTTCTAAATTTAATGTGTTATTGAAGTTCTTCTGTAAAGAAGAGTTGTTCCTTTTCCTTAATTTATTTATGTTTTCATTCGCTGATTCATACCAACAAGGGCCTCATGGATATTTACTTTATTCAGTGGGTTATAACCCAAAACTATGGTTCTTATTTTGTTATTCAAATTGTTCCAGCATTGGGAACTGTTGGACATGCCCTCATCTGTTTTTTTTTTTTTTCCCCAGAACTTCCTTATTCTGGCACCCCAAGGCACTCCAGGCTCATCTATATCTTCCTTGACTCAGCCCTAGGGTCAACCGCTTCTCCAAAGAACCTTGGTTCTTTATATTGGAGAATGGTATTTAGAAACCAAGATCTGGGCCTTAGGTGTATCCATTGCTACTAGGATAGTGCTGCTTCTAGGTCCTCTCAGTAAACAGCTAGAAAATGTATGATACATGTATGCTAACTCATGTTGTCTGTGTTACCTCTCTGAATATGTATTAAAAGTAACCATGAGTTCATACGGATGCTTTAGATTCCAGTCTAGCAACCCAGGGTTAATTCTAGCACTCCTCCTTTGTCACTTCTTTTTCTGGCAGTGAGATTTTTTGGTATTCTTGTATATCTACCGTATATTTACTTATTTGTTCAACCATAGTATACATGTAATTTCAGAATGCATATTCCTATAAGAAACATGTTTCCCAACTAGAGTACATTGGCTATATAGTTATTTTTATCTCTGGCATTAAAATGTCTACTCAAAACACTGTTTTCCAAAGTTGCTTAGGGCATTGCCTTTCTTTCCCATCCTCTTCAGTGTGGTTATATTATATATCATATGTAATACAGTTAGATTTATTTGTCATACTCTGAATTCCATCTTGGTGTTTGGTTTTTAAAAATTTGCATAGACTAAAATATTCTCCTTGTGGTGTACACTCTGTGAGTTTTTGGCAAGTGCATAAGTTTTTGTGTCCCCCCCAGTACCAAATAGAACGGTTTCATCTTTTCCCAGATTCCCTTGCTCTACCTTTTTGTAGTCAGTATCTTCTTCCACACTCATGCCTTAGCAACCAGTGACTAAGTCTTACATTTTTCAGAATGTCATATAAGTGGAATCATACAATATTTAGCCTGTTGGATCTTTCACTTAGCAAAGTGCATTTAGGATTCATCCATGCTGTTACATGAATCAATAGTTCATTCCTTTTTATCAATAAGTAGTATTCCATTGCATGGACACCGCACAGTTTGTGTATTCCTTCACCTGTAGGAGAACATCTTGGTTATTGACATTTTTTGGCTATTTTGAATAAAATTGCTATAAACATTCAAACACTGATTTTTGTGTGAACATTAGTTTTCAACTCATTTGGGTAAATAACCAGGAGAAGGATTTCTGGGTCTTAGGGAAAAAGCATTCTGTATCTCACCATTACACATTATGTTAGCTGTAGTTTTTTTTGTAGATGCCCTCCATTAAGTTAAGGAACTTCTCTTTTATTTCTAATTTGCTGGGAGACTTTTTTTGTTTGCTTTATTTCATACTGAATATATTTCAAATTTTGTCCAATGCTTTTTATACATCTGTTGAGATTATCAGGAGGTTTTTCATCTTTAGTCTGTATTATAGTGAATTACGCTGATTGATTTTCAAATGTTGAAAGTTGAATAAAAGGTTTCAAATGTTGAATCAATTCCTTGGATGAACACTTAGTCATGGTGTATTATCCTTTTATATATTGCTTGATTCAATTTGCTATGTTATTGAGGATTTCTGCCTCTATGTTCATGACTGATATGGACTTGCAATTTTCCTTTTGTGTACTGTTTTTGTCTGGTTTGAATGTTAGGATAAGGTTGGTGTCATGAAATTAATTAATTCATTTCAACAGTGAAGACATTTGGCCCAAGAATTTTCTTTGTGGGAAGGTTTTAATTATAAGTTCAATTTTTAAACTTAGATATAGGGCTATTTAGATTATTTGTTTCTTCTTGAGTGAACTTTGGTAGTTTATGTCTTTCAAGGAATTTGTCCATTTCATATAAGTTCTCAAATTTGCTGGAATTACCTAATAAGTTGTATACAATGTTCTATTATCCTCCCCACTTTTTTTTTCTTTTTTTTTTTTTGAGACAAGCTCTCATTTTGTCACCCAGGCTGGAGTGCAGTGGTGTGATCTGACCTCACTGCAGCCTCAACCTACTAGTCTCAAGTGATCCTTCCACCTTGGCCTCCCAAGTAGCTGGGACTACAGGCTCAGGCCACCACACCTGACTAATTATTTTTCCCCCATAGAGATGGGGTTTTGTCATATTGCTTAGTCTGGTCTACAGTCCCTGGGCTCAAGCAATCCACTCACCTTGGCATCCCAAAATGTTGGGACTCTAGGTGCAAGCCATGCAAGCCACCATGCCTGGCCCTATTATCCTTTTAACATCTGTGGAAATTGTAGTAATATCACCTTTCTCATTCTTGTTTTTGGTAATTCGTCTTCCTTCTTTTCTTACTCATCAATATTGCTAGAGGCTTATCAATTTTATTGATCTCAAATAACCAGCTTTTGTTTTTATTGATTTTTCTCCATTGTTTTTTCATTTTCAGTTTTCAGAGGGTATTGACTTCAATTTTGAAAGAAGTCCTGGTGGATAAAATGCTATCAAACATCATTGCATGTTACAGAGATATCTTTTGTGAAAGGAAGTCAATCAATGTGGCAAACTTCATTGTTGCCTTATTTTAAGAAATTGCTACAGCCACCCTCAACTTCAGCAACAACTACCCTGAGTCAGCAGCTATCAACATCAAGGCAAGACCCTCCATTATCAAAACGATTACAACTCACTGAAGGGTCAGAAGCTTGTTAGTACAGTGGTCAGAAGGTTGTTAGCAATTTTTAGCAATAAATTATTTTTATTTCATTCCAGGTGATTAGGGAAGGAAGTAAATTTAATAAAAGATAAAAGTCTATGCATTTTTTTAGACAATGCTATTGCACACCTAATAGACTACAGTATAGTGTAAATATAACCTTTAAATGCACTGAGAAATGTAAAAATTTGTGTGGCTTGCTTTATTGTAATATATATTTTATTGCTACAGTGCAGAACTGAACCTGCAACATCTCTGAGGTATGCCTTTATAGCCACTGCAGTGTTTTTGTTTGTCTAGTGTTTACATGGTAAGACTTTCTCTCTCCTTTTACTTTCAACCTATCTATGTTTTTATATTTAAACTTAGTTCTCATAGACAACATATAATTGGTTCTTGACTTTTTGTCCAAATTTCTGTCCTTTAGCCAGTGTGTTTATACTATTCATCTAACATACTTATTGGTGTCATTGGATTAAAACCTGCCATCATGTTAGCTGTTGACTATTTGTTCTTTGTTTACTATTCTTCTTTTCACGCCTTCTCTTGGTCATGAAAATTTGTCATTTTTGTGATTCCATCTTGATTTATACCTATTTTTAAGTTTTGGTGGTTTCCCTAGGGTCTACAATATACATTTTAAATAATCTAGTCTACCTTTGAATAACATTACACAAGATCGTATGTGGTGCAAGTAACTTGCAGCTATATATTTCCAATTCATTCCTTCCATCTTGTGCACTATTATTGTCATATTGCCATATATTTTACTTTTAAATATGCTATAGATAGGTAATACATTTTTACAAATTTTGCTTTACATAGTTACCTTTTAGAACAATTAAAACAAAGAAAAAATAAATTTATCTTTATTTATTCCAGTTCCAATGTGCTTCATTTCTTCACATAGATCAAGACTTCTGTCTTATTATTCTTCTGCCTGAAAGTTACTTTTCTTATAAAGTAGATCTACTACCAATGAATTTCCCTGGTTTTTGTTTATGTGAGAAAGTATTTATTTCTCCTTTATTTTTGGAATAATATTTTTGTTGAATCTAGATTTCTAGGTTGAATTGTTTTCTTTCAGCACTTTAAAGCTGTCACACTATTATCTTTGTGTTTGTCTCATTTCTGACAAGAAGTCTGCTCTAATTCTTATCCACCTTTTTTTTGTAAGTAATATGTCATTTATCTCTGGCTGACTTCAAGATTTTTCTCTTTGTTTTTGTTTTTCAGCAGTTTAAATGTGATATGCCCTGATGAGTATTTTGTTTTATTGGGGATTTGGGGGGAGTATTAATCTATTTGGTACTTTTTGAGTTCATTGCATCTGTTGTTCAGTGTCTTTCATTAATTTTGGAAAACTCTTAGCCATCATTTCCTCTAGTATTTCTTTTGCCATGTTCTCTTATTTCCTTCTAGGAGATACTATGCATATATCATGCATAATTATAATAATTATGCATATGTTAGACCATTTATCTAGATTGTTATCATGTTATCTCAGAGTTCTTGAATGCTGTTTTTCCTCGTTTTATTTTCCTTTTTGTTTCACTTGGGTAATTTCTATTTATTTCAAGTTTATAGATTATTTTCTCTGTTATTGCAGTTTCTATTCTTAGAATTTTCATTTGGCTCTTTCTCATAGTTTCCATCTCTATGCTGAAATTAACCATCTGGTTTTGCATATTGTATTAATTATTTGTTGGGAATAGCAAATTGCCCCCAAAACTGGCTTCAAATAAACATTTATCTTACCATTTCTGTAGGTCAGAAATCTGGGCACAACTTAGTTGAGTGTCTCTGGTTTAAGGTCTCATGAGGTTGCAATTAGGCTTTTGGCCAGGGCTGCAGTATCATCTGAAAGCTTGCTTGGGGGAAGATCCACTTCTAAACTCTCTCGCTTCCTAGTAGGCTTTTGGACTGAGGGCCTAAATTCCTGGCTGGCTATTGGACAGAGGACTTCCTCAGTTCCTTGCCACGTTGGCCTCTTCACAGGGTAGCTTATAACATGGCAGATGGTTCATCTCAGAGTGAATGAGAAAGAGAGTGAAATAGGACACTCAAAATAGAAGCCACAGTCATTTTACAATCTGATCTAAGAGGAGACATCCCATCACTTCTGCCATGTTTTATTAATTAGAAGTAAGTCACTAAATATGCCCACATTTAAGGGGAAGAGATTACACAATGGCATGAATTCCAGAGGCACAAAACATTGCGGGTCATAGTAAAGTCTGTTTACCACAGAAGATTTCTCTCAAGGGTTTTTATTGTTTAAGTCCACTGTGAGGTTCTACAACTTTACTGATCCTCAGATCAAAGTGGTGAGATGAAGAAAAACAAAACAGGTAATTAAGTTTTGACTTACATTTCCAATTCACCTGCTGTTAATAATGGCCATCTCCATCTACTATTGTCTACGTTTAGGTTTCAGGTGGTTTTTCTATTCTGTCTGAAGTATTTTGTGGTGACATATCATGTAGATGGACTGTAGTGGGCATAGTCCATCTTGATCAACATCAGAGGTCCTCAAAATCTAATCTGAATCAATACTTTCCCCCTTTCCCAGATAATACAAACCCTTTGAATATCTTCACTCCATTCCCTCTCTCCTACTTGTATGCTGTTATCACACATTTTATTGAACATGTAAAACTTCATAAGATATTATTGTTTTATGTAGTCAATAATTCTCCATATTTACCTACTTTATTCATTTTCGTTTTTTTCTGTATCTTCAGTCTTCAATCTTAGATCATTTTCCTTCTACCAGAATAATAATGTTGGTATTTCTTTTAATGTGAATATACTGGTGTTAAATTCTGTAGCTTTTTTCATGTCTGAAAATTGTAGGTCCTCATTTCACCTTCACTCATGAAGGATGTATTCACTAGGCATAGAATTCTAAGTTGGCAGTCATTTTCTCTCTGCAATTTAAATATACGATTCTGTTGTCTTTGGCTTTTCATTGTTTCTAGGGGGAAATTAGCTGTAAGTTTTGTTGTTTCTCCTTTGAAGATAATCTCTCTCTTTTTTCTTTAGCATTTAGCTTTCTTTGGTAATATTTGGATTTCAGCAGTTTTACTGTAATGTGCCTAGGTACGGCTTTCTTTGTATTTATCCTGTTTGGCTTTGTACGTCTTCTAGCATCTATGGCTTTATATATTTTATCAATTGAGGAAAATCCTCAGCCATAATCTTGTCAAATTTTTTTTGTTTCATTCTTACTCTTCTTTGGAAAATTAAAATATCATATACTAGATCGTCACACTGTAGTCTCAATATCTCTTATTTCTTTTCTATTTTATGCCTTCTTCCTTTTATCTCATGCTTCATTCTAGTCATTTTCTTCCAACAGATATTTCAGTTAATTAAATCCCTACACAGCAATATTTAATCTACTGTTAAAAATATCCATTGTGCTTGGCCAGGTATGGTGGCTCGCACCTGTAATCCCAGCACTTTGGGAGTCCGAAGCAGGTGGATCACTTGAGCCAGGAGCTCAAGACCAGCCTGGGCAACATGGTGAGACCCTATCTCTACAAAAACATACAAAAAAGAAAATTTGCCAGGTGTGGTGGTGCATGTCTGTAGTCCCAGCTACTTGGAAGGCTGAGGTGGGAGGATTGCTTGAGCCTGGGAGGCAGAGGTTGCAGTGAGCCAAGATCACACCACAGCACTCCAGCCTGGGTGACAGAGTAAGACACTATCTCAAAAATTAAAAAAGTATATATATATATATATATATATATATATATATATATATCTCCACTGTGTTTTAAATTCAGTTATAATTTTTAGTTGTAGACTTTCCATTTTCTTCTTTATTTATTTTTTTTCCAAATATAAGGCTGGATAGCATTTTGTTCTTCTTTAGTGTTTCTAGTTCTCTCTCATATTTCTCGGTCATTCCTTTTATCTCTCTGAACACAGTTAACAGAATTATTTTAAAATGTTGTCTGATAGCCGTGATATCTGATTTCTCTGAAGGTTTCCTTTTTATCATTTGTTTTTTCTGCTGGTTTTTATTTTTTTCATTGTATCTCCTATTTGCCCATTTTGCTTTAAATGTAGGCCAGATAAGTATATGCTAATTATTTGTAGAATAATTCTTTGCTCAATATGATGTATTTTTCCTTCAGAGAAGAGTTTCATTTTTTCTCACATCCTTGAGCAAATAATTTGAGATTTCCTTAAGCCAAATTCAAAGCTGAGCTGCAATCTCTGCAAAAACTTGCCTACTCTTGCACGCCCTTATTACTATTGTGGAGTATTGAAACTCCAGCACAAAGCAAGGGAGCTTTACCAGGGAACCCCCATTCTTGGTTGAACCTTGTCATTTTCCTGTTCTCTTAGCCTAACAAGACTATCAAAAGAAACTTGCAGTTTCTTGTCCTCTCAGCAGTCCCTTGTAAATGGTGAAATAACCCCCAAAGGAAAAAGAGATTCTATACACTGGGATCATCTCTCTGAACCCTTACCCTTCTTGGATCCTAGCCTAATAATTATTCATTATGTTAATAGCTCCTTGACACCTTTAAATAGATACCCTTAAGTAGATGCCTTTCTGCCATTACCAGAAGTAGAAATTCCCTGAAGACTTTTCTATCTATTTTCACATATATAGACATAGCTATTCATAGATAATTATTAGATACATTGGCCAGCTGTGGTGGCTCACGCTTGTAATCCCAGCACTTTGGGAGGCCGAGCCAGGTGGATCACTGAGGCCAGGAGTTCAAGACCAGCCTGGCCAACATGGTGAAACCCCATCTTCACTAAAAATACAAAAATTAGCCAAGTTTGGTGGCACACGCCTGTAATCCCAGTTACTCAGGAGACTGAGGTAGGAGAATTGCTTGAACCTGGGAAGTGGAGGTTGCAGTGAGCTGAGATCGTGTCACTGCCCTCTAGCCTGGGCAACAGAATGAGACTCTGTCTCAAAAAAAAAAAAAGATGTATATAATATTAGATATCTATATAGCTATATATGTATAAAATGGGTAAAAAAAGGTTTGGAAAACATCTACTTAAAGACATCAAGGAACTATTAACATAGTGAATAGATAGGTAGATAGATGCTATACAGTATTATCTAGAGTGTATTTTGTTTTTTACATGAATAGTATCATAATGTATACTCAGTGAATTTCTCTATTTTCTCAACGTATGTATTGGACTTCTACATTACACCATACCGATCTATCTCATTCTTTTGAAAACTTTAGACCTGGCATGAGCCACCATTATAATTCCAGCACTTTGGGAGGCTGAGGCAGGAGGATGGCTTGAGCCCAGGAGTTTGGGACCAGCCTGAGAAACATGGTGAAACTTTGTCTCTACAAAGAAAAAAACCCAAAAACAAACAAACAAAAATAACCAACAACAACAAAAAAGCTAAGCATGATAGCACACGCCTGTAGTCCCAGCTACTTCGCAGACTGAGGTGGGAGAATTGCTTGAGCCCAAGGGTTTGAGGCTGCAATGAGCTATGATTGTGCCAGTGTACTTCAGCCTGGGTGACAGAGTCAGACCTCATCTCAAAAACAAACAAACAAACAACAGCAGCAAAACAAAAAACGCAACTTTACCCATCAAACTTATAGTGGTGGATACTTCTAGTCTTTGATAGAGTTGGTGTTTAAAGTTTTTATATACGTGAAAAGGGCATTTTGGAGTAAGAACAGAACTTTGGGGAAAAGAACATCATTTTGTCAGACAATTTCTTTGGCATTTTGGGATTATTTTTTAACGTGCTATGTGTATAGTAGATTTTCCCCCTACAGCATTTCAAAAGATCCTACTGCTTCTCCATTTTTTCCAATAATTTGTCAATATCATTGCCTAATCAACCCATAAAGTGCCCTTTGTTCACTGGTAGCAGAATCCTTTCCCCTGAATACTAAGTTATTCTTTCCATTCTTTTCTCCCTTTTGCTTCTGTAGGCACACGTTGTACATTTTTGTGGAACCTGGAGAAACTGAAGTTAGAGTTTGTTTATTTTTTCATGTGAATGAAGATAAAGTCCCTTAAACACCAAGTCCAAATAGCTACAAAGCAATCTTTTTATTTGCTCACTTACTCTTACACAGACTGTTTGGCAGAGCCCTCTTAAAAGTCAGTAGATGGGAAAATATGCTCTCTTAAAATATAATGTAATGAAAAACAGTGGGCTTCTAATTATTCTCCCAAGGCTATTCCTATCCTTTGCAATAAATTAAAGCAAGCTTAGCCACTGTTTTATGGATGGCATAAAAGTAAACAGGGACTAGGATAGCAGATACTAGAACCAGCAATCCAAGATGCAGCTAATACAAGTCTCCCCAGAGCAGCGACACCCTTCTGCAGGGTTTAATTAGGCATTAAAGAGCCCAATTCAATCTTCAGTGGGGTCCTCAGGGCTATATGCCTACAGTACCTCCCAGGTGCTCCGGCGGGCTTCTCTGGATCGGCGGGCTTCTCTGGATTCCAGCCTAGCTTCACCCCTAGGCTATGGCTGCCAACCTCCTCTAACTTCAACGTCCCTTGAAACTACTTCTCAACTTCTTATTTCACCATCACATGTTTACTGCACAAAATGAATGAATGAGAGCTAAGCAATTTGCTCTTTGTCATAGTACTACAGAGTGGCAAACCCCATGTGCTTCTCTGTTAAGCATTTTGTTACCCACTGTAGGGAACAGAGGAGAAACACAAAATATATTTCTCTCTTTTTCTTTATTGCCTATCTGGGACCAAGTCAATTCTAATCAAGTGCCTGGAAAATGGTCATGTGTATAGTTCTATAGATGTGTGTATCTTACATTTTACAGATGACTTAGCCTAATTATTGTTTATTTGTTAACTCAGTAGTGAGTAGTTTCAACCTCCAGTGCATGATATTAAAGGAGGAAGACATTTTTACACAGTCTGATATATATCTTCAGACAATAAACTGAGGCTTCAAATGAATATAAAAATGTTTAAGGTATATAAGTTGGTATGCTGAATAAGAGTGATACATGGATTGTGATCAAAGCAGAAGTTCATTTTTGCCTCCCACTGTTTCTCTGAATATTATTATTATTTTATTATTTTTTTTTGAGATGGAGTCTTGCTCTTGTAGCCCAGGCTGGAGTATAGTGCCACGATTTCGGCTCACTGCAACCTCCACCTCCCAGGTTCAAGCAATTCTCCTGCCTCAGCCTTCTCAGTAACTGGGATTACAGGTGCCCACCACCATACCCGGCTAATTTTTGGGTTCTTAGTAGAGACGGGGTTTCGCCATGTTGGACAGGCTGGTCTTGAACTCCTGACCTCAGGTGATCCATCCGCCTTGGCCTCCCAAAGTGCTGGGATTACAGGTGTGAGCCACCACGCCTGGCCTGAATATTATTTCATACAGTAATTGTTCCTGTCCCCCAACCTACAGTGGATCCGTGACTTTTTTCCACTTTATTTATTATTTATTTATTTATTTTGAGACAGACTCTCCCTCTGTCACCCAGGCTGGAGTGCAGTGGCACGATCTCCACTCACTGCAAGCTCCGCCCTCTGGGTTCATGCCGTTCTCCTGCCTCAGCCTCCCGAGTAGCTGGGACAGGCGTCCGCCACCACGCCAAGCTATTTTTTTTGTATTTTTAGTAGAGACGGGGTCACCATGTTAGCCAGGATGGTCTCCGTCTGACCTCGTGATCCGCCCACCTTGGCCTCCCAAAGTGCTGGGATTACAGGCGTAAGCCACCGCGCCCGGCCTTTTTTCCACTTTAATGGGTAATGGTCTCACTGCCACTTTAACTTACAAACACAGTTTCATTTCAGAAATTGGCACTAGACACTTAATAATCAAGATATGGGCTGGGCACAGTGGTTCATGCTTGTAATCCCAGCACTTTGGCAGGCCAAGGCAGGAGGACTGCTTGAGGTCAGGAGTTTGAGACTAGCCTGGACAACATACTGTATCCTCGTTTCTTAAAAAAAAAAAAAAAAAAAATTGTTTTAATGAGAAAAGAAAAAATTAAAGCAAAATGCATAACTTTGCTTGGCATGAGTCTTCTCCTCTTCACTGGCTTGGTCTCCCATGTCTCTTGTGGATGCATCTTTGTTTGGGGATCCTGTGCAGCTCTTTTCTCAGCTCTTGGCAGTTGATATAAATTTCTGTCCTCTTCCTGCTAAATTCTCTTTGCTTCTCCAGAAGAACTTGCGTGGCAGGCCCAAAATAATACTGTGCCAACTCTCTGTCTTGCATGGTCCAGATTTGGTCCCATACTCTCACCAATCTGGGGAGAGGGAGTGGAAACTCCAGCATGGCCAATAGGAGGCATTCGAAACATAGAAAACAGGTATGCACAAGGAAAGTGGCCGTTCCCACACAGAATAATGGAAATCTCCTTAGAAGTCATCTCTCCACTTGCTGGGCTTTACTAAACAAGAAATGGAGGGCAAAGGAATGATTAACCCAACAATAAGTTGATGATGGTAGAATTCCGTTTTCTGATGGCCCTAGTGTTGGGCCCACATTATTTCTCGGTAAATTTTATTTTATTTTTAAATTTTTTTTGAGATGGCGTCTTGCTCTGTCGCTCAGGCTGCAGTGCAGTGGTGCCATCTTGTCTCACTGCAACCTCCACCTCCTGGGTTCAAGCGATTCTCCTGCCTCAGCCTCCTGAGTAGCTGGTAGCTGGGATTATAGGTGCCTGCCACCACACCCAGCTAATTTTCGCATTTTTAGTAGAGACAGAGGGTTTCACCATGTTGGCCAAGCTGGTCTTGAACTCCTGACTTCAGATGATCCACCTGCGTCGGCCTCCCAAAGTGCTGGGATTACAGGTATGAGCAACCGTGCCCAGCCTCAAATTTTGAAAAATCTGTGCCTTTGCTAAACTTCCGTAAAAAGCCAAAATCAGCATATGGGTTCACATGAGTGATTTTAACATGTCACATGATTAGCTTTTCCTGTTGTCTCACCATGTCCCTTGTACATGATAAGTCTTCTTCTGGAAACAAAGATTTGGTGCATAGCCTGACAAGCACATCTATACCAAAGAGTACAGTAAGACTGTCCACAGGTTGTGCATCCCACATCCAAAAATCCAAAATTTGAAATGTTCCAAAATTCACAACTTTTTTGATTGTGGACATGATGCTCAAAGGAAATGCTCATTGGAGCATTTCAGATTTTGGATCTTCAGATTTATGATGCTCAATTGATATATGCAAATATTCCCAAATCTGAAAATATCTGAACTCTAAAACATCTGGACCCAAGCAGTTTTAATAAGGGACACTCAACCTATATTAACCCGTGGACTATCTGGGGAAGATCTGGGATGAAGAGTTGCCAGAATACTCATCGTGTTCAATGGCTCAGAGTTCCACAGGGAATTCAGTGGAGATGGTCAGTTTGCCCTGCTTTCCCAGAGCGAAAAGACACAGTTCAGTGGTTATCTTTAAAGAAGTGAAGATCTTAATGTTAGGCATGATAGAAGGTTAGAGTATACTTAAACTTCCTGCTGCTGTAAACTAGCCCTGCTCAATTTGCCTGTCCTTTATTGGCACCTATTCTTCCCCCTGTACTGAGCTAGTTGCGGTGAATACAAAATAAAACACAGTCCTTGCCCTCAAGCGGTTTATAGAGAGATACAATGTTGCAATGTGCTGAGGTACCATGCATGTAGAAATTATTACAAATAATACTTTTATCTATAGAAAATTTTCTTTAATTTACAAAGTAATTCTAACTTCAAAAATCCTATAGGTCACGTGGCATAATCAACTCTATTTAATGAGTAAAGCAACTGAGGCCCGGAGATGTAAATTGTCGTGTTCATATTTCCAAAAGTTAAGTTGCAAAAGCCAGAATTAAACTCAGTTCGTCTGACTCCTTTCTACGGTTGTCCTTCTCAGTGGCATTTGTATTTCAACAAGAAACAAAGAAAGCAGCAGGATTCGAACTAGGACCAACAGGAGATGTTTGGGAGATTGGAGCACTAGAGACTTCCCAGGGTCCTGGGAATGCCAGCACAGAAGGAACCTGTGGACAACACTCACCTGGAGATGAGACTCACGCTGAAGAGGGACGCCACAGCCCCACTCCTTGTTGTCCTGGATGCCTTCCCGCCAAGTTCAAAGCCTGTCTTCCTTTGGGGCCAGGGCATCTGAATTGCTTTCTGAGGGCTCATTACCGTTTTTCAGTAGATTAGGTGCAAATACTCGGGGTAAACAAAAGAAAATTTTCTACCATTGGCAGCCCACGGCTAACTGCTACACCCTGGTTATTTTTCTTATAGTTAATTTAAAAAAAAAAAAGAAGATGAAGAAGGGAAGGGTAAATTGGAGGTTGTGTGAGGGCTTGGCAGGGACTTGGCTCTGGCTGCAAATCAACTTCAGACCCCAGGGGAACTTAAAAGAACTACCAGTGGCCACAATGGCTCTTCAGTGCAGCCTGTGTTTACTCAGGAGCAGCCACCACCTCCACAGCCCTGAAGGCAGCCTGAATGAAAATGCCACATTGTGCAGTGATTTTTCAGTTACTTCAGGGGCTTCAGGCTGGTAGCAGATGATTTGTGAGACTGCTACAGATCCATCAGCTTTTGAAATTCTACACAGGCTGGTATATGTTGCTGTTGAGCCTCACTTATTCACCTTTCCATTTGGCAAAGCTTGATCAAATAAATGCTTATTATGTGCTAGGCACTAGAGTAGCCACCAGGGATAGAAAAACATGAAAGACAGAGTCACTGTCCTAAAAAGAAGATGCTAAGACCCATGTGATCTCTTGGCAAGTTCCTCATTTTAATGACAGCCTTGCCATGATCCTTGCTCTGTCACTGGAGTCCTTTGATGAATTACCCTGACAGATTGGGTATATGATTAATTCATCAAACATAGACCGAGGACCTACCATTAGCCAAGCACTTCTCAAGGCACTAGAGATTCAAAACACAGAAAACATGTGGCCTCTGCCTACAAGGACATTCAGACTATTGGGAGGGACAGATCTACAGTTCCATTAGAGCCACAGTTGCTAGACAACTGTTGAGGGCACAGTAGATGCACAAAGGAGACAGTTATCAGTGGAGTGACTGGGCTTAGTCACAAAAGACTTCCCAGAGATGATGCTAATACTGAATTAAGAAAGATAAACATATTTCCAGCTGGGTGCAGTGGCTTATGCCTGTAATCACAGCAAGTTGGGAGACCAAGGCAGGTGGATCACCTGAGGTCAGGAGTTCGAGACCAGACTGACCAACATGGTGAAACCCCACCTCTACTAAAAATACAAAAAATTAGCTGTGCGTGGTGGCTCACACCTGTAATCCCAGCTACTGGGGAGGCTGAGTCAGGAGAATCACTTGAACCCAGGAGGCAGAGGTTGCAGTGAGCCGAGATTGCACCACTGCACTCCAGCCTGGGCAACAAGAGCAAAATTCCATCTCAAAACAATAACAACAACAACAACAACAAAAGATAAACATATTTTAATCTTATGTAACAAGATGATATGGTCATCCTTGTGACCATCACGTGACAGGAAACCCCTGTTACATGTTTTAAAAAAACCAGTTTAATAATTGTGAGCTAATAGATGTCCTGCTACATGGTTTTATTTAAGAAGTGGACCCGCACCACTGCCATCAGTGTAACTACCCTGACACTTGAAACACACTCAAGTTTTATTATTTGCATATTGTCAGATAAGGTCTTCCTGTTCTGCAAGATTGAAATATGGTTAGCTCAATTATCTACTAAGTTCTGCAAAAAGTCCAAAGTCTACCCAAAGGTTTCTGAAAAATTTTGAAGCACTTGGGTTATCAGAATCACCTCTAGTTTCTAATTCCTTACCCTTCTTTTCTGGTTTTTCAGAAAATGGCTGTTCCTTTGTCTCCACCATGATGTTCACCTATGTAAAATTCATTTTCGAGTACTTTCTATTTCCATTCAAAATCCTTAAGCCAAATTCATGGAAGGCTTTTACCTATGAAACTGTCTTTTATCAAAGCTTTTAGAAAAGTGATGAGTTTTGTCACGTGAATGTAAACAATTATTAAAACTGGGTATGAGGCTTCCCTATTCTTAACAGTTCTTTTTGTCCAGTCTGTCATTCTCCTTGGCCATTTTCTTTGGTTCTTCACTCCTCCCCTAGATCCCCTCTTCTTTGATCTCTCCCACCCCCAATTTCTTCCCCTGTTTCAGGTCCCTGCCTCCCTTAGCTTCCCATCATTACTATAAATACACCACTCACATCATCCTTGTGATCATCGTGTGACAGGAAGTGTCAACGTGATGAAAAAACTGACATCAATTATGCTGTTGAAGGTAAAAGATGCACCTTACCTATATATGGACATGCACGGAGAAAAAGGAATCCAGCAGCACTTCCAGTAGGAGGAGGAAGCTCTCCTGGATTTCAAGTCCCATGAAAGGGCCCACTGCCAATGAAACAGCCTCATCAGAGTCATTTAGGAATGTGCCTTTTGACACTTTTCTGGTTCTTCTGGTTGTAGAGACTCTGGCTGTAAGTCTGCCTTCTTGCTGGATACAAGTAACTGGTAACAACCTACAGAAATCCTAGATATATTTTTCTGAGAGCCCAGGCAAGGTGAAACTCAATATCCCAGGTGTATCATTCCTCTCTAGTCTCAAGCTTCATGTCTGGGTCTCTTCCTGAGTCTACATTTTGGAGATGGTGAACGTAGCATGACTTTTAGCTGTGGGAAGCAGTGTAATGTAATACAAAGCATATGGACTTAGAAGTCAGATTTGCCGATTGTTTTGATTGCCTCATCTTCACCCCATCAGTGAGCAAGGGATTCCGCCCTGGGGTTATGAGGATGGCTGAACATGTGACACCCAAGATGACATTGACAACAGTTTATTGGGTACATATGGTCACAGTCTAGGGGAAGAGGGCACCGCATGCCATGCAGGGCTACACAGAGATTGCATTTGGGAACAGAGAACACGGTGAACAAGCGAGGGCTACAGGCCACAGGCTTTGTAATAACAAGAGAGTGGGGTGACCCCTGATTCCTGAGGGAGGGTGTGATTGGCTTGCTTGAACAATTCCTCAGACTGACAGAGAACTGAAGCCTGCTACTCAGGGTTAGCAGACATAGGGTTACACAGAAACTGTGCCTGGCCCCTATGATAAGAAGGGTTATTTGGGTAGGGGACCTTATCTTTGGGAATACGATGGGGAGGAAAACTTGAGGTTAGGTCATTTGAGATTTTACTGGGTATCATGACTTTGGGGAAACTGTAAGCACTGAGTGTCGCATCCTTATTTGTTAAATGGGGATAATGATACAATAATACTACACTCATAAGAGTTCTTTCTTTCTTTCTTTCTTTTTTTTTTTTTTTGAGATGGAGTCTCACTCTATTGTCTAGGCTGGAGTGCGATGGCACGATCTCCATTCACCGCAACCTCTGTCTCCCGAGTTTGAGCAATTCTCCTGCCTCAGCTTCCCGAGTCGCTGGGATTACAGGTACCTGCCACCATACCCAGCTAATTTTTTTACTTTTAGTAGCGACGAGTTTTCACCATGATGGCCATACCGGTTTCAAACTCCTGACCTCAGATGATCCACCTGCCTCGGCCTTCCAAAGCGCAGGGATTACAGGTGTGAGCCACTGCGCCCAACCTAATTTTTGTATTTTTAGTAGAGACGGGATTTCACTGTGTTGGTCAGGCTGTTTCAAACTGCTGACCTCAGGTGATCCACCCGCCTCGGCCTCCCAAATTGCTGGGATTATAGAGGTCCCAGCACATTTTAAACACAGTGCAATAATTGTTTAAGCAACAGTTTTGTAATTCATTTTCTTAATTGCTTGGGAGACACGATCAAAAAAGAAAGAAGGTGATGTAGTCAAATCTCCTTGTAAACATGTTAATGACAGACCTCCTGGTACACAAACTACTGATATTTGCCAGCAGGAGAGTGTTTATTCCTGGAATGCTTTCAGAAGGATGTACCTGATTGTCTAGGATTGCTTACGGTAAACAAACCCGCAATCTATGGATTTATGTGGCACGGACCTTAGGAAATACTATGTAAATTATGTAATCATTTAAGTGTAAAATGGGCATGCATGTCTCATGATTCAGATGGCTCCCTATGTGTAAGTATCATTATAGTACACATCCCTTAACGACTTCATATATTGATGGGAAGACAATGCAGGATCACCAGGTATAGAAGGAATAGCTATAATATGATAGATCAAGTTCTAACTAAAGAAACAGGAAATAAGAGCAGTCTAGAAGAAATCATGCAGGGGCATAAAAATTTTGAAAGCAATAACCTTACTTTCCTCATGGAGATAAGACACTCTACTCAAAAATGTAGAACCAGAGGTTTTATCACAAAAAGAAATGTTCAGAGCGTAAAAAAATATTTCTTGGAAGCTAAAATATTATTTCATGTCACAAGTGAAAAACTCAATAGATGAACTAGAAAATAATGTTGAGAAAAGTCTCCCAGAAAGTATAGCAGAAAGACAAAGAGATGGAAAATTGGGGAGAAAAAATAAGACGAGAGAACTATGTCAGGAGATTCAACATGTTAAAAGTAGGAAATTTTTTAAAATACAAGAGATTGCAGGACAGATGTGGTGGCTCATGCCTGTAATTCCAGCACTTTGGGAGGCCAAGGCAAGCAGGTCACCTGAGGTCAGGAGTTCGAGACCAGCCTGGCGAACATGGTGAAACCCCGTCTCTACTAAAAATACAAAAATTAGCTGGGCGTGGTGGCATGCACCTGTAATCCCAGCTACTCAGGGAGGCTGAGGCATGAGAATCATTTGAACCCAGGAGATAGAGGTTGCAGTGAGCCAAGATTGAGCCACTGCAGTCTAGCTTGGGTGATGGAGTGAGACTCTGACTCAATAAATAAATAAAATAAAATACAAGAGATTGTAAAGGGGAGAGGAAACATCATCAAATATGTAATATGATAAAAGTTTCCAAAACTGACAAATATCACAACTTGTTTGAAACGATGAAGTATGTGTGCATCATAACTTATTCAACAATTCAAGAAATATCCAGAGGGTTCTTAGTGTGAATATTACTTTTACTACCAAAATTTGTATTTGCATAATCACTAGAAAAAAAAATGAGGTGAATTTCATATAGTCTGTAAGTAATATCAGTTGTTTCTTCTCTGACAGAATGAGCTTCAAAAAGATTTATCTTAATTTTAGGTATTGGATGAAATAATTGAATCATTATTGAAGTTAACCGATTTCCTGTTTAAAGTGTCGGATAACACTATGTAAAACTGGCATCATGTAAGTGTTCATGGAACCAACATATGTGCACAAGAAAAACATGAATGAAATTAATTTAGAAGAATAGCCATTTGATCTAATTGAAAAGTCATGTTTCATAGAATGATATGTAAATGGATCTTCTGCAATGCACCTATTAAAATATTATCTTCACACAGTGCTCTTAACGTAACTTTTGGCCAGGCACAGTGGCTCACGCCCATAATCCCAGCATTTTGGGAGGCTGAGGTGGGAGGATCACTTGAGCCCAGAAGTTCAAGATCAGCCTGGACAACATAGTAAGACCCTCAATACAAAAAATAAATAAATAAAGCTATGGTACATGTCTGTAGTTCCAGCTACTCGGGAGGCCAAGGTGGGAGGATCACTTGAGCCCAGGAGTTTGAGGCTGCAGTGAGCCATAATTGTGCCACTGCATCCCAGCCTGGGCAACAGAGTGAGACCCTATCTCTAAAAGAAAAATGGCCAGCTTTTGAAATGGTTGCTGAAACTCCTTCAGTAGATTCACGTATTCTGATGTTCATGTTGTCACTCAGTCCCATGATGGATGGTAAATGCTGACAAATATTTTGGGCAATGTATATGTTCATTATTAACGATCTTAAAAATGGAAATAGAATACTTTTACATTAAATAAGTACTTCCATTCTTAAACTTCATATCATAAGGACTTACTAAAAAATAAATAGGTTACCAAACAATAAGGTAAATAAATAGTTGTAGATTTATACCATAAGGTAAATGATCATTCGATGTAGCAAGAGCTTTCAAACTACACACTAATGGCTCGAGGACAGGATTCATTAGTCTCTATTTTCTGCACATATTTTACAGAAACCTAACGTATAATGTCTTACATTTCCTACTGGCCTGCAGCATTTCTAGAGGCTACTGAAAACTGCCTAATGAACTGAGTGGCTGGCAGAGGCTTGGAATATTCTTGCACCATGAACAGAGACCATAAAGAGCAAGCTGTCCCTAGATACTTGTGTCTGAGTGCACTTGATTTATGTAGTTGATCATTCTGCATACTGTCTTTGAAAGAGAGAAGTTAACTACATTACACAGGAACAGATCGGGGAAAATGAGATGTGTCTCTGATTACTGTTCATGTTTAATCATGTTTTCAAGAGACAACTGCACATGTATCTCATGCACTACTAGATGAGAACATACAGAAGCTAGAAGTGCAAAATTGAGGACTACCATTCTGGTTTATGCTAATTCTACTGTTAATATATATCTAAAACAATGAGAAGTCTGGGTCAAATATGAAATTGGATGGAATTCTGGGACAGCAGGTGTAAACATGAGCTATAAACCAGGATATCTGGCTATTCAATGTTTTCCTTCCAGTTTGCAAAAGCAAAAGCCAGAAGAGTTTGGAAAAGATTCTTTATCTTCGTCAAGCCTGTAATCCCAGCACTTTGGGAGGCCGAGACGGGCAGATCACGAGGTCAGGAGATCGAGACCATCCTGGCTAATACGGTGAAACCCCGTCGCTACTAAAAAATACAAAAAAAACTAGCCAGGCGAAGTGGCGGGCGCCTGTAGTCCCAGCTACTTGGGAGGCTGAGGCAGGAGAATGGCGTAAACCCGGGGGGCGGAGCTTGCAGTGAGCTGAGATCTGGCCACTGCATTCCAGCCTGGGCGACAGAGCGAGACTCCGTCTCAAAAAAAAAAAAAAAAGATTCTTTATCTTCAACTTAATCAATCATTGATTCCAACTGTGACTGTTCTTCCAGGTATATTGTCATGACTAGAAAAAACCAACACTGTCTCTGGTACTTCTTATGTAGCTATTGACCCTGTAAACGCTTCATGTTATTTATTTGTTTGTTTATTTATTTATATTTGAGAGAGAATCTCACTCTGTCGCCCAGACTGAAGTGCCGTGGAGCGATCTCAGCTCCCTGCAACCTCTACCTCCCAGGTTCAAGAGATTCTTCCATCTCAGCCTTCTGACTAGCTGGGATTAGAGGTGCCTGCCCAGGTAATTTTTTGTATTTTCAGTAGAGACAGGGTTTTACCATGTTGGCCAGGCTGGTCTCGAACTCCTAACCTCAAGTGATCTGCCTGTCACGGCCTCCCAAAGTGCTGAGATTACAGGCATGAGCCACCATGCCCAGTCTAAACGCTTTATTTTTAATTCCATCAGCAAACAGAAACAGCTGGCTTTCACCTACCAAGGATAGTAGCCTACTTTTACTATCTTATCTCAGGGTTGTATCCAGAGACAAATTGATACCCATGTACTACTATCACACATAAAAAGATACGATATTTCTGAAGCCATTTACTATATGGTAACCCGTAAGGTTTACAGTTTTGAAAGCAAGAGGGAGCTCTGCACCATCTACGTTGCAGCACAAGCTGCCTTGCTGCTTTGGCCTTACATTACAAGAGGTACAACACTTTAAGTGACTGTGGCATATGAAGCACTTGTGCAAACCAAAAAAAGTTGCAGTGAAGACTCCTACAGTTTTCGAGTACAGCCAATTATTCGCCATACGATAAGCAGTTCCTACCTTGCTGCTAGCCCTGGTAGAGATTGACTGCTTGACCACAAGAAACCGCATGAGTACGACACCTTAGTTGGTCTCATGAATGAGGTATTTTGAATCACAAAGCAAAATTCTACTATTAAATGAAAATGGTACATACAAGAGTAGGCTTGGAATGAGCATGTAAATTGTATGAGCAGGAGGCTTAGACTCCTATGGCACTTGCTTCCACTGCTTTTCTGCCTTTCCCTCAACCCACACCTATGGCCTCATGGGGAGTTTTACTTAATGGAAGAGAAAAAACTTGAACCTGCTTTATGCTTGGGTGTCCATGGGGTAGCACTAGTTAGTCTCACACTGGTACAGCACTAAAAACAGTGGCATGAAAAGACAAATATTATGTGATTCCACATATAAGAGGTACCTAGAATAGTCAAATTCATAGAGGCAGAAAGTAGAACAGTGCTTACTAGCCACTAGAGGGAGGAGGGAATAGGGAGTTATTGTTTAACGGGTACAGTTTCCTTTTGAGATGATGAAAAACTTTTGGAGGTGGCCGGTGGTGATGGTTGCACAACAATGTAAATGTTCTTAAGGCCACTGATCTGTATACTAAAAATGGTTAAAATAATAAATGTTATGCATATTTTATTAGAGTAACATTTTTCTATTGAAAAGTGAAAACTAGCAAAAGAGAATCCTCCCAATGGGTGGAGCTTTGTTTTACATGAAAGGAGAGATGGCCTCATTTATGGATCTTCACTGATTTATGGACAATGCCTAATCATCAGTCAGTGACTTGAAAAGTTCTGAACTAGGAGACTGATAGCAAGGATGTCAGTGTGGTTCTCTTGGGATGGGCACAGCCTGTGTGTGTGTGTGTCTGTGTGTAGACAGAAAGAGACAGAAGGAGAGAGAGCGAGCGCGCACCGTGAGTCTTCACATGGCATTGTTCCCCAGCCAGCCTCTCATGTCGGCTACGTAGAGAAAGGTTATTTAAATTGGATCTTTTTTTTTTTCACAGAGACTGCAGTTATTTGTCCTTATTGGAATAAATGATTTTATTTTCTTGCTTTATTTGTTGAAATAAATTCTTATCCTAGATCTGATGTTGCCTTTCTTGTCTGGCTTTCTTCTACTAGCACCACTATATGTGGATGTATATAGAATGTCTTCTCACCTACGGCCACAGCAGCACACATTACAGCATCTCTCATCAAGAAGCTGATTGCGTAGAAATCGGTGGGACAATAGACTCATTTCATGATATTGACCTAGAAGCAGGTGGCTTGATAGAAAGATAAGTCATAGTTAGGATACCAGCTAGAATATAGCACTGTGGGAGTTTAGGGCACTCACTCCAGTTACAAGATATGCCTTAAACCAGTAGCCAATATGTAGTGTAATTTTTCTTACAGACATAATAGATTGGTTTAAGGACCAAGGTCAACAAAGTAGGACCTCTCTATTACATATAATAACCCACCTATCAAAGTTTTGCATAATATCCCCACATCCTTTAGATTGGTGAGCTGGGAGACAACTCTTAGTGGTGGATGAAACAAGAAAAAAAAGTTGGTGAGTTGGGAGGTTTGGGTGCCCATGACAGAAATGTTTCCACCAGTAAACAACAGGAATGGCCCTTGTAAAGGAAGCTGAGACTGCTCTCTGGCAATTTTGTAGTCCTCATGTTGAAGAACAAAGAGGCAGAAAAGAAGGTTAGTTTACTGACTGGGTGATTGATCCTGATTACCAAGGGGAAATTGGATTACTGCTTCATAATGGGATGACTATGTCTAGACCTCAGAGGACTCCCATATCCAATAATCATGGTCAGTGGCAAACTAATAAAGATAAGTCTTTGGCGAGAATGAAATTTTAGGCCCCTCTCATCAGTTAAAAAAAAAAATTTTCATGCAGGCCAAAATGCTCAGAGAGTAGAGGAGAACATTGGAATGATTGTCAAATAAGGCCTCATGACTAGTTACAGAAGTGGGGACAGTAGAATCTATATTTGGGACAACTGTTTACTTCTCCCCTTTTCTGTTTATGTGAAATAGTATTTATGCGAACGTAACCACTGAAGGTTAATTTCACAGTTTAGGTCCAAGAGGAAATTTGATTGAGTTGACATTATTCCCAGGTAATACAAGAGAGGACTGACAGGATTTTGTGTTTCTCTTGTTTTATTTCTAGTTATTCTTATTCAAATGAAAGAAAAAAGTAGATGAGCTGTGCTGATTGTTTCCCAATTGCCATTCCAGATCCACTCTTTATCCTTCTTTGTCCAACTCTGTACCCTAACAGGGTGACTTCTAAGGACCACTGCACCTGTGCTTCTTTACCCTTTAGCTTTTAAACGGTTCAGCCAAAAGAAGACATCAAGAGGAATATGAAGGATAGAAGGAGAGAGAAGTCAGGGTCTTTCTTCCTCACTCCCTACCAGACCAGTGGCAGCATCTTGATTCTTCTACCTCTTTCATGGCCACAGCTATTGCTGGTTTGGTAACACCTCAATCTTCCCTCACACCCTCAGGCCTCAGCGTGGCTACAGCTTCCAGCTGTTGCTAGACCCAGGAGTTACACCATCCCTTATCAGTCCTCTCAGTCCTGTCCACATCACTGTAAGTGGTCCTTTCATCAAACTCTCTTCTGTTAAATCTTTTTTTTTTTTTTTTTTTAAAGACAGAATCTCGCTCTGTCGCCCAGGGTGGAGTGCAGTGGCACGATCTTGGCTCCCTGCAATACCTGCCTTCCAGGTTCAAGCGATTCTCCTGCCTCAGCCTCCCGAGTAGCTGGGACTACAGGCGCGTGCCACTACGCCTGGCTAATGTTTTGTACTTTTAGTAGAGATGGGGTTTCACCATGTCAGCCAGGATGGTCTCAATCTCCTGACCTTTTGATCCGCCCACCTCCCAAAGTGCTGGGATTAAAGGCGTGAGCCACCACACTCGGCCTTCTATTAAACCTTTTTTATTTTTTAGGGCAAGGACTGAAATTCCAATTTTTAAAGTATTTGTTACTGAAGTATAAGTATTCAATGACATGCAAAGATTTAAAGTGTACAGTTTAGGGATGTTTGACAAACATATACACTCACGTGACCACCATCATCACTTCAGATGTTCCCTTGTGTTCCCTTTCCGTCAAGGCAACCACTGTGTTGACTGTTGTCACCACAGATTAGTTTTGTCCTGTCTTGAACTTCATATAAATGGAATTACACAGTAGGAATTGTTTTGTGTAAGGCTTCTTTCACTCTGTATGCTATCCTTGAGATTCATTCATGTGTTCAGTGGTTCATTCAGTAGTGCATTCCTGTTATTGTTGAACAGTATTCCATTGTGTGAATATGACAGTTTTTCTATTCATCTGTTGATATCTGACGTGCTTCCAGTTTTTGATCATTGCAAATAAAGCTGCTACGAACAGTTGTGCACAAATGTTTTTGTAAATATAGGTTCTCATTCTTTTGGATATACTCCTAGGAGAGGAATTTCTGGGTCCTAAGGCAGGTATATGTTCAAATGAAACAGCCAGTCTTCTAAAGCAACCATACCAATTACCCTTAGAGCATGCCATCTCCTCACATCAAAACAGGCCAAGACAATTGTGAATAAACATAATCTTCAAAATGTCAGTAGAATTAAGTACTAATACCCAATTGACTTTTAAAAATGTTACTAGGCAAAGTTCCTGAATGAGTTGGTAGCTCTGGCAGGTATCTTCTGATCCCTCCCCTCTGTTCTCAGCACTAACCAGGCTTTAAAATGTCCCCTGCAGTCCAAACATGTGACGACTCACTCCTTAGGTTACCAGCTAACTGTTAAAAGGGAAGGAGCTGGCCGGGCGTGGTGGCTCATGCCTGTAATCCCAGCACTTTGGGAGGCCGAGGTCAGTGGATCACGAAGTCAAGAGATCGAGACCATCTGGCCAACATGGTGAAACCCTATCTCTACTAAAACTACAAAAATTAGCTGGACATGGTGGCGCACACCTGTAGTCCCAGCTACTTGGGAGGCTGAGGCAGAAGAATCGCTTGAACCTAGGAGGCAGAGGTTGCAGTGAGCCAAGATCAAGCCACTGCACTCCAGCCTGGCCAGAGTGAGACTCCGTGTCAAAAAAAAAAAAAAAAAAAAAAAGAGGGAAGGAGCTAAGTAAATTCATTTATACTTGTCAGGCCTCACTGCATTTAACACCTCACTGCATTAATAGCTACCACGCCTGGCTAATTTTTGTATTTTTGTAAAGATAGAAATTTCACCATGTTGGCCAGGCTGATCTCCAACTCCTGACCTCAGGTGACCGGTCGGCCTCTGCCTCCCAAAGTGCTGGGATTACAGGTGTGGGTCACTGTGTCCGGCCAGTATTTGTATTTTGAAAGCAAAGTTTAATTATCCAAAAGAATTACTCACTAATAGTAGCCCTTGTAGTTGATGGGAAGTAATAAGGAGAGAAGAAATCTTTTCGATACATTTTGACAATTAATGTAAGCTGAAAAATGACACCTGTAGTAAATCAGATGTGGATTGAAATCCAAGTTCTTACCGTGAAAAGAAAGTAAATTCTTTCAATGTCTGTGTCCTGGTTCATTCAATGAGGATAATCATCTGCGCCTTTAGCATCAATCACTTATTCAATTGTAAGTATGTTTTATTTAAGTGTGAACATTTTTAGGACAGATTCCAGCCACATTCAGGGTCTAGCACAGGGGCAGGCATGTTGTGGACACTGATTAGATGTTTGCTGACCCATACATGAATATAAAAGGGATTTGCAAATTGTAGAGCACCACGCATGCCTCAGTTATAACAATACTTACCTTTATTACTCCACCTATGAAGAAAGCAAGTTCTTCTCTCACTGGAAGTGCTGGTGGTGGGGAGACAGGCTGGAGGCGAGCAGGAAGAAGGAATGAAGTCAAACAGGGACCCCTGCAGCAGAATACGTTGGGACACTTAGTTAGAATGTAGATTCCCAGACCAGACCGATAGAGTCCGAATCTCAGACCCTTTCGAGGTCAAACAGCCCTGATTTGGGAGGTGGGTGGTAATGGTGACAACCTCATTAGTGCTCTTACTGCTCCTTGAGAAATACTAGTACCGGGCAAAGTGGTGAAGGAAGCGTTCCTGAAGCTGTCCTTTCCTCAGTGACTCTCAAACTACGCTTTTAGGAAAATTTCGCTATTCCACGCGTTTCACACCTTAGAGTGACGGTGGTAGGTAAGTTAGATTTTCCTCTCTTCATTAAAAAAAAAAAAAAAAAAAAAGTGGTGGTGGGGAGGGGGAGAAGGCCAGCTGAAAAGTAGAGGCCGAGGACAGAGTTAGACACCCGTTTTCTAACAGTCCTGCCGGAGGGGCTCGGCCTCTCAGACTGCGTCACCTTTTCGCCAAGGGTCCCCAAGACGGGCGGGGGCTCCTTGAGGCCGGCTCGCTACTCTCCCCGCCTCCCTGCGCCCTCACCCTCCGCCCCGCTGAGCCCCCGGAGCGCGCGGTCCGGCGCAGCCCCTTTTGGCACCGAGGTTTCCAGGTGCCCGGCGCGAAGGCGGAGCCGGGTTACAGCCGCCTCCTCGGCGCCACAGAGAAGACCCCCGGGAGTTCGGCTGCCCAGGCGCTCCGGCTCCGCGTCCCGAGCCTCCCCCGGCTCTCCGCGCTCCTCCCTCTCGGCGCGCCCGGCGCGAAGCCTGCGATTCGCGAGCCGAGCGCAGAGCGCAGAGCCGAGTGGCGCACGCTGGGCAGTGGCCTGGGCAACCCCAAGCGCAGCCAGAGCCCTCACCCGAGCCCGCTGGCCCGCGCACTCCCGGACCATGACTGCCGAGGGACCCAGCCCGCCTGCCCGTTGGCGCAGCCGCCTGCCCGGGCTCTGGGCGGCGGCGCTGCTCCTGCTCGGTCTGCCGCGCCTTTCGGTGCGGGCGGATGGTGAGTGTGCGGGAGGCGGCGGGGCGGGGGGTGGAGCGTGGGTTCCGGGCAGGGAAGGCGTAGCTCGCCGGGGCTGCGCCGTCTGACCAGCCTGGCAAGCGGCAAGCGCAAGTCTGAGAGGAACGAGCGAGCGGCGGTCCTGGGACCCGGCATCCCTCTCCTGGCCCACCAAGTCTCCTCGTGCCCGTGCGCCCAAACGCCCGCCTGGTGCCTGGACCTCCCTTAGTGCCGAGCGCTCAGGTCCCGCAGTCCCGCCGCTGGCTTTCCTAAGGTCTCCAAGAAAGCTCAAATGAAATCACCTCTAAGGTACCCTAGAACCTCCTCTGCTAAGGAGTGATTTTCCGCAGTCCCTCAGTTTCTCAACGTCTATTTAATGTGCCCCCGAGGACACCGCCGATGGTTAGAAAACTCCCTCGGATATTTTGGCTTCGTCCAGGAAGACGTGAAAGATACGTGGGAATCAACGAAGCAAAGAGAGAGAGAGAAGAATAGCCTGGGCAGAGGGAATAGCACGTGCAAAGGCTGTGACAGGAAAAACGGGACAAATGATAAAGCAAAGTACCTGGAGGACAGGGGACGCCTTGAGACTTGAGGTAGAGAAATGGGCAAGGGCCAGATTATGGCAGGTTCTCTGAGAATTTATCCACTTTTTGTTTGTTCGCTTGTTTTTTGAGCCTGAATTTAGCTTTTAATACTTGCCCTAGAATGAGCAGGATTGGGAGCTCTGTATCCATTCCGTTTTGAAAAGCTAATTCAGCTGTGTTTTCCTATTGGAACAAAATCCCGCTGACATGGTACAGGAGCATCTGAAGGAAGCAAGCTTAAAACCAGCAGTTCTCACACCCATGAGGGAGTTATAGCTTAGGACGAATTAGATTGATAAAAGAGAAAAGCCCTCCGTCGATTTAGGATGCGTTGTATATTTTAAAATGTGATTCTTGTTTAGCCAAAGATATTGGGTGCAACTAGAAGACACGAAAAAAAAAAAAAAAAAAAAAGAAAAGAAAAGAAAAGAAAAAAAAAAGCATGGTTGTCAGGGAAAGGGGAAAGCCAAGGAAAAAACCCTCTAGGTCTTAGAGTTTTTAGTGCTCTCTGTTGTAAGTGCAGGCTTGAAAAACTCTTCTTTCCTAATTAAGGATGAATGTCTTATTTCTCCATATCCTCAGAGACTATGGTAGAGACAAAACATTTTTAACTTTGAAGGCTGTTAGTAACCACTGTTAATTTTTTAAATTGACATGTATTTCACATAAAATTTGTCATTTTAAAATGTACAGTTAAGTGGGTTTTAGTACATTCATTATGTCGTGAAAACCATGGTTTGCATGCATCTAATTCCGGAACGTTTCCATCACCCCCGAAAGAATCCCATACCTACTAGCAGTCTACTGATAATTCTTCACTGTAGTGTTTTTTGACTGACTTTGAACCATGAAAATTAAGCTGATTTTAAAGAATGCAAGTAGAATAAATTGGAGCTAATATTAACTTTTGAACAAGATATATTGTGCCAATTTTAATTCCTTTTAAATAAATATTTTTGTCATCCTTAAGGTTTTAGAGTTCCACCCCATTATAACTGTTTAAGTGGAATGCCATGTGGATAAGGATCAATATTTTGTGCCTCTCTAGCTTGATACGGGTCATAGAATATTAAAGGCAGAAATGTCACTGGTCAAAGAGAAAGTAAGGACAACACCAGCGGACATGATTCTTTGTTACTGCTTGCCAGAAATGATTCCTTTTCTTCATTCTCCTTCCTTTTCTTTCCCCACTTCCTCGGTGGACAATTATAGGTATACTTCCTTTAAAGAAACTCAATTTTCTGAGCCCCAACATTTATACTAAAACCAGGAAGAGTTATAAGCTATATTATCAAAGGATTCTTTTTGGTACTAAATTCTTAACTACCACCAGTTCCTACATTTAGTTATTTGTGTGCTATGGTGATGGGAGGAAGAAGAAGAAATGCTCAGCTTAAGTATGATGAATTACAGATATTTGAAGAGATAGATTTGGAGAGAAACTATTTCTAAAAACATGTCATCTGTGTAAGGATGGTCTTTGAAATTGTGTGCGTGGGCAGAATCCTAAGGAACAATTTTACAGCAAGAAGACCTAGAACTGAACCTGGAGTGAGGGAAGCTGGTTTGGGATTATTGAATCTGTGTTCATGAAATATATTGGCCTGTAATTTTCATTTTTTATAATGTCTTTGCCAAGTGTTGATATCAAACTTATGATGGTTCCTAAACCAAATTGGAAAGTTGTTTCCTCTTTAACTCTCTGAAAGGGTTTCTGCGGGTGAGGACGTTTGTTTGTTTGTTTGTTTTGGTGTGAGGTCATCTGTGTCTGAAGGTTTTCTTGTAGAAAGATTTTAAATAATAAATTTAATTTCTTTGGTAGATAAAGAAATATTCAGATTTTAAAATTAATTTTGTGTCAATATTGCTAAGTTTTGTTTTTTAAAGTTTTTCCCCCACTTCATCTAGATTGTCTAATGTGGCATATGCAATGTAATAATTTCTAATTATCACTTCGGGGTCCACAGGATCTGTAGTGATGTTCCCTTTCATTCTTGATATTGGTGATTTGTGTTTTTGCTATTGGTAATTTGTGTTTTCTTTTTTTGTCTTGATCGGTCATACTAGGGGTTTATCCATTTTATTATTCTTTTGAAAAAAGCAACTTTTGGCTTTGTTTTCTCGACTGTATGTCTGCTTTCCATTTTATTGATTTCTGCTCTATCTGTATTATTTCCTCCTCCTACTTTAGAAGGTTTGATTTTGTGGGACTTTTGGGTTAGTTTTTTGAGCTAGAAACTTAGATCATTGATTCTCAACCATACTTTTTTTATATTAATAATATGAGTTCTGAGGCTATAAATTTCTCTTAAACTACTTTAGTTTCTCCATAAGTTTTTGGCCCTTGAATTGACATGTTTTATTTCAGTTGTGATTTCTTCTTTGAACACAGTTTATTTAGAAGTATATTTTGTAATTTCTCACAAGGGGATTTTCCTAGTTATTGCTTTGTTACTGATAGGCAGTATAACCAAGTGATTGAAATCACTAACAGGGAGCTTACTGCCTGATTTTGTATCTCTGCTGTGTGATCTTGGACAACTATTAATACTAAACCTTAACTATAAAATGAGGATGATAATACCACATATATCATAGAGTTGTCATAAGGATTAATATAATGAGTATTTGTAAAGCAATTTGAACATCTGGCCCATAGTAAACACTACGTAAGTGTTTCATATATAAAATCAGTGATTTTAGCTTTGTTGTAGTCTAAAAAGCATGCTTTGTATGATTTTTGTCTTTTGAGGTTTTTTTAGATTTGCTTTATAGCTCAGTATTTAATCAGTGTTACAAATATTCTGTGTGTGCCTAAAATGAATGTGTATTCTGTAGTTTGGTATGCAGTACTGCACATAGGTTCTTACATCAAGAGTGCTAATTTTGTTTTCTGTTTAACAATTACTGAGAGGGACAGTAGTTTAAAATTTCCTCAAGGATTGAATTTTTTTGTTTTTCCTTGTAGTTTTGTTGATATTACCTTTTTATAGTTAAATGTAGGAGTACCAGTCACCTATGGATATGTTTGTTTAATTTTTTGTATTGTTATTATAACTTTTGGTTCCAAAGCTGGGGAATTATTATATTTGTTATAATAATTTTGCAAGTAGATGGCTTGTCTTAGTCTTTTGCAAGCAGATGACTTGTGTCTTAGCTGTGTCTTAGTCTAATAACTGATGTATTATGAAAAATTTGGTGACAGATGTAAGTAAAGGGTCTCATTCTAAGTAGGTGTTTTCTCCCCTGCCTTTACCTTAACTTGATAGGGCCACCCAAGGCCTTGTTTCCTTCCTCCAGGAGGCTCCTGGGGACCTCAGCGCTCCCTCTGGTACCATGGTTTTCTTGCCTAAAATTCTCATCTGCTTTCAGCCTGGGCTTTCACCTCGGCCTGAATTCATGTTCCCATCCCCCCATTGATCACACATTCTTTAAGGCCCACTACATGTCCATACATTAATGTGCTTAGGAAGCCAAGGTGTACCAGACATCATCCCTGTTTTCTTGTCCAGTAGGAGAGAAGTACAGCAGACGCAAATGAATGTATTGTGAAAGGGGCCTGGTAATATACTAAGGCAAGGACAGAGAGAAGGGAAGCAACCTGTTGTATAGGGGGTCATCCTAGGGCTGAGGGAGGCAGAAGAAAGCAGAGCTGAGGCCTAAATCAGTGCCTTAGACATCAAGTGATCTAACTTAGGGAAGCCTAGGACACTGAGCCTTGACACATGATATTTGTAAAACACCATTTTAAAAGAAAGATTTGAAGGACTTTTCCAGATCGACACGCCAGAGCAGATGGTTAATTTTGAAAGAAAAAAAAAAAAAAAGAAGAGCAAAAAAAGAAAAAAAAAAAGGATGAAAATGCTAGTGTAATTATCATCACCTGATCCCAGGGATGGTGTGCAATGTGGTAGTTGCTGCACTTGGAACTTCAGGCAAGGATTGCAATTCTAACTGGCGTCTGCCAGAGGATGAGTTTGCTGAGACTAACCTCTCATGGATCCTGAAATCCACATGTGTTTGTGCTTGTCCCCACACAGGAAAGCTCTTTGTGCTGGAGTCTCAGAATGGCTCTCAGGGCCTAGAACTGGAGGCTGCTCGGCTTTCCTGCAAGAGCAGGGGTGCTCACCTGGTGTCTGCAGACGAGCTGCGGAGAGTGGTACAGGATTGCTCCTTTGCGGTGTGTGCCACTGGCTGGTTAGCAGATGGCACTCTAGGGTAAGTCAAGCGAGCACTCCTTTTCCAATTCACCCCAATTGCACCACCAAGGCTTATATAGGGCTCAGTAATTGTTCTGTTGAGATACCAGTACAGAGAAAGTACAGTGGGCAGTAGCCTCCAGTGTGTTCAGGTTTTGTTTTGTTTTGTGTGAGATGGAGTCTAGCTCTGTTGCCCAGGTTGGAGTGCAATGGTGCAATTCTAGGCTCACTGCCACCTCCACCTCCCGGGTTCAAGTGATTCTCCTGCCTCAGCCTCCCGACTAGCTAAGATTACAGGCGTGTGCCACCATGCCCAGTTAATTTTTGTATTTTTAGTAGAGGTGGGGTTTCACCATATTGGCCAGGCTTGTCTCAAACTCCTTACCTCAGGTGATCCACCTGCCTCGGCCTCCCAAAGTGTGAGCCACCACGCCTGGCGTGTGTTCATGTTTTGAGTTTGCTTATAAAAGCATTTTTCTGGAGTTCTGTCAGAATTCTTTTATCCCCTTACTTTGTTATGTTGAATTTTCTTTTTTTGTTTTAGACATAGGGTCTCACTCTGTCAACCAGGCTGGAGTGCTGTGGCATGGTTACAGCTCACTGCAGCCTCAACCTCCTGGGCTCTAATGTTTCTCCTGCCTCAGCCTTCTGTAGCTAAGACTACAGGCATGTGCCACCACACCTAGCTAATTGTTTATTTTTATTTTTTGTAGAGATAGAAAATGCTTGCTATGTTGCCCAGGCTGGTCTTGAACTCTGACCTCAAGCAATCCTCCTGCGTTGGCTTCCCAAAGTTCTGGGATTACAAGCGTGAGCCACCCTGCTTAGCCTTGAATTATTATTATTATTATTTTTTTTTTGAGATGGAGTCTTGCTCTGTCGCCCAGGCTGGAGTGCAGTGGCCGGAAATTTTTTTAAGTAATAAAAATAATACATGCTTATTGCAAAAATTTCAAATAATGCATATATATATACAAAGTACAAAGCAAGTTTCTCTCTTCTTCTCCACCTCACAGATAATGACTATTAACTGTTTGGTATACATTCTTTATCCCTTTTTTCTGTGGACACTCATCTACATATATATATAGGAATATGGCATGGAGGTTTTAAAATATGGCCACAATTTTTTTCACACCACTGGCATCAACAGGTGTGTTTGCCTCTATAGCAAAAGTGAGATTACTTGACTTCTGAAGTTAGGCTGGAAAAATCCATGCTGCATCTGTCTAGATTTCTGGGGACACTCACTTTTGTAGCCTTGAGATGCCATGAGGAGTCTGACTGTGCTGAGATGGGTGTGCTGTGAGAAAGGCCAGATCACATGGAAATATCTCCATTAGGGGCTCTTGCCAACAGCCCTAACCAATGTCCTAGCCCGTGGCCAGCATTAACTGCCAAAAATGTGAATGAAGATGCCTCTAGGTGATTCTAGCCCCAGCCATTGAGTTATTGTCAGCCTATGAGTCTTGCCAGCTCAGCCCCTAGACCTTATATGCAAGACAAGCCATTCCTGCTGTGGCTATCTGAGTTCCTTTAGAGAAGTAATTGTTATGGCCAGCTAGGAGAAATCTTTCCAATAGTGCTGAAACCTGCTTGGTTTTAAATTTTTATTAATTTATTAATTTTTTTGTAGAAACGAAGTCTTGCCATATTGCTCAGGCTGGTCTCAAACTCCTGGGCTCAAGCAGTCCTCTGGCTTTCATCTCCCAAAGTGATGGGTTTACAGGTGTGAGCCACCATGCCTGGCCTAATTTTATTTTTTAAATTGACAGATAATAATTGTATATGTTCATGGAGTACGTAGTGATGTTTTGACACACATAATGGAGAGTGATCAGATCAGGGTAATTAGCATGTCTGTCATCTCAAATATTTAGCATTTCTTTTTTGCTGGGAACATTCAATATCCTCTTCTAACTGTTTGAAATGATATGTTATTGTTAACTACGGCCATCCTAGAGTCGCATAGAACACTAGAACTTAGAACACTCATTGGTGAAAGGATAGTATCTTCAATAAATGGTGCTGGGAAAATGGGATATCTATATGCAGAAGAATAAAACTAGACCGCCACCTCTCACCTCATATAAAAATCAACTCAAAATGGATTATAGACCGAAATGTAAGACCCAAAACTGTAAAACTACTAGAAGAAAACATAGGAGGAATGCTTCAGGATATTGGTTTGGGAAAATATTTTAGTAAGATCTCAGACAAGATCTCAGAAACACAGGCAGCAAAAGCAGAAATAAACAAACACTTCATTAGTCATGCTCAGAGAAGGCAGGAGCCTCTTCACTCTTTCCTTCATGCCACAGGAAATGTGAAAGCAAACAAGGCACCAAGGACTACTTTGGTAGATGATTATCCTAAGATGTCTGGCTGGCAAGTGGCCATGGAAAACATAGACAGCCATGCTGACTCATGTCTCCAAATGTGTCAAGTATGAAGCAGCAACTGAATAAAGGGACAACTGAGGCTACATCCAAAGCCTTTTGGTGAATCTGGAACTGTGGTCCTCTCTGCCTTACGTTTTATATCCACGCTCTTGAATAGACAAAATATACCCTGTGCACGCATTTCCATAATGTAGTCAAGCAGGAATATTTTTTCATAGTTCTGTTACTATAACATTTCATCAGATAACCAGAGTATTCACAGATTCTGAAGAGACAGCTTGCAACTAGGTTTAGGTCTCTCAGGCATTGTATGCCAGGACTGGACGGTTAGAAAGGTCCATCTTCTGTGGGTTTACTGGAAAGTGTTAAGGCGTATTAGTGGATCTCTGCAGGCTGAAATGATATTACCTTACAAAGAAAACATACAGCTGGGTGCAGTGGCTCATGCCTGTAATCCTAGCATTTTGGGAGGCCACGGCGGGTGGATTAGATTAATTGTGGTCAGGAGTTCAAGACCAGCCCGGCCAATTTGGCGAAACCCAGTCGGTACTAAAAATACAAAACTTAGCTGGGCATGGTGGAGTGCGCCTGTAGTCCCAGCTACTCGGGAGGCTGAGGCAGGAGAATCACTTGAACCAGGGAGACAGAGGTTGCAGTGAGCCGAGATGGCACCATTGAACTCCAGCCTGTGCAACAGAGCTAGACTCCATCTCAAAATAAATAATGAAAGAAAGAAAATAAAGAAAATATACTTGTTATATTTACTACACAATGTATTAAAAATAGTTTTTCTATCCCTTTTTTATTTTTTTAAATATATTACTCTCTTTTCACCATTCCTATTCAATATCCTTTCATTTTAATTTTCTGGAAACAAGCATCTGACCATTAGTATGTCCATTCCACTGTGGGCCTTTCCTGCATAGTTCTCCACTCCCTCACCACACACTGAGAAGCGATGATTAAATATGTGGTGCATCTTGTAATTGATGGCATAGTAGACATCTAGCACATCTGCCCTATATCTCTATGAATTTATGTTGAGTGTACACGTAAATCCAGAGAATGATAAAGGCCTAGAGTGATGAATTTAGACTTTTGGGCCACTTGTCTCCTGGAAACTTTTGCAGATTCCCTAAAGGGTGACTAAAGAGCTGAATAGCAGTTTTAATAGCCACATGGGACTAGGAGGATGGAGATTTGAATTCACCTTCTGTGTAGGAGGGTACCCAGTGAGTCATTTTGCTTTGGGTTGGGACCTTGCAGGGCTATGCCCTAAGGGTAAGCTGGACACAGTACGCTGTACAGTGAACTGGATGCAGGCCCTCCTGGGAGAAGCAGCACATCTTCAAATACTCTATAGCCATGAATTTGGATTGAGATGACCCTGAATTTCCAGTGCTCCAGATATCTAGGAGAATCAAATAAAAATTATCTTTTGAGGGAGATAGTATCCTAGACCTCAATTTATTTCAACAAACAATTTAGCCAATGTAAGATTTGTCTCACAATATAAAATAACTAGGTGCGTGAGGAGACAAGGCAAGTAGAATAAAATTCAGAAGAAACAATAGGTAATAGAAACTCCAGACATTAGGATTAGTAGATGCAGACTTTAAAATAACTATCCTTGACATGTTCAAAGATATAAAAGATGAGAAGGAGAATTTTGGCAGAGGGTGGAAACTGTAAAAATAACTAAATGGAAACTCTAGACATGAAAAATTCAGTAACTAAAATTAAGAAATTAATGGATAGACCTAATAGCTGATTAAAAAGAGCCAAAGAGGGCTGGGCATGGTGGTGCATGCCTGTAGTCCCAGCCACTTGGGAGGCTGAGGCAGGAGGCTCACTTGAGCCAAGGAGTTCAAAGTTTAAATACAGTCTAGACAACATAGTGAGACCTTGTCTCAAAAAGAAAGAAAAGAAAAGAAAAAAAAAGAAAACAAAGAAAGAAGAGAGAGAAAGAGAAAGAAAAGAAGGAAGGAAGGAGAAAGAAGAAAGAAGAAGAAAGAGAGAGAGAGAAAGAAAGAAGAAAGAAAGGAAGAAAGAAAGAAAGAAAGAAAGAAAGAAAGAAAGAAAGAAAGAAAAGAAAGAGAAAGAAAGGAAAGAAAGAAAGACTTTTAAAAAAAGAGCCAAAGAGAGGATTAGTGAACTGGAAAATACTTCAGAGGAGGATATCCAGAATCAATAACAGAGGGAAAAGGATGAAAAATTATACAACAAAGGGTAAAAGACAAAGAAGATGCAATATAATTTGAATTATAAAAGGAGAAGAGAAAGAAAAAAGAAAATAGAAAAAAAGTAATATGAAAATGATCCACAATTGAAGAAAAACATCCAGACACAGACTCAAGAATCACTGCAAAGCTCAAGTAAGACAAATACAAAGAAGTTCACAGCTAGGCACATCATGGTAAGACTGGAAGAATCATATATGAAGAAAAGAATATTTTTAAAAATTAAAAATGCTGAGATTGTCTTTAAAGGAGGAACAATAAACTGACAATGAAAGGCCAAAGACTTTTGATATTTTGAAGGTACAGAAAGAAAATTACTGCTAACCTAGAATTTTATCCCCCAATGAAAAATATCTCCCAATAATAAAGGTGAGATAAAGAAATTTTTAGACAGATGAAAGGTGAGAGAATTCATTGCATCCAATCTGCACTTAAACAAGTGCTCTTCAGGCAGGAGGAAAATATTGCATGAGGAAGACTAGAGAGGCAAAAAGGAATAAATGGAAGGAGTAAATATGTGGACCAATTGAAATTATGTAATTGTCTGAAGCAGTAATAGTAACACTGGATGCTAAAAAATGATTTATATAAGTGGGAAGTGTTTTAAGTGTATTCATATGTAGTGTTTTAAGTATTTCAAGTTGTATTATTAGGGACAATGATAAAAGTAATATTACATTTCAATAAGTCAAAGAAGTTGTAACTTCTGGGTACCACTGAAGAAAATAGTGAAAGGATATTTAACTTCCAAATCAATACAGAGAAAAAAGAGAATATTCCCTCCAAAAATGAAGAAGAATTCAGATAATCCAAAGTGGGAAAAAAGAAAGAAGAGGAAAGGAAGAGAGAATGGGCAGAACTAATAAAAAGCAGATTTAAATTAGATTGATGATTAAATTAAGTATAAGTAGACAAGAGGCTCCAATTAGAAAACAGAGATTGTGAGATGAACTTTTAAAAATTCAAGTATTTGCTGTTTAGAAAAGATATCCTTAAATAAATTATGGGAAAAATTATAATGGAAATTATCATGTATTTAGAACTCAGTGATATTAAAAATATACATAACCGGCCGGGCGCAGTGGCTCAAGCCTGTAATCCCAGCACTTTGGGAGGCCGAGACGGGCGGATCACGAGGTCAGGAGATCGAGACCATCCTGGCTAACACGGTGAAACCCCGTCTCTACTAAAAATACAAAAACTAGCTGGGCGAGGTGGCAGGCGCCTGTAGTCCCAGCTACTCCGGAGGCTGAGGCAGGAGAATGGCATAAACCCGGGAGGCAGAGCTTGCAGTGAGCTGAGATCCGGCCACTGCACTCCAGTCCAGGCGACAGAGCGAGACTCCGCCTCAAAAAAAAAAAAATATATATATATATATATACATAACCAAACTCATGGGGTGCTGCCAAAACTATAGAAGGAAATCTAAAACATTAAATGTTTGTTAGAAAAGGAAGAAAGCTGAAGGCTCATGAACTAAAGAGCTAAAGAAATTTGAAGAACAGCAAAATAAGAGAAAAAAGAGCAGAATTTTATGAAATAAAAACCAACATAATCTGGAAGAGATCAACAATATATTGCCTTTGAAACTCGAATTGATCCCTATTACTTCAACTGAAGCATCACCGGTATTTCTGAATTTAGACTTTTTTTGCAGAAAATGTGTCCAGATTTATGCTTTTAGACAGAGCTCATGAATCAGAAAAATCTCTGCTGATTCGGAGCTGACAGCAGAAGAGAATTATTCCTTATTATTTTCAACCCGGAGTTCTCCTCACTCAGTGCCTTTTTTGTGTGTTTCAGAACAACCATGTGTAGCAAAGGAAGTGGAGAACAGCAAATCATGAGAGCTGTCGATGTGCGAATTGAGAGCAACCCAGTTCCTGGTGGCACATACAGTGCCCTTTGTATTAAGGATGAAGGTCAGTGCCAGAGTCTTCCTAAAGGTGCTGGAGGGTGTGCTCTTGGGGGTTGCTATATTAGGTTGGTTTCTCTAGAAGAAAACCTTGAAGTGAGGATTTACTAGACATGGTTTATCAGAAAGTCTTCCAAAGAAAAGCCAATAGTACGGTGGGGAAGTGGACAAGACAGGGAAGGGGGTCAAGCATCGGTGCAATATTGAGTGAAATTCACTGTGGTGGTGAGGTGCCGGGTAACTTTGGCTCAGTCACTCAGGAAACCCCTGGAGATAGTGTATGTATGTAACCCCAGTTTTTCCAACTGGGGTGAGGGAGCTGGAGTAGTTATACCACACCTGTCAGGCATGGGTGAAGGCTTGCTTTAGGAGATATAAATTCCCAGGTTCTTCTGTTTTTCGCGTGTGCACAGGCAAAAGGTTCCAGTGGCCTGAGTGCCACATTCCAACAAAGAGGCGAAGGTGCCTACCAGGAGTCCCTGTGCATGGGAATGGTAAAAGTGTCTAGAGAATGTGGGCAGAGCCCTAGCAGCATCTGATACAGCTGCTGATGTTCAAAGCTTGCCCTCCAGTCTCTCTTCATATTGGACAGTACGCTAAAAAGAAAATAATATCTTTTTCCCAAAAAGGAAATGTATAGGATTTAGGAAACTGTTCACAGTAAGGAAAATTCAAATTCCTATTAGGAAATCAGCTGAGTGGTGAGGAGAAAATCCTAAAGAAGCCTCAAGGGCAGCATTTTGTATGCACCAAATAAGTACACCTCTGTTATCAGAAACACATGTGGTTGAAAAAGGAATATTCATGTGAATAGGGAGGGGGAAGCAAGCTTCTTACTAATCGGTCATAGAAACGAGCACAGGTTCTTCTTGGCTGCACACTGGACTCATCGTGGGGGTGTTAAAAAATACTGATGCCTCAGTGCCAGCGCTAAAGATTCCGATTTAAATGTTCTGGGTTTTTTAAAACTCCCCTGTGATTTCAATATGCAGCCCAGGTTGAGAACTCCTTCTGTAATGCAGTGTTTCCCAGACTCCCCTGATAGTGTGAAATACCAGAAGAACTTGTTGAAAATACAAATCATCTGACTGCATCCCAGAAGCACCAAATCCTTATCTCCAGCAAAGGGGTCAGAGGAGTTGGTAAAAGTAAGAGTCATGGTGATCCCTAAGGGCCTTCTGCTCTGGGGTCCCTGTCTAGGAAGGGCTCTGCATCTGCTGGTTTCTATGGAAGGGAGTTGGGAGAGTCTCCTGTCATCATTGACCCAATCAAGCAACTGAGAGATGTGACTTGGTTTTCAGAAAATCCAGGGAGAGCAGTATCTGTCGTTTATTTTTTTTCTTAAAACACACACACACATACACACACATTAGTAAATTTTTTATTTTTATTTATTTACTTATTTTGAGACGCAGTCTTACTCTTGTCGCCCAGGCTGTAGTGCAATGGTGTGATCTCAGCTCACTGCAACCTCTGCCTTCCGGGTTCATGCGATTCTCCTGCCTCAGCCTCCTGAGTAGCTGGGATTACAGGTGCGTGTGCCACCACGCCTGGCTAATTTTTGAATTTTTATTAGAGACGGGGTTTCACCATGTTGGTCAGGCTGGTCTTGAACTCCTAACCTCAGGTGATCCGCCCGCCTTGGCTTCCCAACATGCTGGGAGTACTGCGTCTGGCCCACATTAGTAAATTTAAATAATCTTTTAAATTCTAAACATAAACAGAGGGTCATATCCCTGAGGGAGACAGGACAGAGCCAGAAGAAAAACAGGACAACCTTTTTTCTTCAGTAATGTCAAAGAAATACATAGGGCTTCTGAGTCTTATTTCTTTCTCCAATAAACAAGATATATTGGTTAGCTTTTGCTAGCTAACATATCACCCCAAATGTAGTGGCTTAAGACAGCAACTATTTATTTAGCTTACAATTTTGTGAACCACCACTTTGGCTGCTTTTCTGCCGGTCTTGGTGGGACTTCTTCATAAGTCTGTGGTCAGCTGCTGTTAGCTAGGTACGCTTGCTTCTAGGAGTTGGCTGGCCCTTGGCTTGGGTGACAAGGGCAACTGAACCATGTGTTTCTCCTCACCCAAGAGGCCAACCTGGGCTTTCCACCTCACAGACCATCGAGCAAGTTATGTGTATGCAAGTGTGTGCCCCTTTTGCCCACAACTGTAGTGCACGAAGTCAGAGGTTGAGAACATCCATTCATGTCCTATAGGACACCAAAGTCAACGTCATGATAGTGACTCCAGATTTGAGTCATGGACAACTCAATATATATGATACATTACACTCAGAGGAACATATTGATTCAGTGATTCATTTTTTGCATATTCCTTCCAAAAATGTGTAACTGAATCTAATCACAAGGAAACATTAACCGAACTCAAATTGAAGAACATCCTACTCTTTTTTAAAAAATGTCAAGAATAAGAAAGGCTAAGCAACTGTTCTAGATTAAGATAGACCAAAAAGTCTTGTCAATGAAATGCAATTCGTGATCCTGGATTGTATCCTGAACTAGGAAAAAATAGTTATAGTTGATGAAATTTGAATATGGATCATGAATTAAATAATAGTATTGTATCAACATTTAAATTTTCTGATTTGGATAACTGTACTGTAGTTATATAAGAGAATATCCTTGTTTTTAGAAATGCACACCAAAGTTTTTAGGGACAAAGGGACATCATATCTACAACTTACTCTCCAATGGTTCAAAAAAGAATTGTAGATACACATATATACATATTCACATATATATATGTATACACACATGTATGCATGTGTGTGTGTGGTATGGAGAGAGGAAAAGAGAGAAGAGAATGATAAAGCAAACGGGAAAATGAAAACACATTGGTGAACCTGCATAAAGGGTGGGTTCCTTGCTTTTATAATGTTTATATAACTTTGAAATTATATAAAAATTTAAAATCTCAAAAAGCTCAGGCCATAGCCAGATGGAGTGGCACATGCCTGTAATCCCAGCCACTCGGGAGGTTGAGGCATGAAAATCACTTTAACTCGGGAGGTGGAGGTTGCGGTGAGCTGAGATCACATCACTGCACTCCATCTTGGGCGACAGAGCAAGACTGTCTGAAGAAAGGAAAAAAAAAAAAAAAGAAAACCGAACAAACAAAGCAAAAAGCTCAGGCCGGGCATGGTGGCTTATGCCTGTAGTCCCAACACTTTGGAGGACAACTTGAGCCCAGAAGCTTGAGACCAGCCTGGGCAACATAGCAAGATACGTATATATATACGTATGTGAATATGTATATATGTGTGTATCTATAATTTTTTTGAACCGTTGGAGAGTAAGTTGTGCATATGATACCCCTTTGTCCCTAAAAACCATCTCTTCAAAAAGTAAAAAAATTCGCCAGGCATGGTGGCGCACCCTGTATTCCCAGCTACTCTGGAGGCTGAGGCGAGAGGATCTCTGGAATTCAGGGGTTTGAGGCTGCAGTGAGCTATGATCATGCCACTGCACTCCAGCCTGAGCAACAGACTAAGTCCCTATGTCTCTCTCAGACAACAACAACAACAACAAATGGTCTACATACTCCTCCAAAAACAGCAAAAACAACAGCAGCAGACAAAAATAAACCTAAGACACAAAATAACACTGAGTCATGGGGAGCCGGTTGGAGAGAGCCAGTGGAACTGGAGGGTGTGGAGACCCGGGCACACCGAGGGCACGCCGCCAGAAAGCTCGGCAGCGAACTGTCCAGATGTGTTCCAGAGGCAGAGTATCTATGTTGCTGTCCGCTTTTGGGCTTCCTGAGCTCATCATGGCCGTGCGTGAGCCTAGCAGAATGGCAGGCTTTAGATGAGGCATGTGCTGAGGCTCCCGTGACACCTATTGGCATGTGTGTGAAGACTGGATGCCATTTGAAAGCAGCGGGCATTATGTGTGTGTGGTTCATCACTGTTGCAGTGCTCGAGGGCCCTGCATCCCAGAGCAGCTCGCCCTAGCCTAGCCTGGGCAAGAGCTGCACAGGGCAAGGGTTACAGGGAAGACAGGAGCCTTGGTCCTGCTCGGCCTACTTGGTGAGGAAGCTTCAGGTGAGCCATGAAGAGGACGCAGGAATGCATGCGGAGAGGGCATGAGGACTACAGGACTGTTCTCCTGGGGCCTAACAGAAAAGCAGGATGGATTCTCACAGTGACTCAGAGTTCTATCCCTGCCCCTCTGCCTTTTCTCCTTTAGAAAGAGCTTGTAAACGGCTCCTGCAGGGCCCTCCACCCTTCTCAGCAGTTGCTGCTTTTCCTCAGTAGAGCCTTTGTTGACAGCACAGTCAACAAGGGAAATCTGTTTGCTCGAGGAAGGTGCAGTGCCTTGGCGGAAGCAGAGGAGAACAGGCTGTGCTGTGAGGTTCCCGTGAGTGTAGGTGAGGTCCAGCTCAGCAGATGCCCCCGTGCAGTGTTCCTCCAAAGCTTGCCTTTTTCCCAGTGATGCTGCATGGCACTAAGCTGCTTCTCTTTGGCAAGACTGGAAGAATGAAGAGTGCTAATTTCAGAAACGGCAGACATGTGCCTCATAAAGAGCCCAGAAGGAAAACAGAGCCTGTGGAATGTTCAGGCAGCTTCCTCTTGTGTTTCTTTATAGAAATAAAGTTCATCGTGAATGTAGACTTTTCTCATTTTCCTTTCAGTATTTTTGTTTCACTGACAGTGAATTTCCAACCCTGTGGTGATCTCACTTAAACTAATAAGTGAAGTTATTTTTAACCAACTGGATTCTGATGAAATAAGCTGCCTCCACTTGGGTCTTCTGGCTTTGCTTCTCTTGGCAGCTTGTCTGTGGGGTCTGCAGCTTGGGGTCTGGAGGCTTTGATTTTCCTCTGACCCTCTGATGCCCTGAAAGCCTCCACTGAGTGTATGCTTCTGTTTCTCCTGATCTAAGACAGGTCTGGCCTTGCTTCCCTCTTCCCAGCCCACTTCACCTTCTTAGTACTGCATTCCTCCTCCCCTGCATACTTTATGATTGCCTCTATTGCCCTTAAAAACAGGAGTGAAATTATTCCCATCCTTTATGTCATTAAGAAGAAAGCTGGATGCTCCCCTGTCTTGGTGAGTGATCAGGAATTTTTGAAAGTAGCTAATTTCCGGGACTGCCTGGAGAAGGCCCGGTGTCTCAGGAATAACTTTGGGGAAATTCTCCAGCTGTAATACCACATTGGAACCAGTTAATTGCATTGGTTGGTACAGCTGATAGAGAACACTGAGTTCAGGGTCTCCCAGGGAAGTGTGAAAGCCTCTGAGCTCATTACCATGGACCTGCTGTCAGTCATTTATGTGTTCATTTATTTGTCCAGGGTCAGGCAAAGTTCAATGCTCAGACTTGTGGGTGCTTCAGATAGATGATAGATAGATGATTAGATAGATAGATAGGTAGATAGATAGATAGATAACTCCTCCCCTCTCTCAAGGAGTTAACAGTGTATCGGGATAGGTAAGAGAGGAATATTTTTCCATGACACAAAGGAGACAGGTTATTAGAGAGACTTCCTAAGCAGTGGCATTTGAGATGCATAAGTTGAGGGGATAATAGGTAGGGAAGAGAGGACAGGACATTGCAGACAGGAAGAGCAGGGGTAGCAAGGGCTAGGAGTCTAAAGATCCCAATGGCTTTGGGAGACTAGCTGTGGGTGAGCCATTGTACTAGAGCTCTGGGAGAGTGGGCTGGGTCAGCACATCCTTGGGGGCTTGAGTAGTTGTTGGGCAAGGCTGAGGTGGTTGCAGAGGGCAGCCCAAATTATTCCCACACAGTAAGCAGTGATGCCCTCTCTCCTGCCACCCACACACCCAGGCCTGGGTGGGCATCAGGTCTTGTTTTCTCAGACCTGAGGTCTTCTGCTCCAAAAATGTGGGCTAGACCAGTCCTGATACACCAATAGCCAGTTTCCACGAATGCCAAGTGTCTGGGCAGCCAGAGAAATGTTGCCAATGGGTCTTTTGGCCCCAAAGGCAGATATCTCTGTGGTGTCTTTGTGGCCTGGGGCCATGGGCACCAACAACTCAGACAGACTTCTCCACTTCTGTGCTACTCAGAAGAACTGAGGCTGTACATCTGGACCTGTCGGTGTGGTCAGGGACTCGTGGTTTGGTTTTCTGGCGTGTGGTAAATGTGAGGAGTTCAAAGGCCTTCCTTGCAGACGGATACATATGTGTCCAGGGCTGGATGTGCCCAGGGGCAGCTTTATTCTTAAGCCTCTGCTGATTTAGTGAGGGTCCACATGATCTGTGAGCATGGACTTGGAGATATCTGCCTACATGCTGTTCTACAGCAGCCTCTGGACCTGCAAGCGCCACTTAGTAACAGTCTGTTATTTGCCTTTTTAGAAAGGGCCTTCATGCTGTTCCTTCCAAGACAGGCTTTCTCGTTGTTTTCAACAACAATAAGCTAAGAATTTTCCAAATTTTTTAGTTCTGGTTCCTTTTTGCTTATCAATTCCATCTTTAAGTCATTTATTTCTTCTCAAATTTTACTGTAAGCAACAATAAAGGAGCCAGGCCAGTCCTTCAAAACTTTGCTTAGAGATTTCCTCAACCAAATATTCAATTTCGTGGCTTGCAAGTTCTACCTTCCGTAAAACCCTAGGACACAAACACAACTCAGCCAAGTTCTTTGCCATTTTATAACAAGCATTGCTTTTCTGCTGATATTCACCAACATGTTCCTCATTTCCATCTGAGACCTCATCAAAATGGCCTTTATTGTCCATCTTCCTACCAACATTCTGTCCAGAGTTATTTAGGTATTGTATAAGAAGAGGAAGACTTTCTCTACAGCTCTCTTTTCCTTCTGGGCCCTCACCAGAATTGCCCTCAATGGTCCATTCATGGCAATGTAGTCTTTTTCTAGCATGCTTGACATTGACATGGCTACCCAGCCTGGTCTCATCTCCTAAACCCGTAACACTAAGGCTGGAGAACTGGAAAATCCACAAGAGATGTGGTGCACTGCGGAGGAAGCACCTAAAACATTCTAGCACCTCAAAACTTTTCTAGCTTCTACCTGTTAATTCCAAAGCTGAATCCAGATTTTTAGGTATTTGTTACAGCAAACCCCCCACTTCTTGTTACCAATTTCTGTTTAGGCTGCTATTTAAAAATAACATAAATGGGGTAGCTGCAAATGACAGAAATATATGTCTCACAGTTCTGGAGGCAGGGAAGTCCAAGATAAGGTACTGGCAGGTTCAGTGTCTGTGAGGACCCACTTCCCAATTCACAGATAACTCTCTTCTTATGGAGCCTTCACATGGCAGAAGGGGTGAGGCAGTTCTCTGAAGTCTCTTTCATAAGGGCACTAGTCCCATTCATGAAGTTTCCACCCTCCTGGTCTGTCTTGCTCTGTCTTGTACTGCTCTAACAGAATGCCTGAGACTAGCTGATTTATAATAAACAGAAACTTATTGGCTCAAAGTTCTGGAGGTTGATGAGTCCAATATCAAGGTGCCAGCATCTAGCAAGAGCCTTCTTTACGTGGCAGAAGGTGAGAGGAACCGAACTCACCCTTTTATAATGGTACCAGTTCCACCTAGGAGGGTGGAGCCCTCCTGGCTTAATCACCTATTAAAGGTCCACCTCTTCATACTGTTACAATGGCAATTAAATTTCAACAATGAAGTTTGGAGGAGTCAAACATTCGAACCGTAGCGTGCCCTAATCGCCTCCCAAAAGTTCCACTTTCAAATAGCATCACACTGGGGATTAGGTTTCAACATACGAATTTTGGGAGGACACAGACATTCAGTCTATGGCAGAGTGACAGCTATGACATGAAAAATCTTCTAAGACATATTATGCAGGTCTCAGAATATGTGTAGTATAATCCAATTTATTCTTTAAAAAACTTATATTTGTGTATATGTGTAAACGTGTGTGTGTGTGTGTGTGTGTGTGTGAAATTTTCCCCCAAAGAAAAAAAGACATCTGAAGGAGAAACACCCTAGAAAGGGAGTAGCAGTGAGACTGAAGGGAGATGTTTATAGTTCATGCTTTATATTTTGTATATTTTGATTTTTTTAATAGTACACATGCATTATTGCATTTCTTATGTAGCTTTAAAATATCTCCCTTCTATATGTCTGTTCTCAGCCTGTCTTTTATCTTTTATTTGGGTGTTCTTGAGGCCAGGGTCTGTGCTTAGAACTGGGCCTTCTTCAATATTTTGTGTGTGCCATGTTCACACTCCTGTGTCTGCTGACTTCAGTGTCCCAGCAGTGGGTAAAATATGGGTGATTCTTCCTAACTCTCTTTCCCCCGAGTAAAAGGTTTCCTCTGCAGTGCACCACATCTCTTGTGGATTTTCCAGTCCTCTGGCCCTGTTGTGGGTCTAGGAGATGAGACCAGGCTGCATAGCCATGTCAGACAGCAGGCAGGAAAGAGCTTGGTGTGTTTGAGAAAACAGTGAACCTAGATAGTTTCAGGTGAGAGAGAGCGATCCAAGACCGGGCTGAACAGGTTGGGATAAGAGCTGGATATGCAGGGGTGAGAATATTGGATTGAATTTTTAGGAGAAACAGGAAACCACTGTAGAACCGGTTCTCAGCTAGGATGCACTTTTTGAACATTTTCTGAAAATCGTTGTGGCTGCTAGTGGTGCAGTCCAGTAGATCAGGAACCCCCAAACTTGTCCTTTATGCAAATTCCTCCAAGCCCCATGTTTATGACAAGAAAGTGAATCAGAGCTAAACCAAGGTGTCTCAAAGGAAACAACACCTGGAACACAATACTAATGCACAGTGGTTAGAACCATGGTCTCTATACCCAGAATACCTGGGCTTGAATCTTGGCTCTACCATTTACTTGCCTTGGGAATAGTATTAGAATCCATGACATAGAGCTGTCAAGAGGACAGAATAGGATAATACAAGTGAGCCACTTAGCCTAGTGCATAGCACAGAGTAACACCTCAATAAGTATGAGCTATGACTGTGATTAGTATCTAGTGCCACATAACTCTAACAACATAAAGTGATAATAATAGTACAGTTTCTTTACCTTGATGTTATACTGTTTTCAATAAATCAACCCATAATTTCTTTCAAAATAATTCAGCAAAGTTTAATATGCATATATATGTATATTTATAGTGTATACAGCTAATATGCATACAACCAAGTAATTCAATGCCTGGGTATTGATCCAGGAGAAGTGTATGACCACACAAAAATGCATACACAAATGTTCTTAGCAATTTTATCATAAAAGCCCAAAACTGGAAGCGACCCAAATGTTCATCAACTGATAAATGGATCAAAATACGTGGTATATCCATACCATGGATTAGTATTTGGCGATAAAAAGAATGAAATATTAATACGTGCAAAAACATGGATGAAGCTCTGTAACATTAAGCTAAAAGAAAAAAGTCAAACATAAAATATATATATACATACTATATTATTCCATTTGAATGAAATTCTAGAAAAGGTAAAACTACCAGTGAGAGAAAGTAGCTTAATAGTTGCTTGGGGTAGTATGGAGTAGGGCAGGGTGTCTAGGGCCAAAGGCAAGTAGAATATGGTTTATGAGAATTGTTCTATACCTTGATTGTGGTGGTGGTGGTGGTGGTTATACAATTGGATACATTTAGCAAAAATGACTAAACTGTACACTTAAGATTGATGAATTTTATTTATATAAATAATACCTTAAAACACACACAAAAAAAAACAAGAAAAAAATTATCGAGCAGCTTTACAGTTATATTCTGTAACTCCAAAATTGTGTTTTTCCAGAGTGTTCCCACAAACGTTATCTCATTTAATCAGCGAGGCAGTACTGTAGGCAGGGTGTTATCATTCTCTCTATTCAGATGAGGAAACTGAAGAACAGAGAGATTTGGTGCTTTGTCTCAAGTGACACAGCTCCTGGGAGATGCAGATGAGACCTCTCACCCATGCACCTTCCTATTCCTGTCCCCACCCATCCCAATCCTGTGCAGCAAGTCTCAAGATCCAGCTAAACCTGATGCAAACATCTCCACCACTTTTTTTTGACCCTGAGGCTGCAGCTCTAACTGTGGGCCTTGCTTCAGATTCTCAACCTCAGGAGGAAAATAGTAATAGCTAACACCTGCTATAGTACCTGTCTTGTTTTTCTAAGACCACCAGAGCCAGCACAAAAGAACCAGCAAGTAGGCAAAGGTCAGGCGCAAAACTGCAAGTTTATTTTAGTAACCTAAGGTGTGCGGGAGAAGTCTGTCGGCCTCCGGCGAAGGAGGCCGGCAGAGTCCCCCCGTGGGGCCCTCGGATGGACTTCCCACAGTCCCGACATCCCGACAGGACTGGGAAGCTGGGAAGTCCGCACAGCTCAATGGCGGAGAGCAGCTTTTCTAGGAGTGGGAGGGCAATAGGTGGGGCATGGGCGTGTCAGGGGCGTTCCGCAGGTGCGACCAGGTAAATCTTGGTCTCTTCAGATTGATGTCACCTGGCGCATGCCCAGTTGGTCTGCACCTTCCCGGGCGCCGGCTGCATTTTCCCGCACGCGGGAAGAGTTGGTGGTGAAGAAGAACCCGGAAGCGCACCATCTTGCCTCCGTTCGTCCAAACAGTACCCAGTGTTCCCACTCGTTTAATCCTCACAACAACACTGCAGGAATTTACTATTATCCAAATTTTACAGATGGATAACTGAGGCACAACAAAGTTAAGTAATTTGTCCAAAGTAAGCAGGGGAGCAAGGACTCAAACCCAGACTCTATAGGCTTTTTGTTTTCTGAGATGCTCCTTTCTTCTTAACTCTTGAATATCTTACCTTCACAGGCACTGCTGTTTGGGCCGGGATGTACGATGCTCATATTAGGGTGCCCTGCCTTCCAATTTGCTCAGTATTGTTCTTTCTTGTGCTGGTAATTATTAACCAGGGTCCTACTCATTTTCAAAAGTGTCCTTATATGGATGTTAAACTACACGGTCAGCCTACCCTGTTGACTTAGAAGAAAACTTTCCCAGGGAGCCCTGCTTACTGAAAGTAGAGAGTGCGAGAATGGTAGTGTAGTTACATGTGGATCTGTGCTTTCCCCTGCTCTCTACAGAAGTTCTTTTTTGTTAAAACGAAGATATCCTTACAGATCCAGAGACGCAGCCATTGTCTGTGTTAGGGCAAGGGGAACCTTTGTCTGTGTCAGGGAAAGGAGAACCTTCCAGCAAATCACCATTGCAAATTAAACTGATTCTTTGCTGCATTCATGGACCATAGCCCAACCCCGATAATCCGTCAGTAATCCTCCGTGTTCCCAATTCTGCTGGCTTCTTCTCACCTTGAACCAAGCCTCCATCACTGACTATTATTGCTCTGTCAATAGTGGGCAAATACAGGCTCATATCTGGTTTTATCTTTTTATGAGCATTTTGTTTTCCCCCTTTTCATGGCCCCAGGTGGCATTCAATTCCAATTTAGTCATGGTGTGGTTGGCTTCATTTGGTTTAAGGACAATGGGTATTCAATTACCATCATTACTTGAAGATCTATTCAGGGCCATGCAAAAGACCATCAGTCTCCAACTATTTATATGGGAAATGGAGCTTGTTTTTATTCAGGACCTTATTAAGTTTCAGGCATGTGGTAGGCACTGGGAAGGGCATAGGTTCATTTAATTCTAGTAACAACCCTATGAGATAAATGTCATTAGCTCCATTTTTACAGTTATAATAGATTTTTCTATTATAAATATGAATATGTGGTCATTTTAGTGGAAGTATAAAGAAAATTAAGGTCTCTCATAATCAGTCTTCCCTAATATAAGTATTTTAGCATCAGTCTTTTGTGTTCCGGACATGGTTTATTTAGTTTACTAAATTGGGATTACATGAACAACATAAAAGATTGCATTCTGTTTTTTTCTCATTTATATAGATATAGATTTATATCTCCCCATGACATTGAATATGCTTCAAAGGGTGACTCTTAATGCCTATACTAATCCATTATATGAATGTACTATAAATTAAACATTCCCTGTTATTAGATGTTTTGGTAATTCCATGGATTTCACTGTAATAAATACCACAATTGAACATCTTCATGTATATATCTTTTTACTCATCTTCAATTACTTCAGGCTCTTTTTTTAGTTTCAATTTATCTAAAACTGTGAGCCAGCAATTGCGTTAAGACCTTGTCTATTGTGCACTGCCTCAGACCTTGTCAATTACCTGCACAACAGCCATTCCCTCCCCCATCCCCAAGCAATTTCTCCCTTCCCCAAGAGAGCTGGTTGTTAATATTTAATATTTATCAGCACATCACTGATCAACTGGGGACTAAGCAAGCAGAGAAGAATTATAGGACAAGTGAAAGGAGTTTGCATTTCAGAAAGGAGGGAATTAGTTTAGGACTCAGAGCAAATAAAACCACTTGCAGCTGTTTAGAAAGTGATTATTTATTGGGAGCTGTGGTGGCTCAGGCCGGTTGCCCTGGCACTCGGGGAGACGAGGCTACGTGTTCGGGACCAACCTGGTCAACATTGATTGAAAAAAAAAAAAAAAGAAAGTGATTATTTATTGGTTTGTTTGTTTGTTTGTTTGTTTTGAGACAGAGTCTCACTCTGTCCCCCAAGCTGGAGTGCAGTGGCACAGTCTTGGGTCACTGCAACCTCCGCCTCCTGGGTTCAAGCGATTCCCCTGCCTTAGCCTCCCGGGTAGCTGGGACTACAGGTGCGCACCACCAGGCCCAGCTAATTTTTAAATTTTTAGTAGAGATGGGGTTTTGGCATGTTGGCTAGACTGGTCTTGAATTTGTGACCTCAGGTGATCCACCCACCTCGGCCTCCCCAAGTGCTGGGATTACAAGCGTGAGCCACTGTGCCCAGCTGAAAGTGATTATTTATTCTTGCCTCTGAGCTAAACAAAGAAAAAAGAAAAAAAGAAAGTGATTATTTATTAATAATTCATATTTTCATCAAGCTTTTACTCCGTATCCCTTTAGCTACCATCCCATCTCTCTCCTCCCTTTCATAGCCCTCAAAATCCTCTGCACTCATGGTCTCCGTTATCTCACCTTCCATCATTCCTTCTTCCATCCACTGCCTTCTGGTTTCCGCCTTATCACTTAAGTGGAACTCCTGTCACCAAGGCTACTGGTAGTTTCTCTGTGGCTAAATATCATGGCCATTTCTCAGCCTGCCCTTTGCTTATTGTTTCTGAAGCTTTAAGTACTTGACCACACACTTCCTTGAAACATGTTCTGCCTTGTCTTGCTCCAGGTTTTCTTTGTATATGTCTGGCTACGGTGATGTCCTTTGTGAACTCTTCTTTCTCTGCTGACTTCCTCTGGGCTCTGACCTGGCCCTCATCTCCCCTTGTAACCAATCAACCAGTGGGTTCCTCTTGCCTGCTGCTCAGATAGAGCCGGTTTATCAAGAC
>NC_045435.1:179175808-179199185 GCF_002776525.5 Piliocolobus tephrosceles | reverse complement strand
GAGTAGCTGGGACTACAGACGCCCGCCACCTCGCCCGGCTAGTTTTTTGTATTTTTAGTAGAGACGAGGTTTCACCGTGTTAGCCAGGATGGTCTCGATCTCCTGACCTTGTGATCCGCCCGTCTCAGCCTCCCAAAGTGCTGGGATTACAGGCTTGAGCCACCACACCCGGCTGAGGCTAGGATTTTTAAAAGATAATTTGACGGGTAGGGGGCAGGCAAGAGAATGAGAAGTGCAGGTTGATTGGGTCAGGGATGGAATCATAGGGAGTTGAAGCTGTCCTCTTGCTCTGTCAGTTCCTGGGTTGGTGCCCCAAGACCAGATGAGCCAGTTTAATGGTCTGGGTGGCACCAGCTGGTCCATCAGAATACAGAGTCTGAGAAATATCTCAAACACCAATCTTAGGTTTTACAATACTGATATTATTTATAGGAGCAATAGGGGAGGATAGGAACCTTGAGGCCTCTGACCGCATGTCTCCTGGGCCATAATTCTAATCTTGTGGCTACTTTGTTAGTTTTGCAAAGGCAGTCTGGTCCCCAAGCAAGTGGCAGGGGTGGGGGTGGGGGGTTGTTTCAGGGAGGGGCTATTACCGTTTTTGTTTCAACGTTACACTATAAATCCTTCGCAGTTAGTTTGGCCTATACCCAGGAATGAACAAGGGCAGTTTGTAGGTTAGAAGCAAGATGGAGTCGGTTAGATCAGATTTCTTTCACTGTCATAATTTTCCTATGGCAGATTTTTCTCGTCATAATTTTTGCAAAGGTGGTTTCACCCTCATCTCCTCTCACTCGCTGAACACTTCAAAGGCTTCAGTTTCATCTAGATGCCCATTAATTTCAAATCATTTCTCAAGCCTAATCTCCTCCCCAGACCCCTGAATTCCATATGTGCAGCTACTTACTTATGGACATTGCTCGTGGCCCATCAAAATCCACAAGTCCCAAACTTATACTCGTATCCCTCAGCTTCCTATGCCCTGATCCTCGTCTCACCCCTAACACGTTTTAGTCAAATGTTCTGTAAAAACTTCCCTTCTCAGTATCTCCCAGATCCACCTAGTTCCTGCCCTCTGCACCTCATTTGGCTCCTGTGCTGCTATCCTGGACAGCTCAAATGGCCTCCTCACTGGTCCTCCAGTCTCCAGGCATGTTTCCTCAATGCATCCCCTACACTGCAAATAGTGTTGTTTCTATACCGCCAAGGGGATCACGTTATTTTCTGTGTTAAACTCCTTAATGGTTCCTTGTTCTCCTCTGGACGAATTCCAGACTTTTTACCTAGCTTGTGAGGCCCTTCATGAACTCATGCCTGCCTCCCTGCAGCTTCATCACTTGCAACTCCCCCATTGCTTGCTTCAGTCTTATCAACTTATTGCCATTATTTCAATGATGTAAGAGTCTCAGATAGCAATAAAGGTTGTTTGGCACTGAGACACAGACGGACAAGTACTTCAATGCAAAAGACTGGAAACACCAAAATAGACCCAACATACATAAGTATATGGTAAGAATGGTGAAACTTCAAGATAGTGGGAAAAGGGTGGATGGATTATTTGATAGTACTAGGCTAATTGGTTATGAATATGGGAAAATAAGGCAATGGATTATTAGATATATTTTTTCTTTCTTTTTTTTTTTGACAGAGTCTCGCTCTGTCACCCAGGTTGGAGTGCATTGGTGTAATTTTGGCCCATCACAACCTCCATCTTCTGGGTTCAAGCAATTCTCATGGCTCAGCCTCCCAAGTAGCTGGGACTACAGGCATGCACCACCACATCTGGCTAATTTTTTATGTTTTTAGTAGAGACGGAGTTTCGCCATGTTGGTCAGGCTGATCTTGAACTCCTGACCTCAGGTGATCCACCTGCCTTGGCCTCCCAAAGTGCTGGTATTACAGGCATGAGTCACTGCACCTAGCCTGGGTTATTATATAGATATATGTAGATATCTTACTAGATTGAAAGGAAAAGATAAAGACCACACTAGAGAAGTATTTTGAAGCAATACGATTGGTCAATAAATATTCATCTCTCTTGCCAATCAAAGATATGTGCATTAGGCTGGGCAGGGTGGCTCACGTCTGTAATCCCAGCACTTTGGGAGGCCAAGGTGGGCAGATCATTTGAGGCCAGGAGTTCGAAACCAGCCTGAGCACCATGGTGAAATCCCCATCTCTACTAAAAATACAAAAAAAGAAAAAAGAAAAAGAAATAGCTGGGTGTGGTCGCACATGCCTGTAGTCCTAGGTACTCAGGGCTGAGGCAGGAGAATTGCTTGAACCCGGGACATGGAGGTTGTAGTAAGCTGAAATAATGCCATTGTACTCCAGGCTGGGCGACAAAGCTAGGCTCTGTCTCAAAAAAAAAAAAAAAAAAATGCGCATTAATATGAGAAATCACTTTGTCAGCCTATAAAATTGTCAAAGTTTACAAAGAATGATAGCACTCCATGTTCTGAAAGGAAATGGGCAAATTTATATGCCACTTGTAGGCATATAAATTCTTTTGGTTTTTTAGAGACAGGATCTTACTCTGTCATCAAGAATAGAATACAGTGGTTTGATCATAGCTCACTACAGCTCCTGGACTCAACAGATCCTCCCACCTCAGCTGCCTCAGTAGCTAGGACTACAGGCACACACCACCATGCCTGGCTATTTTTATTTTTTAGTTGAGATGGGATCTCGCTATATTGCCCAAGCTGCTCTCGAAACTCCTGGCCTGAAGCAATCCTGCTGCCTGAGCCTCCCAAAGTGCTGGGATTACAGGAGTGAGCCACTGCACCCAGCCAGCCTGAGTATAAATTCTTAAACACTCATATTCAACTTGGCAGAACCTATCGGAAGCTTAAAAACTGCATATTCCCTTTCATCCATCAATTCTACTTTGAATATTTTATTCTAAGGATATTAGCATGGCTGGTACTGTAGGGGAAGGAAGACTTTCCTCCGCTGTGAAGGCTCAGTAACTGAGTCTATGAACATTGACAACAGACAGATCAATAGGAAGAAAAAAGGTATACTAATTTATTATATGCACAGGGCATCACAGAAAAGTGAATACCCAAAACCCAGTAAGATTTAGGAGCTTATATACACTCTATGAAGAGGGTGGAGAGGGTACATAATTAGCCCTATGAAGAAGGTATATAAGCTCCTAAATCTTACTGGATTTTGGGTATTCACAGTGGAGTTTGATGGGCCAGGGGTGGGGGAATGTAGACAATTTAGGGGAGATTAAATGATTTTGGGGAGAGATGAATGAGCCCTCAGAAAAGTAGGTGTAACAAAGTCTGTCTAGGTCCTCTGCTGTGATAGGAGTAAATCTTCTCTGGTTAATGAAATTCCTGGGGAGGGGATTAATGACAGCTGTGTTCCTTTTGAAGGCTCTGTCATTAGGCAGAAAGGGGAAGCCCAGGGAAAGCCTCTGCCTGTGTCTTCTATCCCCCAAGTGCCCTCAGTTTGAAGTAATCAGCATGCCGAACAGAGTTGCATATTTCTGGGTGGCATTTCCTGAACTCCCTCAGTATAAAGGTATGTTACAATGTTCATTATTTAGTAAGGAAGAAATGGAAACAGAGTTAGTGTCCCGCCATAGGGGACCCATTATGGTGAATCCGTACAAATGGAATAATATGTAGTCATTTACAGTAACATTTTAAAATACAAATATTTACTGATAAGGGGAAAATTTCACAATATAATGTTAAATTAACAAGCTACAAACCAAAATGGTTATATCGTATTATAGTGTAATGCTGTGTGTATGTATTTGTGTGTATGTGTGTAAAACTGAAAGAGTAAAAACCATGTTAGAAGTATATCCCTGGAACAAAAATGATCTTCGGCGGCATTAAGAAGGCGGCAGAAACGGCAGACTTGATAGCTTATCTCAAAAAAACTACTAACAAGTACTAATTGGCCATTGCTTATTTATTATAAAACAGAAACGTCTTATGACTTTTTTATGTGTACCATAATTTAATAAATCTCATATACCAGAACTTAGATCATGAGTGACTGACGAATATTTTTGTTGGGCAGTCCTGATTTAACTAAGACTGGCTGTGGTTAAATGAGTATGTTCAGTTTTTTGAATTTGAATAGTAATTCCAATCCAGTAAATGCTATCACTATTCCCCTTTTAAAATATGATTGTACTTCACTAGTAATGGTCAACTTTTCACAAAGATGGTGAATGTCATCTTAAAATCTATTGGAGATTGGTTTTATATATAGATTTATATAACTGGTTATGTGAATATGTTTAAATATTGGGGAAATTTCTTCATTGTCTCAGAACCAAGCAAGACTCACTTATGTTTTGTATTCATTTGCATCTTAAAGGCAAGGGCTGAAGGTAAAGTAGCAATGTGTACTTTATATTTTTGGTTTTAACTATGCCAATCTAATTAGAATTCCCTGTATCTAAAATGGTTCTTTTTACTTATCAAAAGGCATTTTAATGTGATTTATATGTAATATCAAATAAAGAACAATTAACACTTCTCAAAACAAAAACAATGGTTGTCATTGGTGAGGCTAAAGGAAAAATTTAATTTTTTTCCCAAAGCTTTCTTCTCCCAGGGCATTATATCATTTCATTCTAGAATTTTTTTTTTTTTTTTTTTTTTTTTTTGAGAAGGTGTCTTGCTCTGTCACCCAGGCTAGAGTGCAGTAGCATGATTTCAGCTCACCGCAACCTCCACCTCCCCGGTTCAAGTGATTCTCCTACCTCAGTCTCTGAGTAGCTGGGACTACAGGCATGTGCTGCCACATCTGCCTAATTTTTGTTTTTTTAGTAGAGACTGGGTTTCACCATATTGGTCAGGCTGGTCTTGAACTCCTGACCTCGTGATCCACCCACCTCAGCCTCCCAAAGTGCTGAGATTACAGGTGTGAGCCACAGCGCCCAGCCAGCTAGGAGATATTTTAAATAAGTTTTTAGGAGGAGAAACTCAAGGAGTAGTATCATGTAGATTTCCATATGTTAGTAATTGATTTAGAGTTGTTGATTGATTGACACAGGGTTTATTTGCATATGAACTTGCCTACATCTTGCAAATACTATATTGCTTCCCTGGTAGAATCCCTACAAGTTGGAAATCACTATCTTAAGTTATGAAGTATCCCTTGGGAGAGGTTGTGAATAATTTTCAACCACTTATACCTCATGCTGAATAAATTACAGATTTTTCTAAGGGGAGGTATTTTTTAAATTAACTCAGTTCATTAAGGTATAATTTACATCAGCAAAATGCACAGATCTAAAGCTGACAAGTTTTGACAAAAGTATACACCTGTGTAATCAACACCCAATCATGATATAGAACATTTCCCTCACCCCAGAAAGTTCCCTGGAGCCCTTTTCCAATAATCTTCTGCCCCTCCATACTCCAGCAGAACCAGAGGCCCATCTCTATTCTGATTCTTATCACCATATGTAGGTTTTGCCTGTTTTTGAGGATAGGTTTTTGATCTAGAGCAGCAGTTCTCCAAGGGTGGTCCTTGTACCAGCAGTCTCAACATTACCTAGGAACTTTCAAGAAATACAAATTTTGGGGCCTCAGCTGCAGTCGGAAACTCAAAACGAAGTCCAGATGTATTTTTACAAACCTTTCAGGTGATTCTGACGCATGTTCATGTTTGAGAACCTCTGATGTAGAGGAATGTAAGAACTAACTATTCTTGGGTAGGACAATGCTGGTTGTGTGTTGTGGAGTGGGTGGGAGGGAGCTAGCAGGGGGCCCTAAAGACATACAGCTTAGGTAACACCAAAAGGAAGAAGGAAAGATCAAGCATTTGTTTCAGAATTTTTACATTTTTGGCTTGCAAAGTAATAATTGAGTTTTGCAGCCTCTTCTTTAAAATTTCAAAGGTCAAGATGAAAGTCAACAATTTCTCAGAATAAAAGCATCAACTTTCATACGAGTTCTAAACTCTGTGGAAACACTGGTTATCAGAAGCTCTGATTGGCAGGCAAATGTGCCCTTTTAAATTGAAAAATGAGTGAAATAAATGTGCTTATGAATAAACATTTGTTTGATAGACGAAATCTGGTATAAAATCTTCTTTTCCTGGAAGGAAAAATAATAGATATAGCTCTTGATGTTGAAATGGTTGAAACCCAGGTCTTAAATCTGTGTTCACAAACCACAATTTCTATCTACAGAATAATCGAGAAGCAATGTTAAGACTGTTAGTACACTTACGAAATGTAAGTTTCCATAGAGAGGAGAAGAGGATCCAGGTATATAGCCAGCTATTTTCCATAGCTCCCTTGTGAGGTTCAAGATGGGAAGATTAGTGAAAGGAACTAATTCAAGTTGCACCTGGATATGAGTGGTGTTTCTGGCATGCACTTGGTTGTGTTAACGCATAGCACTGTTGTGCTGGAGCTTCCGAATCACACCAGCTCAGAAGTGTGTTTCCTGTCTTGAATGTTTGCAGGAAATCCAGAAACATATGGTATATGTACCTAGACTCTCAGCAGCATTATTGCGGTTTTCCTGAGCCACATTCTAGCCTGTATCGTTCTGAAAATTAATTATGAAGGAGAAGATCTCATGAGTCTGGTGGGATCTGAGTTTAGCCTGAAGTCCCTCCTTCTCTACTTCCAAAACAGTTTCCCTGTGTTCCTTAGATAGATTTATGTGAGACTGAAAGTATTAATCAGTCCTTTCATAGTGTTTGCTGAAAAGCCTTCCAGTAGATCCTGGTAAGAAAACAGTGGGGCATCCAGCGTGAGTCATGGGCAGCTGAGGAAGGTGGAAAGTCCAAGCCTTTTGCCTTTGAGATACCAGCTGGAAGGTGGTCCAGCCTGACATAACTGAGGTGGATGACTTTGGTTCATTCTTCACCTACATGATTCTCCCCTACTCACCCTGCGGAGGGTACATCTGAATTTGTGGCAAGGGTTTCAGATGACTGCCTGTCCTGACTGGCCATATAGGTGAAATAAGCACTTGATCTCCTAGGCTCCTTGACTCAGAGAGCCAAGGTAGTTTTGGTCAAAATGTGTCACTCTGTGCTGTCTTCCTGCAGTACAGCCACACACTTCTTCATTCAAAATCTCTCTCATTTGAAAGGGTATGTATAGCAATAAGTGTCCTTAAGAAAGTGCTGACGGGGTGCGGTGGGTCACACCTGTAATCTCAGGACTTTGGGAGGCCAAGGTGGACAGATCACGAGGTCAAGAGATCAAGACCATCCTGGCCAACATGGTGAAACCCCGCCTCTACTAAAAATACAAAAATTAGCTGGGCATGGTGGCAGGAGAATCGCTTGAACCCAGGAGGTAGAGGTTACAGTGGGCAAAGATCATGCCACTGCACTCCATCCAGCCTGGCGACAGAATGAGACTCCGTCTCAAAAAAAAAAAAAAAAAAGAAAGGGCTACCAAACTACAAGCTGCGAGGCCAGTCAGGGTGGCTTAAAGCACAAGTCGTATTTTTTTGTTTTCATCATTTCTCAGTCTACTTTTAAGCAATATGCTTCTTAGGTAACTTGACTGCATATGGACTAAAGGAAAACAATCTGTAAAATTAGAAGAGGAAATTTGAATTTGAATTTTTTTTTAATTGTGACATTACCTTGATGCAGCAGTTCTACTTCTAGAGGTTTATTCTAAAGAAATAAGAGGCCGGGCGCGGTGGCTCAAGCCTGTAATCCCAGCACTTTGGGAGGCCGAGACGGGCGGATCACGAGGTCAGGACATCGAGACCATCCTGGCTAACCCGGTGAAACCCCGTCTCTACTAAAAATACAAAAAACTAGCCGGGCGAGGTGGCGGGCGCCTGTAGTCCCAGCTACTCGGGAGGCTGAGGCAGGAGAATGGCGTAAACCCGGGAGGTGGAGCTTGCAGTGAGCTGAGATCCGGCCGCTGCACTCCAGCCCAGGCGACAGAGCAAGACTCCGTCTCAGGAAAAAAAAAAAAAAAAAAGAAATAAGATAGGTACAAAAATGTAAATGTGCATGTGAGACTGTTCATTGAAGCATTGTTTATAATCGTGAAAAATTGGAATCAACATAAATATCTGTCTAATGATTAAATAATGTGTGCTACCAAAGATTGAAGTAGATTATAGTATTAATGTGGAAAGAAGTGTAATATTAAAAAAAAAAAAAAAAGACTTCTGGTTTCTGGCCCAGCATGTCAGGAGCTTAGAAGTTACTGCTCCATCATAATAAGTAAAAAACTAAACAACGGACACATCCACAGCTCTTCTTAGATCCATCAGCAAAGTGAGGTCACAGGGCAAACTGCTGTCCCTAGAATTGGAGGCACAGCTGAAAACAGATAATCACAAGTTACCTAAGCAGAACAATCAGAAGAAACCAATGCCAGGGTAGGAAAACCTAAACTGTAATTGATGAATTGCTGGAAGCTCAGGATGGACAAGTTTGTGAGTTAAAAACTCCAGGGGGACCCAGTCATCAAGGGGCCCCCATGCTTTTGAAAGTTTTACCTCCAGGAGCTCTATCAGGTCCTTACAGAAAATATGAGAGAAAAATCTCGTGCTTTCAACAAAGAGAGAGGAAAAATAACCATTTTGAAATACCCCAGAATATTCTGTTCTTAACAAGGCCTGTGGTCAGGAACGAAATATTTTTTCAGAGCCTAACCTACTGCGGGGAGGGAAATTCCCAACTCCAGCTCCCCGTAGCCATCCTCTCTCACCTAGATGGGAGGGGAAAAAATGAGAAGCACTGATGAAGTTCACAGTCCTGGGGCACAGGCTCACAAAAGACCAAGACCTAGTCACAGGACTCTAGGACACTTCCTCTCCCCTCCACACCTTCCCACCACATTCCCAGAGGCCTGTTTACCACCGTTGCTTTTGCTCAGAACATCATGTCCACTTTTCAACAAAAATTACAAGGCATTCTAAACGACAAAAGATACAGTTTGAAGAGACTGAAAACAAGCATCAGAACTAGAGTCAGGTATGGCAGGGACGTTGAATTTATCAGACCAGGAATTTAAAAATGCTACGGTGACTATGCTCAGGGCATTAATGGGAGAATTGGATGACATACAAGAACAGATGGGTAATGGAAACAGAGAGGTGGCAATTCTAAGAAAGAATCAAAAAGAAATATGAGAAATCAAGAGCACTATAACAGAAATGAAGAATTCCTTTGATGGGCTCATCAGTAGACTGGACACAGCTGAGGAGATAATCTCTGGTTGAAGATATGGCAATAGAAACTTCCAAAAACTGAAAAACAAAGAGAAATAAAAGACAAAAAATGAGAATAGAATATCCAAGAACTATGGGATACTAAAAAATTATAACATACACATAATGGAAGTATCAGAAGGAGAAAGAAGAAGGAACAGAAGCAATATTTGAAACCATAATGACTTAAGAACTTCCTCAAATTAACATCAGACAACCAACCACATATCCAGGGAACTCAGAGAACACCAAGTAGGATAAATACCCAAAAAACTATACCCTGGCATATCATTAAAAAACACAAAACAATTAAAGATAAATTTCAAATCTTGAAAGAATCTAGAGAAAAAAACCTACCTTATCTACAGAGGAGCAAAAGTAAGAATTATTTGCGATTTCTCCTCTGAAACCATGCAATAAAGAGAGAGTGTAAGGCCGGGCGTGGTGGCCCAAGCCTTTAATCCCAGCACTTTGGGAGGCTGAGGTAGGCAGATCACCTGGGGCAAGAGTTCGAGACCAGCCTGGCCAACATGGTGAAACCCCATCTCTACTAAAAATACAAAAAAATTACCAGGGTGTGGTGGTGCGTGCCTGTAGTCCCAACTACTCAGGAGACTGACGCAGGAGAATTGCTGGAACCCGGGAGATGGAGGTTGCAGTGAGCTGAGATCATGCCCCTGTACTCCAGCCTAGGAGACAGAGCGAGACTCCATCTCCAAAAAAAAAAAAAAAAAAACAAAAGAGGGTAGTAAAATATTTAAAGTGTTAAGAGGAAGAAAACCCCACCAACCTAAAATTGTATGCCCTAAGAAATTGTCCTTCAAAAGTGAAAGAGAAATAAAGACTTTCTCAAACAAAAAATGAGAGAATTTGTTGCCAGTAGATCTGTCTTGCAAGAAATGTTAAAAGAAGTTCTTTAGGAAGCAGGGAAATTATATAGGTCAGAAACTCAGACCTATGTAAATAAAGGAAGAACATCAGAGAATAAATAAGTGAGGGTAAAGTAAGAACTTATTTTTTTCTATTCTTAGTGATCAGAGAGATAATAGCAGCAATTCAATAATGAACTGAATGACACCAATGATATGGGGAGGAATTAGGCATATTTTGTTATTATAAGGTACTTGCACTACCTGTGAAGTGTAGTATAGTGTTATTTGAAAGTGAAGTTGGACTTGTAAATGTATGTTGCAACCACCAGGGCAACAACTAAAAAAGATTAAAAAAAAAAAAATAGGTATAACTGATATGCTAAGAAAGGAAAGAAAATGGAATTATATAAAATGCTCAATTAAAACCATAAAAGACTTAAAAAACATGGAAGACAAAAATAGAAACAGAAAATAGGGTAACAGATAGAAAACAATAACAATTATAGTGGTTATTCAGTTATATCAATGATCACTTTAAACATCAATGGTCTAGATACACTAATTAAAAGACAGGTATTATAACAGTGTGTTAAAAAACAAGACCCAACTATATGTTGTCTATAAGAAACCCACTGTAAGTATAAAGACACATATAGATAAAAAGTAAAGGGGGTTTGGCACAGTGGCTCACGCCTGTAATCCCAGCACTTTGGGAGGCCAAGTGGATCACGAGGTCAGGAGATCGAGACCATTCTGGCTAACATGGTGAAATCCCGTCTCTACTAAAAAAAAAAAAAAGTACAAAAAATTAGCCAAGCATGGTGGTGCGTGCCTGGAGTCCCAACTACTCAGGAGGCTAAGGCAGGAGAATGGTGTGAACCCAGGAGGCGGAGCTTGCAGTGAGCCAAGATCACGCCACTGCACTCCAGCCTGGGTGACAGAGCGAGACTCTTTCTCAAAAAAAAAAAAAAAAAGTAAACGGATGGAGAAAGATATACCATGCTAACACTAATCAAAATAAAGTGGGAGTAGCTATACTAGTTTTAGACAGAGCAGACTTTGGATCAAGAAAAGTTATCAGGGATAAAGAGAAGAATTATGTAATGGTAAAAAGGGCAATAGTCTAAGAAGACGTAACCATCTTTAATGTATATGTGCCTAACAACAGATGCCAAAATACATGAAGAAAAACTGATAGAACTGCAAGGAGAAATAGATGAATCCACTGTTGTAGTTGGAGATTTAAACACCCTTCTGTCAGAAATGGACAGATATAGCAGGCAGATCAGCAATCACATAGTTGAACTTGACAGCCCCATTAGTTAAGTAGATATAATTGATATATTTAGACCACTTCATCCAACAACAGCTGATTACATGTTCTTCTCAGGCTCACATGGAACATTTGCTACGATCGACCACATCCTGGGCCATAAAACACAAATTAACAAATTTTAAAGAATAGGAATATGACATCTGCTCAGACCACAGTGGAATTAAGGTAGAAAACAATAACCGCCGGGCACAGTGGCTCAAGCCTGTAATCCCAGCACTTTGGGAGGCTGAGACAGGCAGATCATGAGGTCAGGAGATCGAGACCATCCTGGCTAACACAGTGAAACCCCGTCTCTACTAAAAATACAAAAACTAGCCGGGCAAGGTGGCAGGCGCCTGTAGTCCCAGCTACTCGGGAGGCTGAGGCAGGAGAATGGCGTGAACCCAGGAGGCGGAGCTTGCAGTGAGCTGAGATCTGGCCACTGCACTCCAGCCCGGGCGACAGAGTGAGACTCTGTCTCAAAAAAAACAAAAAAAACAATAACCAAGCGATAGCTGGAAAATCCCAAAGTCCTTGGAGATTAGACAACACATTTTTAAATAATGCGTGGGTCAAAGAAGATATCTCAAGAGAATTTTAAAATATTTTTAACAACATGAGAATGAAAATACTTTTTCAAAAGTTGTGAGAAGTAGTGCTTAGAGGCAAACTTATAGCAGTGAATACATATATTAGAAAAAAAGAAAAATCTAAAATCAGTAATCTTAGCCTCCACTTTAGAAAACTCAAAAAAGAAGAGCAAGTTATATCTAAATTAAACAGAAGAAAAGAAATACAGTATTCATTGCCTAACAGCAGGGATACATTCTGAGAAATGCATTGTAGGTGATTTTGTCATTGTGTGAACATCATAGAGTGCACTTACACAAACCTCGACAGTATAGCCTGCTATGCACCTAGGCAATGGTACAGCCTATTGTTCCTTGGCTACAAACCTGTACAGTGTGTTACTGTACTGAATGTTGTAGGCAGCTGTAACACAATGGTAGGTATTTGTGTATCTAAACAGAAAATGTACAGTAAAAATACAGTATAAAAGGTAAAACAAACAAAAAAAATGGGCCAGGCACAGTAACTCATGCCTGTGATCCCAGCACTTTGGGAAGCCGAGAGAGGAGAATCATTTGAGCCCAAGTGTTTGAGACCAGCCTGGGCAACATAAGGAGATCCCGTCTTTCCAACGGGGGAAAATATATCTAGGCAGGGTGGCATATGCTCTTGGTCTCAGCTGTACAGGAGGATTGCTTGAGAGTCCAAGAGTTGAGGGCTGCAGTAAGACACGATCATGTCACTGCATTCCAGCCTGGGCAACAGAGTGAGATCTTATCTCAGATCTCCCCACCCCCAAAACAAAAACCAAACAAATGCAAAAAAAAAAAAAAGATGAAAATGATACACCTACATAGGGCACTTACCACACATGGCGCTTGCAGCACTGGATGTTGCCATGGGTGAGTCAGTGAATGAATGGTCAGTGAATGTGAAGGCCTAGGACGTTACTGTATACTACTGTAGACTTTATAAACGCTGTACGCTTAGACTACACTAAATTTATGAAAATATTTTTTCATCAGTAATAAATTAGCTTTAGTTTACTGTAATTGTTTTACTTTATAATTTTTAATTTTTTAAAACGACTTTTTTGTAATAACAGAGCTTAAAACAAAAACACATTGTACAATTGTACAAACATATTTTCTTTATATCCTTATTGAAATAAGATTTTTATTTTTTAAATTTATTATTATTATGATTATTATGATTATTATTTGCTGGGTGTGCTGGCTCATGCCTGCAACCCCAGCACTTTGAGAGGCCTGAGGCAGGAGGATCTCTTGAGGCCAGGAGTTAAAGAACAACCTGGGCAACATAGTAAGACCCCATGTCTACAAAAAGAAAAAATTTTTTTTGAGGCAAAGTCTCGCTCCATCACTGAGGCAACCTCAGCTCATTGCAACCTCTGCCTCCTGGGTTCAAGCTATTCTCCTGCCTCAGCCTCCTGAGTAAGTGAGATTACAGGCGTGCACCACCATGCCCGGATAATTTTTTTTGTATTTTTAGTATAAAAAGTTATTTTAGGGTTTCACAATGTTGGCCAGGCTGGTCTTTGACTCCTGACCTTAAGTGATCCATCTGCTTTGGCCTCCCAAAGTGTTGGGATTACAGGTGTGAGCCACTGCGCCTGGCCAAAAAGAATTTTTTTAATTAGTTGGGCACAGTTGCATGTACCTATAGTCCCAGCTACTCAGGAAACTGGGGCAAGAGGATCACTTGAGCCCAGGAGTTCAAGGTTACAGTGAGCCGTGATCATGCCACTGCACTCCAGCCTGAGTGACAGAGCAAGACCATGTCTCAAAAAAAATTTTTTTTCACTTTTTAAACTTTATTGTTAAAAACTAAGACACAAACATGCACATTAGCCTAGGCTTACACAGGGTTAGGATCACCATCATCACTATTTGACACCTTCACATCATGTCCCAGTAGAAAGTCTTCAGGGGCAGTAACACACATGGAGCTGTCATCTCCTATTATAACAATGCCTTCTCTGGAATATCTCTTGAAGGACCTGCCTGAGGCTGCTTTAGTTAACTTTTTTAAAATAAGTAGTAGTACACTCTAAAATAATAACTAAAGCATAGAATAGTAAATATGTAACATAGTCATTTAGTATCATTATTATTTTGTACTGTACATAATTTTATGTGCTATACTTTTATACAGTTGGCAGTGCAATAGGTTTGTTTACACTAGCATCACCACAAACACATAAATTTTTCAGCTCCATTATAGTCTTACGAGACTACCCTCATATATTCAGTTCCTCCTTGACCAAAATGTCGTTATGTGGCACATGGCTGTAATAAAAATTAGAGTAGAAATCAGTAAAATTACAAACATAAAATCAATAAAATCAATGGAACAAAAAGTTGGTTTTTTGAAACCATAACCATTTTGAAACTGATAAGCCTCTAGCCAGGCTATGAGAGAAGATGCAAATTACTAATATTGAAAATGAAACCCCAAAGCAAGCTGTAAAGCCTAGAAATGTTATTCTAACCTTCTCCCACCTTTCTGTGTAGCACCTAGTCAGAAAGAAATAACTTGACCTACCTTGTTTGGTAATAGGTCATGAGACCTATATTCCAGAGGAGTCTGCCTATATCTTGGAGAAAAGAATGCTACACAGAGAGGCCAACAAAAAGCTCAACAAACAAACCTTGCTGGGTTTCCCCCTTTAGTATATTACCATTTGATCATACACCTTTTGTCCCATCACATTTCTACACAGCTGTCCATTCTTCATTGAATCTAAACATAAAAATCAGTTTTCCCTGGTTCTTTGGGTATTTATTTCTGAAGGCTCATAGGTCACATAAAACTTTGATTAAGCAATTGGTTATGCTTTTTAAAAAAAATTAGAGGGGACATCATTACAGATCCTATGGACATTAAGAGGAAAGTAAAGGAGTATTATGAACAACTCTATGCCCACAAATCTGATAACCTAGATTAAATCGTCCATTACAGAGAAGAAATGGACAATCTGAACAGGCCTATAGCTATTAAATAAATAAACTGAATCAGTAACTAATTACCTTCCAAAGAAAGCACCAAGCCCAGAGGGTTCACTAGTGGATTCTGCCAAACATTTAAGGCAGAAATTATGCCAATTCTCTACAATCTTTTCCAGAGGTTAGCAGAAGAAATACTTTCTAAACCGTTCTATGAGGCTAGTATTACCCTGACACCAAAACCAAAGACATTACAAAAAAAACTACAGACCGGGCCAGGCGTGGTGGCTCACACCTGTAATCCCAGCACTTTGGGAGGCTGAGGCAGGCAAGTCACGAGATCGAGACCATCGTGGTTAACACGGTGAAACCCCGTCTCTACTAAAAATACAAAAAACTAGCCGGGTGTGATGGCAGGCGCCAGTAGTCCCAGCTACTTGGGAGGCTGAGGCAGAGAAATGGCGTGAACCCGGGAGATGGAGCTTGCAGTGAATTGAGATCGCGCCACTGCACTCCAGCATAGGTGACAGAGGAGACTCCGTCTCAAAAAAAAAAAACAAACAAAAAGACAAACTACAGACCAATGTATCTCACGAACATAGATGCAAATATCTTCAACAAAATATTAGCACATAAAGTTCAACAATGTACACAAAGATGTGTACACCAAAACCAAGTGGTATTTATCCCAGGTGTGCAAGGCTAGTCTTCAAAATTAATATGGTCCATCACATCAAGAGGCTATGGAAGAAAAATCACATAATTATATTGATAGATGCAGAAAAAGCATTTGACAAAATCCAACACCCATTCATGATAAAAACTCCTAACAAACCAGGAATAGAGGGAAACTTCTTCAACTCAATAGAGAACATTTAAAAACAAAAACAAAACTACAGCTAAAATCATGATTAAGGGTGAGAAATTTGAGGCTTTCTTGCTAAGATCAGAAACAAAGCAAGATGTCTCTTTTCACCACTGCTTTTCGGCATTGTACTGGAAATCCTAGCTCATACAATAAAATAAGAAAAGAAAATATAGATTGCAAAGGAACAACTGAAACTGTCTTTGTCTGCAGATAACATGATTGTCTATACAGAAAATCTGAAAGAATCAACAAAAAAAAACTAGAACTAATAAGGAGTTATAGTAACAAACTGGCACGTTCTGCACATGTATTCCAGAACTTAAAGTATAATTAAAAAAAAAAAAAAAAGCAATTATAGCAGGATTGCAGGATACAAGGTTAATGTACAAAAGTTAATCACTTTCCTGTAGACCAGCAATTAAATAGTGAAATTTTAAATTAAAAACACATTACCAGTTGGGTGCAATGGCTCATGCCTATAATCCCAAGACTTTGGGAGGCCAAGGTGGGAGGATCACTTAAACCCAGGAGGTTGCGGCTGCACTACACAAAGAGCCGTGATCACACCACTGCACTCCAGCCTGGGCAACAGAGTGAGACCCTATCTCAAAAAAACAAAAAAGCCAAAAACACCACGTTATCGTTTATATTAGCACCCCAAGAAAAAATGAAATTCTTAGGTATAAATCTAACAAATTATGTCCAAGATCTATATATCTAGATGAAGAAAACTGTAAAACATTGATAAAATATATCAAAGAAGAACTAAATAAATGGAGAAATAGTCTATGTTCATGGATTGTGATATGTCAGTTTTTCCCAACTTGATCTATAGATTGACACATCCCAATAAAAATCCCAGCAAGTTACTTTTACGGATATTAACCCATTTACGCCTCGTGTTCCATTGTTGGAATGCTAAGCTTGTGGGAGTTATTTATATCCTACTGCTCCAGGTCATTGCCAAGGTCTGATTTTTCACACAAAAAAATTTGCAACCTCTGGCATAAAGGGGTTAACAAACAAAGTCTGTATTTTATGTGGAGAGGTAATAGATCCAGAATAACCAACTAAATATTGAAGGAGAAGAACAAAGTCAAAGGGCTGAACCTGTTGGGCTTGAAGACGTCTATAAAGCTACAGCAATCAAGATAGTGTGTTATTGGTGAAAGAGCTGAGAAATATCAAGGGATCAGAGTGGAGAGCCCAGTAATAGACCCACATAAATACAGTTGATTGATCTTTGACTAAGGAGAAAAGGCAATATAATGAAGCAAAGATAGTCTCTTTTACACAATTGCTGGAACAATTGGACATCCACATACAAAAACCATCACCTAGACACAGACCTTACAGAAATTAACTTGAGAGGGACCATAGACCTAAATGTAAAACCCAAAACTATAAGACTGCTAGAAGTTATCATAGGAGAAAACCTAAATGACCTTGGGTATGGCAATGACTTCTTAGACTAAAGGCATGATGCATGAAAGAAATAGTTGATAAGCTGGGATTCATTACAAGTTAAAACTTCTGTTCTGTAAAAGACAATGTCTAGAGAATAAGATGGGTCACAGACTTGGGAAAATATTTGCAATCCAGAACACAAACCAACAAATGCTAGCAAGGATGTGGAGCAACAGGAACACTCATTCATTGCTGGTGGGAATGCAAAATGGTACAGCCATTTTGCTGTAGTTCTTACAAAACTAAACATACTCTTCCCATACAATCCAGCAGTCATGCTCTTTGGTATTTACCCAAATGAACCAGAAACTAATGTTCACACAAAAACCTGTAAATGGATGTGTATAGCTAGCAGCTTTATTCATATTTGCCAAAACTCGGAAGCAACCAAGATGTACTTCAGTAGGTGAACAGATAAACTGCGATACTTCCAGAAAATGGGATAGTATTCAGTGCTAAAAAGAAAGAGCTCTCAAGCCATAAGAAGACATGGAGGAGCTTTCATTGCATATTACTAAGTTGTAGAAGCCAATCTGAAAAGGCTACATACTATGATGACAACTATGTGAATTCTGGAAAAAGCAAACTATAGAGAGGAGGAAGGTATAAATAAGCAGAGCACAGAGGACTTTGGGGCAGTGAAACTATTCTGTATGGTACAATAGTGGTGGACACGTGTCATTGTGCATTTGTCAAAGCCCACGGAATGTACAACACCAAGGTAAATTATGGACTTTGGGTGATAATGAGGTATCAGTGGAGTTTCATCAGGTGTCACAAATGGACCACTCTGGTGCAGAATGCTAATAGTGGGAGAAATTGTGTGCATGGAAGGGTCGGGGGTATAGGCAACTCTGTACTATCTGCTCAGCTTTGATGTGAACCTAAAAAATAGTTTATCAACTTTTTTAAAGCAGGGTACTCAGTAATACATATGATATAAATCCCATTTATGTTTAAAAAACAGAAATATGTATGTATTTATATATGTATGTGTATATATATATTTGTATATATAGGGTGTGTGAGTGTGTGCATGTGTGTGTGTGTAACTTTTGTATTTACCAAACTGATAACGTTGTTGCCGTTGGTGTTGAGGTTGTGAGCAGGGTGGTGGGGGGAAGGTACCCTCTGCTGTGCTCTGTAGTCTGTACCATTTAGCCTTTGTCAGAGTTCCTATTCACTTATCAAAATATGGCAAAAGGGAGCTTGCTGCTAGGTATGTATCTCCAGACACTCCTTTCAAGGAGACATCAGAAGGTAACATTGTTTGGCAGCTTAAAAATGCAAAGTTGTAGCACTTTCTGTCGCATTTATTCATGCAACAATTATTTTTGAGTGCCTCCTCTATTCCAGGCATTCTGCCAGGCCTTGGAGTTGCCAGGGTGACCAAGAAACAGCCCCTGTGATCACAGTTGAGGGTGCGGTGGGCGGCAGGGGAGAGTTGTGTTTTAAGTCTGTTTTCTCACAGGCTGAAAAAGTTCCGCACAGTTTGGAAAAGCTGACTGTGATTCCTTCTCCTCAGAGAAGCCCTGTGGAGACCCGCCTTCGTTCCCACACACCATCCTGCAGGGTCGCACCGGCTTGGAGATGGGGGATGAGCTGCTGTACGTGTGCGCCCCAGGCCACATCACGGGCCACCGGGAGACCGCCTTCACCTTGCTATGTAACAGCTGTGGGGAGTGGTATGGCCTGGTGCAGGCCTGCGGGAAAGGTAAGCAGCCCAGGGATGGGCCACCTTCGCGTACCCACGCAGTGCTGGCAGAGGGCTCCACGGCTGCTGGCTGCATGCTGTGGGCTCTTCTCCACCAAGGTGCCTTTGAAAAGAGGCTTTCAGACCTTTCTGCTGAGCTCTGGACCTAGCAACATCTCCACTTGGGGATTCCTGTAGCATTTCAAATGTGCAACTGAGCTCTTCATCTTCCGTGCTGGGAGAAAAGGGTTAACAAGTTAAAATCCCCGCCGCTTCTCTAAGTACACAGTTGACCTTGAGTTAACTTTCTAGTGTATTTCCCTGGAAACCTGGTCAAGATGGAACATCAGCTGTGGTACAAAGCAGCATTTTTCTGGTGAAAATGACCCCCAGTTGGTAAACTGGACTGGGAAGACTATCATGAATACATATTAGGAAGCCCAGCTCTGTGCTGCTCTGAGGGTGGTGATTCCTGTATCTGAGCATTGCCTTTGTGGGGACCCTGAGAACTATTCTGTGGGTTGTTGCAAGACATTCGAACTCTTACGGAGCATGGGACTTCCAAGCATCATTGATCCACACCACACATATGAGTTCTGATCCACCTGAGCAATCTTGGGAGGAAGGCCGGGGTGGTGAGGGGTGGAGCAAGGAGACGAACTCCAGGACAGCTGTATGGAACTGCTGCAAGGGCTCTTCCCACGGATGAAACTTGCTTGCTGTTTCCCGGCGGCCTTGCTCTGCTCCCTGGCCTGGAGCTTTCTGAATGCCAGGGGTGACCTGTGGAGTCTGAATAGTTAGTTGAAACTAAAAAGAGTCCTAGTGGACACTGAGTCCCCCAAACCGGATCTGATTTCCGCAGATGTCCCCATTCCATCAACATCACATTTCTAGGAGTCCTAGTTTACTGTGCCTCCTTAACCCCTGCTGCCCAGCCCCTGGGGAATTTTTCCAGCAGCAGAAATCACTGTGTCCAGCCACACCCAGTCCTGGCCTCCCCACCCCCACAGGGACGCAGCAGCCAGCAGGCGATTGGGACAGCCCCATGGCTGACCTGGCTTGTGACTCCTATACCTTGGACCTCATGCCAGACCCTGAATTGTTCCCTGATCTCACAGTGCTTCTCTCACTCCAAGACTTTTTTAAGAACCCCCGCCCTGGCCTCCCATGACATCCAGGTACCGAGCGGAGGCTGGTTCTACAGAGGGAAATTACTCCAGCACATGATGTTACTGAACTTCTAGGTCAGTTTGTCCCCGGAATGTCCTGCAGATCCCATGAGGGAACTCAGATGAGACCTAGGGCGCTGTCACGACTGTGAGAGTCATTCACGTTGTTGCCTGAAGCTGTGGTTTCACTGCTACTATAGTCTTCACTGGTATTTACTATCCACAATGTGAATACACCACTATTTATTTATTCAGTCAGCTGTTGGTGGACATTTTGTGGCTGTCACAAACTATGCTGCTATAATTGTCCTCAGCCTCCTTTGGTTCCCATGTGAACACATTTCAGTTGGTTCCTAGCAGTAGAATTGATGCCCATGGAGTATGTGTGTGTTCAGCTGCAGCTGATGCTGCCAAAGTGTTCTCTAAAGTATTTGACCAGTCTGCTTTCCCATCAGCTGTGTCTGAGAGTCCTTGTCGTTCAGCACCTCATCAGCTTTTAGGACTGCCAGTCTGGTGATGGCTCTGTGGTGACTTGTAGTTGTAATATTCATTTCTCTAATAATAGTGAGGTCAAGCACTTATCACATGTTAATAGGGCATTAGAATTTCTTTGTGTAAAATGTCCAGGTACTTTTCCCATTTTTCTAATTGATTTGAATTTAATGATTTACATATTATAGAATTTTTTACATGAAATATTCATAATTAATGTGTTGCAAGTATTTCCTCTCATTCTGTGGCTTGTCTTTTCACACTTGCACTGTCTTTTAATGAGCTGGTTTTGTTGTTTTCTATTTCACTACTTTTCAAATTCTTTGCGGACTCTTTTTTTTTTTTTTTTGAGATGGAGTCTCGCTCAGTCCCCCAGGCTGGAGTGCAGTGGCCCGATCTCAGCTTACTGCAAGCTCCGCCTCCCAGGTTCACGCCATTCTCCTGCCTCAGCCTCCCGAGTAGCTGGGGCTACAGGCGCCCACCACCATGCCCGGCTACTTTTTTTGTATTTTTAGTAGAGACAGGTTTTCACCATGTTAGCCAGGATGGTCTCGATCTCCTGACCTCGTGATCCACCTGCCTCGGCCTCCCAAAGTGCTGGGATTACAGGTGTGAGCCATGGCACCCGGCCTCTTTGTGGACTCTTACCCATTTTTTCTAGTCATTAGCTGATTAATACTTTAGTAAAATGCAATAAAAATGAATTAATATAAAATAAAATAGATTCCAAATATAAATGCAATTTTTGTTGAATTAAATAGACATACCATTCCCCTGTCAAATTGTTGCAAAAGTTTTGTAAAACTTTCTGGGTGTTTCTACTTGCCTTGTTGCATACCTAATAACAAGTTACAGACTGGGACAAGTGCTGAAAGCACAATTCGAGCAATCTTCTAGAACTTTCCTCATCTTTCTTCTGTTGCTGTTGCTGTTGCTTTGTGCCAGGCGGGAGCTACTTGCCAATTCTGATCATTCACCTGCCCAAGAAAATCAAGCATAAGCACCAAGCTTCCCGTTTGTCCCACATGTCGCCGTGAAGCAGGCCCACACCCACCCTGAGTTGTTAATGTTCTGATGAGGTGCTGAAGTTGCAGCATCTCATGAGCCACACCCACAGCCAAATGGGTTGTTTGCCAGCTCTAGTCGAATGAGCACTAAATGCGGGTTTTGTGGGTCCAAAATGATTATTCCTACTGCAGTGCAGTTGTTAAAGCTTTAAGCTGCTGGGCAGGAATTCTGGTTTATATATACAGATTGTTACAGTGTCTGTGGATTTAACATTTAAGCTATCTGTGTTATTGTAAGAAGAGAGAGAGAGAGTGTGTGTGTGTGTGTGTGTGTGTGTGTGTGTGTGTGTGTGTGTCAAGAGTATCTTCACCAGATGAATTGCTTTAAATTGGAGAAAAGTCAACTTGGGGGAGTGGGTCAAACAAGGATTTGGGAATTGGACCCATCTGGGTTTGGATAATCACTCTTTGTTGTACTGGCTGATTGGACTGATCCATTCATTCATTCCACATCCCAGCATTTGGCAGGATCCTAGGTGCTGTCTATAGAAGTTGAGTAAATACTGTCTCAACCCTAAAGGAAACGCTAGTAAACTAGGTTCCTCAAAGACACAGAAAAGCAGTAGATGATGAGATAGAGATTGGAAAGTGAGGTGTCACAGAAGGTGACATTTTAGAGGAAGTGTGTTTCCAGATAGAGGAAGTGCTCAGTAAATCCAGAGACTATAGAAAACAAGTAAATGAAAGCTAACATGTATGCATTGGCTTCACTGTGTGAAGGAGGTTCTGGCAGCCTTGTGTTTTCAGTGTATATGTGAGGGGGTGGGATGTACCGTAGCCACACTGCAGTGCATACAGGAATGAGATGCAGGGAGGAAGAAGGCCAAGGACAGACAACTCAGGTTCAAATTTCTGCTGCTCATGAAGAGGAATAGGGAAGACACAAAGGATAGAGCTGGTAGAAGATCAGAGGTCCAAAGAGGTTGTAGGGGTTTGTTTTGTTTGCTTGCTTGCTGTTGTTATTTTTAAGGTGATTTCTTTTAAGATACTTTTTTAAAAAATTTCCTACAGCAAGCGATTTGAGCTTATTTAAACAATGACAGAAAGGATGAGAAGAAGAGAAAACAGTTTTCTTTACTTTCCTGAGCCTTAATTTGCCCATAGTACCCCCCCCCCCCCCCCCTTTTTTTTTTAAGACAGTCTCTGTCTATTGCCCAGGCTGGAGTGCAGTGGCACAGTCTCGGCTCACTGCAACCTCTGCCTCCCAGGTTCAAGCAATTCTCCTGCCTCAGCCTCCCGAGTAGCTGGGATTACAGGCATGCGCCACCACGCTTGGCTAATTTTGTATTTTTAGTAGAGATGGGGTTTCACCATGTTGGCCAGGCTGGTCTTGAACTCCTGAGCTTAGGCAGTCCACCCGCCTCAGCCTCCCAAAGTGCTGGGATTACAGGTGTGAGCCACTGCCCATAGTGCCCATATTTTAAAAATAGGTACTAGTTATCACAGAGATACCTTAGAGATGAGGTTCCTGTGAATCCATCATTTAGAACAGGACCTATGATATAGTATGGGGGTCAGTAAATGTTCATTCTCTTTCACTTGTATGCTGATCGATGAGACCATTCAGACCCTTTCACCTAAGGTATCTGAAGGGATTTGTGCATGACACCATGACACTGGCTGCTCGCTTCCTTGTGTATTATTAACTCTAGCCCCTGTTACCATGAATAACTAACGGCAGCCTGTGACTTCAACCGTCTGTTACTTGGGTGAGAA
>NC_045435.1:179131596-179175408 GCF_002776525.5 Piliocolobus tephrosceles | reverse complement strand
GGCTAATTTTTTGTATTCTTTAGTAGAGACAGGGTTTCACTGTGTTAGCCAGGATAGTCTCCATCTCCTGACCTCGTAATCTGCCCGCCTCAGGCTCCCAAAGTGCTGGGATTACAAGCGTGAGCCACCGCACCCGGCCTCAGCTGGTCTTTCCAGAAAGGCATGGCCAGTGTGACTTTCGGACTTGATAGAGACCCACGCAGCTGGTAGCTTCCTAGTGTGTGGCATGCATATCTGGTGGGTAGCAAAAGGTGAGGGAATGGATGGTGTAGGAGGGTCCCTCAGCCACACGCCGCCCAGGCTGTGTGTTCACAAGCAACATTCCAGGCTTAAGTGGTGGGGATGCAGTCTCTCACTTAAGCACAGGGACTTTCGTCTTGACCATTCACTGAAATGGATGAGGACTTATTTAACTGTCATTTTCTCCCCTCTGTGTGTTGGTTCTTCTCTAGCCCTGGTCCCTAGAGTTCAGGTCTGGTTCTGGCCATTTAGTCTTCCATACTCCTGTCAAAATCCACACGTGTTCTTCTTGGTTTCCATTCCCAGTTTGGCAGCAGGTAATGTCTGTCATGCCCTCTCTAATGTACTCATAATCTAACTAAAATTGGTTGTTGCCCTAATTACAGAAAAGTCCTGATGTGGCAGGGCATGGTGGCTCACACCTGTAAACAGCACTTTGGGAGGCCAAGGCCGGTGGATCACCTGAGGTTGGAAGTTTGAGACCAGCCTGACCAACATGGAGAAACCCCATCTCTACTAAAAATACAAAATTAGCCGGGCGTGGTGGTGCATGCCTGTCATCCCAGCTACTCAGGAGGCTGAGGCAGGAGTATTGCTTGAACCCGGGAGGCAGAGATTGCAGCAAGCCGAGATCACACCACTGCACTCCACCCTGGGCGATAGAGCAAGACTCTGTCTGAAAGAGAGAGAGAGAGAGAGAAAGAAAGAGAGAGAGAGAGAGAAAGGAAGGAAGGAAGGAAAGAAGGAAGGAAGGAAGGAAGGAAGGAAGGAAGGAAGGAAGGAAGGAAGGAAGGAAGGAAGGAAGGAAGGAAGGAAGGAAGGAAGGAAGGAAGGAAGGAAAAGAAAGAAAAGAAAAGATGCCACAGGGCTATCTGCCACCAAGTGTGAAGATAGGCTCAGAAAGGCCTACCCCTACTCCCAGTTCCATTGGTTCTGTTTGTTGCTTTCTGGGCTGCAGTATCAGGAAAGTGCTTGACCCCAAGCTGCACCTCACTCCACCAGCCTCGCCACCTCTGAGTCCAGTAGCAAATGTACAACTTTTCTTTTTCCCTTCCCTGATCTGACACAGCCATGGAAACAAGACACATTCCCCAGTTAGGCATTGAGAACAAAGCTGGCATAAACCACACACTCACTCCATGCTGTCTCTCTTCTGGGAGTTGTTTTTTGGCCCTGCTTTTTTAACAACTCTATTGGGTTTAATTTGCATACCATCAACTGTACTCATTTAAAGTATACATTTATCTGAACTGTCAGCCGGGCGCGGTGGCTCACGCCTGTAATCCCAGCAGTTTGGGAGGCTGAGGCAGGTGGATCATGAGGTCGGGAGATTGAGACCATCCTGGTTAACACAGTGAAACCCTATCTCTACTAAAAATATAAAAAAATTATCCGGGCATGGTGGTGGGTGCCTGGAGTCCCAGCTACTCAGGAGGCTGAGGCAGGAGAATGGCGTGAACCCGGGAGGCAGAGCTTGCAGTGAGCCGAGATCACGCCAGTGCACTCCAGCCTGGGTGACAGAGCAAGACTCCATCTCAAAAAATAAATAAATAAATAAATTTATCTGAACTGTCGCAGGTGTATACACTCATGAAACCACCATTATAACTAAAATATAGAACACTTCCATCATTCCCAAGTTTCCTTGTGCCCCTTTCTACCATAGTTTTACACACTTCATCTCATTTAATCTTCACAAGTCTGGAAGTAGAAATGGCGAGTTCCAATTTATAGATGGGAACACTGAGGTACAGGGAAGTTCGGTGACTTGCCTGTGTCAGACACCAGAAAGAAGCAGATCCAGGGTTTAAAACCAGGCATGTCTGGCCAGGCGCAGTGACTCATGCCTGTAATCCCAGCACTTTGGGAGGCTGAAGCAAGCTGATTACTTGAGGCCAAGAGTTTGAGACCAGCCTGGCCAACGTGACAAAACCCTGTCTCTACTAAAAATACAAAAATTAGCCAGGTATGGTGGCACATGCTTGTAGTCCCAGCTTCTTGGGAAGCTGAGGCATGAAATTCACTTGAACCCAGGAGGCAGAGGTTGCAGTGAGCCAAGATCACCCCACTGCACTCCAGCCTGGGCAACAGAGTGAGATTCTGTCTCAAAAACATAAAAATAAAAAATAAAACCAGGCATGTCCTATCCTTATATCTGCATCATGCTATATGCTGCCTCCCGGGGCCCTGAGATGGGGAGGAGGGCGAGGCCTCGGGGCAGCACACCTGCCCACTTGCAAACTAGCTGTCCCCTCAGTCAGTTCCTTTGCTCTTTTCTCATTTCTACAGGTATTATTTTGTTTTCTTAAATTAACTTCTATTTCTGTTTTTCTCTATCTTTTAGACTTAATTTCCTTCATAGAAGAATGCATGAGACTGAAACTGAATTTAGAATTTCCTTGTCAGGAACAAAAATTGCCATATTTGTTCAGAGGTTCATTGAACCAGTGGTTATTTCTGGCTTGTCTGGTTGTCTTTTTTTAAAATTACTATTTTTAAAGGCTGTGTAGCCAAGAACAGAGGGGGAAAAAAAAGAGGGTACGTGTGGGGCTTCCAGAAAGGCAGCAAAGTGAAAAAAGATGGAAAGTAGCAGCCCTGGGAGAACCCTGGATTTTGGGCTCTGGCCTGTCTCCTGCAGCCCCCAGCCACATCCCACTCTGATAAGAGACACAAGCAGTACACAGCCTGCGCTTTTCAGTCCTGACGTATGATTTTCTGTGCTCTTCTGTTTTCCAAAAGTAGCAGTTAAATATAAATGCACAGTGAATGACCTGGGTTTTGCCAGGAGAAGCCACAAAGCTTACATTTCCTAGACTTGTTTGTCTAAATCAGAAGGCCCTGGTTGTGTTAGCACAGGTTTTCACAGAGAGGGTCGGGTGAGGGCAGGGCTAGAAGGATAGCTGAATGATCTGAGTCAGAGCGCAGATGCAGGAAAGCAGAGGGGAGGTGAGAGATACAGCACCTCCACAGGCAGAGAGCTGGGCTTCTCCATCTTGTGGGCAGAATGTGCTTGTTGGTTGAAATCTGATGAATAATAAATGTTACTGTTCCCCATGGGGAGAAAAATAAGCTTTGGATACTTCTTCATAAGTAGGCTATTTGTAAGCACTCATTCTTGTCTTCATTTGAGGTTTTGGGGAAACTGTGATATACTGACAACCGTTTTTTTTTGTTTTTTTTGTTTTTTTTTGAGAGGGAGTCTCGCTCTGTCGCCCAGGCTGGAGTGCAGTGGCTGGATCTCAGCTCACTGCGAGCTCCACCTCCTGGGTTTACGCCATTCTCCTGCCTCAGCCTCCCGAGTAGCTGGGACTACAGGCACCCGCCACCTCGCCTGGCTAGTGTTTTTTTTTTTTTGTATTTTTTAGTAGAGACAGGGTTTCACCGTGTTAGCCAGGATGGTCTCGATCTCATGACCTCGTGATCCGCCCGTCTCGGCCTCCCAAAGTGCTGGGATTACAGGCTTGAGCCACCGCACTCGGCCCTGACAACCTGTTTTTAAGTCAGGACCTTGACCTGCGAACCTGGGGAGACAGGAAGAGCTTAGTTCGGGGCCCTGGGCTTCTGCTCAGGGTTGCTGTAGCCTGAGGGAGCTCTAGAGGCAGAACCTTGGACACACATACAGACACAATCACGTGCAAATCCATGCATACACACATACCCACACATGCATGCACACACGCAAACACACAGCTCAGACTGTAAGTGTCCAGGTCGAGGCCACAGCCAGGGTGAGCTGACTTTTCCCAAATCCTCACTCTAACATTAAACACTAGGCCAGTGTTTCCTGCACAAAAAAAGGTGAGAGAGGAGAACATACTCATCTTCTGCCCATGTTCCAGGTGCCTTTTAACTTTATGTTTTATATATATATGTGTGTGTGTGTGTGTGTGTGTGTGTGTGTATATATATATATATATTTTTTTTTTTTTTTGAGTTGGAGTCTCACTCTTGTTGCCCGCGCTGGAGTGCAGTGGCGTGATCTCGGCTAACTGCAACCTCTGCCTCCCGGGTTCAAGCTATTCTCCTGCCTAGCCTCCTGAGTACCTGGGATTACAGGCGCACACCACCACACCCAGCTAATTGTTGTACTTTAGTAGAGACAGGGTTTCGCCGTGTTGGCCAGGCTGGTCTCGCATTCCTGACCTCAGGTGATCCACATGCCTTGGCCTCCCAAAGTGCCGGGATTACAGGCATGAGCCACCAGTATTTAAGCTCATGGGATGGGTAACACAGGAGGTGGAAGTTGGCAGACATTGATTATCCCCAATACTGGAACTCAGAAGTCATTTATCATTCTTTGCCCCTCTCACGAATCAAATGATGCCTTGGCTGATGGACTTCCAGACTGCATCAAGCTTTATAAAAACTGGAATTCACATCCACTAATTCATCTCTTCACTAATTTATTTATTCAACAAACATTTATGGAGTGCCTACTATATGCCATACACCATGCTGTGTGTGTGTGGGATACAAAGTCAGGGGGGACATGCCCTTGTTCTCAGGAAGTGCCTGGGCCAGTGGGGAGTTGGGCAGGCTGTGCAGCGAGAGCAGGGTGGTGTGATCAGCGCAGGGTGACAGCGGTGAGCTCTGTTCTGGATGGATGCTGTTCCCCACGTTCTAGTGAGTAACACATTAGTCCCAAACTGAGACCTTTTAGGGTTCAAGTGTCAAGCACCATCAAGATCTAAATTGGTTTTACCCTGTCCGTATAAGAGCATGAAGTGTTTCTAAGGTGTCTTTACCCAATCCCCATATCATATACACCTTTCATTTTACTAGTGAAAGCCCATTTCTAATGTTTATCATTGGTAGTTAGTAGGTCACTAATTTTACCAATAGAAAACCATTTCAGATATTCAGGGTACTAATTAGCAAAGCAATGTTTTTGGTCAAGGTACAAATAAAGAAGTACTTGTATTAGCCACATATGGAGGATGAATTTTTCTAGTAGGAACGCTAACTGTCCATCCCAGAGTGAATTCTTAATTGGAATACCAGCAGCAGCTGGCTTACAGTGTGACATAAGTAACACATGCGTAACATTACACAGTGTGTTTTCTTTTTTTTCTTTTGGAGATGGGGGTCTCACTGTCTCACCCAGGCTGCAATGCAGTGGGTCTCACTATGTTGTCCAGGCTAGTCTTGAACTCCTGGATTCAAGTGATCCTCCTATCTCAGGCTCCCAAAGTGCCAGGATTGTAGGCATGAGCCACTACACCTGGTCACACAGTATATTATTCTTGAGATAGCACAGACATCTTAAGATAAATGAATGCCTACTGTTAATATAAAATTGAATGACATCTCAACAAAGTTGAATTACATTTTCTTTCCCTCAAAGATTATAGCCATTGTTCTTTTTTCTTCTGTCACTGAACATGATGAGGTTAAATTTTAGGCAAGCCTGATTTAATTTTGTTCTTGCATGGGATTTGCCTTTTCTTCCTGAATATCAGTTAAATTGTTTCTTCATCCTTGGCATTCAGCAGCCAAATACTGGGCCAGTTTTTCCTGGTACATGGTGTCCACTTTTGATTGTCTATTTATATTTTTACTTAAGAATAAGATAAATACAAAACATTTCAAAAATCAAAGATTATAGAGTTCAGTGAATTATCATACCATAAACACACCCATGTAATCAGCACCCAAGTCAAGAAGTAGACCATCACCAGCCATCCAGAAACACTCCTGGTGCTCCCTTTCAGTCCCAGCCTCCCTTAGAGTAACCACTATCCACGCTACTTAAACTATAAATTACATTCGCCCCCCCTCGCTTGAATTTTATTTAAGTGGAAGCATACATTATGTACTTTTGTATACAGCTTCCTTTACCCAACATTATGGCTGTGAGACACATACATGTTGCTCTGTGAGCTGTTCATTCTTTTTCGTTGCTGTGGGGTATTCCATTCTACCATTAGGATTATTTTTCATTGTTTCATATTTGGAGCTATTATAAGGACATTCTTGCACAGGTCTTTTGGTGATCATGTTACACATATTCCTCTAGAGTTTTGCGTTTTCTAGAATTTTGTCTATATCATAATTTAGAGTTGAATTGCTGGATCATACAGGGGTATGTGTGTGCGCGCGCACACATATGCGTGTTCAACTTTAGTAGATAATACTCAACAAGATAATGCCCAAATGATTGTAACAATTTAGCCTCTGAAGAGCAATGTATAAGAGTTCTAGGAGCCTTACCTCCCCACCAACAACTGGTATTGACAGTCTTGTAAATTTTTAGCTATTTTGATGGGTATGTTGTGATACCACTTAATTTGATTTTCCCTGATTAATGATGTTAAGCACCTTATCATATGTTTTCTGGCTATTAGAATACCTCATTTGTGAAGTGCCTATTCAATTCTCTTGCCCATTTTTCTACTGGGCTGTTTATTTTATATTTATTTGTAGGAGCCCTTTATATTATTCTGGATACCAGAACTTTCAAGGTTATTTATGTTGCAAATGTCTTCTGTTAGGTAAGTTGCCTTTTCATGTTCTTCATAGTATCTTTCATAAATAGAATTTTAATGTAGTATAACTTACTAATCCTTCCCTTTTTTTGAAAAAAACTTGTAATAAAAACCACATAACATAAAATTTACCATCTTAACCATCTTCAAGTGTACAGATCAGTAGTGTTAAGTATATTCACATTGTTATGAAACAGATCTCCGTAACTTCTTCATCTTGTAAATCTGAAACTTCACACCCATTAAGCAAAAACTCTTCTTTTTCTCTTTTCCCTCAGCCCTTGGTAATCACCATTCTACTTTCTGTTTCTATAAATGTGACTACTATCGAAGCCTCATGTAAGTGGAATCACACTGTATTAGGTTCATTTTTGTGACTGGCTTTATATAAAGGAAACTATGTATCTATATTTATATCTTTTTTTCTTTGAGACAGAGTCTTGCTCTGTCACCCAGGCTGGAGTGCTGTGGGAAGATCTTGGCCCACTGCAACCTCCCACCTCCCGGGTTCAAGTGATTCTCCTGCCTCAGCCTCCTGAGTAGCTGGGATTACAGGCAGGTGCAACCATACCTGGGTAATTTTCTGTATTTTTTTAGTAGAGTTGGGGTTTCACCATGTTGACCAGGGTGGTCTAGAACTCCTGACCTCAAGTGATCCACTCGCTTGGCCTCCCAAAATGCTGGGATTATAGGCATGAGCCACTGCACCTGGCCTGGCCTATATATTTTTAAAAGAAACAAAAAGGTATATTTTTAAAATCAGGTTAAGGAAGTTTCCTCGTATTCCTAATTTCTAAGGGTTTTTATCTTGTTGACTTTTGTCAGATGCTTTTCTGAAGCTCCTTTTTTTTTCAAATGTTAAACCAATGATGAATTCCTGGGATAAATCTAACTAGGTATAATGTATTATTCTTTTAATATATTAACTTTTAATATATACTTAATATATTAAAGCTTAACCCAGCTTACTGACATTAACTTATTGCTGGATTCAGTTTGCCAACATTTTATATGGGACTTTCGCATCTATGTTCAGTAAGATTGGTCTGCAGTAGTTCCTTTTTGTCATATCCTTGCCAGGTTTTGGTACCAAGGTTACACTGTATGTATAAAATACATTGGGAAGTATTTCCTCTTTCTCTGTTGTCTGGAAGAGTTTGTGTAAGATTGGAATTATCCTCCTAAACATTTGATGGAATTCATTGGCAAAGCCACCTGCGCCTAGAGTTTTGTGTGTGTGGAGAGATTCAGTTTTGTTAATGGTATATAAAAAGTTTCTATTTCCTCTTGTGTCACTTTTGGTAAGTTATATTTCTCTAGAAATTTTTCTATTTCTTCAGAATTTTTAGTTTCCTGGACTTATTTTTTTTTTTTTTTTTTTTTTTTTTTTTGTGAGATGGAGTTTTGCTATCGTTTCCCAGGCTGGAGTACAATGGCGGGATCTCAGCTCACCACAACCTCTGCCTCCCAGTTTCAGATTACAGGCATGTGCCACCACGCCCTGCTAATTTTGTGTTTTTAGTAGAGATAGGGTTTAACCATGTTGGCCAGGCTGATCTCGAACTTCTGACCTCAGGTGATCCACCTGCCCCAGCCTGCCCAAGTTCTGGGATTGCAGGCGCAAACCACTGTGCCCAGCTAGCTTCCTGGATGTAAATTTTTATCATGAGGTCCTGCTATTGTCTTTTCTAATACCTGAAACATCTCTGATGATGTCCCTTTTATTCCTAATGTTTTTCATTTGCATCTTCTTTAAATTCTTCTTAATTAGCCTTGCTAGGAGTTTATCAATGTTACTAGTCTTTTCAAATAATTAACTTTTGACTATGTCGATTTTCTCTATTGTGTGTTTGTTTTTTATTTACTTCTGTTCTTTTAAAAATCTCCTCCTTCTATTTCTTTGTGTTTAACTTAATTTTATTAACCCAGCTTCCAGAAATCAATTTGATTTTTCAGCCTTTCTTCTTTTCTCACATAGATATTTAAAGGTATAACTTCCCCCGAGCTCAGCTTTTGCTGTTTCCCACACGTTTTGATATGTTATATTTCCATTATCATTCAGTTAGAATGTTTTCTGATTTCCACTGTAGTTTCTCCCTTGACCCATGAGTTATTTAGGCATATTTTGTTTAATTTCTATACATAGGGGAATTTTAAAGTAATTTTTTATCTAAACTAATCTCACTATGACCAGAAAATGTATGTATGATTCAGTCTTTTAAAGTTTATTGATACTTCTTTTATGGTCAATTTTGTAAAATTATTATATGTGCACTTGAAAAGAACATTTATTCTATAGTTGTTGGATGTCATCTATGTATTTCAAAGAAGTCGTATTTATGAAGTGTGTTGTTCAAATCTGTATTCTTACCTTTTTTCTATTTGTTATAATTATTGATGATAGATGTTTAAAATATCTCACTATGATCATGGATTTATCAGTGTCTTCTTTTAGTTCATATCTGTTAGATTCCTATATTTTGAGGCTTTATTTTTAAGTACATACAATTTTATAATTTAATATCTTCCAGGTGAATTGAAACATTTATCTTTATGAAAGAGCCTTCTTTATCTCTACTAGTATTTTTTGCCTTAAAGTATTTTTTGCTGGTTAGTCTCTTCATTACTTTTTTTAAAGTCTTTGACTTTCAACTCATCTGTGTGCTTATATTTAAAGTGTGTCTCTTATAAGTACCATGTACATGGGTTCTGTTTCTTTATCCAAGCTGACAACTTTTGTCTTTTAATGGTAGCATTAATCTATTTTACATTTAACCATCAGTAGATTTGGATTTAAAATTACTGTTGTTTTCGTTTTCTCTCTTTCCTATTTGTCCTTTGTTCCTTTTTCTCTGCTTTCCTGCCTTCTTTTGAAGCAATTAAGCATTTTTTACTTATTGTATTTACCCCTTCTATTACCTTCTAATCATCTTTTACTCTCCTTTTAGTGGTTACTCTAGAAATTATAACAGGCACCTTTGACATATACAAGTTTAATATTAATGAATAGTTACACCATTTCCTGGCTAATTTAAAGCCATCAAACACTTTGACTCCATTTACCTCTTCCCAGCTTCTATGCTGTTGTTAAATGTTTTGAATGAATATTATGTGTGTGTGTGTGTGTGTATTGTTTTATGCAGTCAACATTCACTTGGCTCTGCCTCCATATTTACTATTTCATTGTTCTTTCCTTCCTGCATCTCTGAGCTTCCATCTATGACATTTTCACAGAGTAAGAAATTCCATATTGGCAGTTCTTTTCTTCTAACATTTTGAATATTTTATCACATTGTCTTCCGGCTTTTATGGTTTCTTTTGAAAAGTCACCTCTCAATCTTATTGTTGCTTTATCAAACATTATATATTTGCTTTCACAGGTTGCTTTTACATTTTTCTGTCTTTGGTTTTTAGCAGTTTTAATTTGGTATGGCTATAGGCAATTTATGTGAATTTATTCTGCTTGAGGTTTGTAGTGATTCTTGAATATGTCTTCTGTCTTTTTTTTCTGTTTTATAAAATTCTCAGTCTGCTCTGTCTTTTGAAGTTTCTGACTAATTTTTTAGCTCTGTCATGATGCTACATTGGTCCTCAATTTGATGCCTGAAGTTCATAACCACCCTTTTCGTAACATTCTGTTATTTTACACATTACCTTTGAGCTTTGTTTTGTTGCACTCACTTTCTTATTAAGTTTTGTATTGTGAAACAATCCTTTAATCCAGAAGAGGGAATGGTGGCTGTAAGGGGACAAATCAACTGAAGTAGTATGTTGCCCAGGCTGGAGTGCATTGGCATGCCATGCATGGCCCACTGCAGCCTCAATCTCCTGGGTTCAAGTGATCCTCCTGCCTCAGCCTGCCGAGTAGCTAGGACTACAGGTGTGTGCCACCACACCCAGTTAATTTTTTTTTTAAGAGAAGGAGTCTCGTTTTGTTGCCGAGGCTGTTCTCACTCCTGGCCTCAAATGATCCCCCTGCCTTGGATATTTACTCTTGCTTGTTTATTTGTCTGTCTTTAAAATATCTGGGCTTGACTGGGCATGGTGGCTCATGCCTGTAATCTCAGCACTTTGGGAGGCTGAGGTAGGAGGATTGCTCAAGACCAGAAGTTCAAGACGCACCTGGGCAACATAGTGAGACGCTGTCTCTACAAAACATAAAAAATTTTTTAAACTCCAGGTTCTCCTTTTTCCTCAAAAATGTTTTAAATGTTCTATATCAAAGTTTCCTTCCCCTGAACAATGTGAAGTCTTGGCATTTTTTATTCTGTCAGGAAGAAGCAGCCCTCCTGGTTACTGGTTCTCTCCATCCACTTTGCTTCTTTCTAGGATTTGTTGATTACCAGTACCATTTCTGAAGGATGAGGGTGGGTTAGGAGCTAAGGCAGGCCATGCTTGTCCACTCTTCTTTAGAACCCTCTGTTTCTCCTCTTGGTAACTAGTTTATGAAATTCGTTGCAATATATTATTCCCTTTTCATGAGGTTCCTATTGATAAAATGTTTTTACTGAAGTTTAGTATAGTTTCCTCATTTTTAGAAATTCACATTCAGTAAGCCTAGTTTTGTGTTTGTGTTTGTGTGTGTGTGTGTGTGTGTGTGTGTGTTTGGTGGTGTTTCCCCATTTTGATGGGTACGGGGGAGGGAAAATATATGATACAGTTTCAACTGGAACACTTAGATATTTTCAAGCGTGGCCTGTGATGCACCCCGTTCATAAGGCAATTTTGGCCTGTGTCCCCAGTACATATTCAAGTGGTCTGGAACATAAGTGATGAGGTAGAGAAGGAGGAAGAAGAGCAGATGGAGGGGCAGTCAGAAGCAAGAACAGAAAAGCAGGGGGCACTGGGGCGGGTGGAAGTGAAATATGGGGTGTGGGCAGAAGAGACAGGGAAGAAGCCGGAGCAGAGGTTACAGCGAGACTTATCAGGGCCACAGATATTCTGAGGTGCTGGAAGATCTTGAGTATCCCTACAGTCACACTTCTTTTCAGCTGTTGGTTATTTGGGTAGAATTCTGCTTTCCCATGGACCGTATCAGTCTTGGCATCTGCAGAGGTGACAAGATGGCGGTCTGTGAGGACAGTGAGGAAGCACTTAGACTCAGCACCCACATTGGAACCGACAGGCTGCTGGCTTTCCCATCACCCGGGACTGCCTTTGGCAAAGCTCTGTGCAGATGTTGGTCCCTTTCATCATGCTGACTGAGTTCCGCACAAACAGCTTGTTTACTCCCAACAGTCAGTGAACTGAAAGTCAGTGAGTTGATGACCTGAAAGAAAATTAATGCACTGTCCGGATTCGTGCAAGCAAGAATGGGAAATGACAAAAATACCATGGAATAAAATAGAATCTGGGGTCCTTCACAGTTTGATGTCTTGGGGCTGCAGTGAGGCAACAAAAAGTATTCCGTAGTAAAATAACATGTGGAAAGAGGCCTGGCATTACAGCTGGTGCATGAAGTATGGCCTGTGCTTTCAAGTGGGTGGAAGCTTCTGGAGGAAAAATGATCTTGGAGAGTTACCGCTTCCTACCTTATCCCCTCATGAAAGAGGGCCGGGTTCTGGCTGAGAACAGGGATATTCATCCTCAACAGCAGAACCTCTAGGAGACAACTGGCAAATGTGTATTGTTTTGCAAAGATAATGTCTTCTGCAGTACCACAGAATATATTACTTTCTTTAATTAAAAACAAATTGGTTGGGGCAGATTTGGGGCAAAAATGACCGGTCAGACATGTGGAATGCCAAGTTTCTATGCATTAGGAGCAAACTTTGATGGAGCAGGATCACCACTCTGCTTGAAATTGACTAGCAGTGGGGAGGGAGTTCTACTAGGCTACCCTTTTAAATTGATAAGAATATGGGCACCAAGGAGAGGCTGGGATGAGAAGAGATGCTCTCACCAGCTAGGCTGTGACAGCGATTTGCTCACCAGAATGTGAGGGTGTGTTGTGTGCATGTATGTGGTGCACACCCATGTGTGTTTTTGTATTCAATTGGTCCTTCAATGGCATCTTTTCAGAGGGTCTTTGGGGTGTGATGAGAGACTATGGGTACAAGTAATTCATTTCGTGTAATTTAGAAGTGGGCCTATAGTCCTCTTGTGTTTTGGGAGACTGTGCTCCTGGAAATTGATCTCAGTGCGGAACAGTTTTAAGGTAGGGATGAAGAGAAACTTGGGATCTGAGCTATTGCAGATTTTTCCCATTTTCCTCCCAGAACCATTTACTTTTTCACTCACTCAGGAATACCTATAAGAATACCTATAGTAGATAAGCATTGTTCTACTTTAGGGACACAGTGCCTTGGGCCCTGCCCCCCAAGCAGCTCATTACTATTGCTAGTGTGTCAGTTAGCTTTTTCTGCATAATAGACCATCCTCAAAAGGCTTAGTGGCATGAAACAACAATCATTTATTCTGTTCCAGTTCTTTGAGTCAGCAGTTTGGGCTGGGCTCACTCAGGTGAATGTGGTCAGCCAGAGCTGACTGATCTAGGGTGGCCTCAGTTGGGACGTTTGCCTCTCCTTCATGGGGTCTTTTATCCTTCAGCATCCCGGTTTGTTCACATGGCAGCTGGCAGGGCTCCAAGGCAGAGAGCAAAGGCATGCAACACTTTCATTGCGTTCAGTAGGTCAAAACAAGGGACGAGGTCAGCCCAGATTCTAGAGATGGAAAAACGGGCCCAAACTTGTCATGGGAAGTCATGCAAAGGCACATTGCAAAAGGACTTGATGCAGGAAAAAGTGGAGATTTGTGGCCATTATTGCAATCTGTCTTCCACAGCCAGTAAGGACACACATGTACATAAGCAATCTAATCCCCTTATCCTGAGGTCAAAGATACAAGTCATGACCTTAAATCTCAGTGTGACTTGTCTATATGTTTTGGGTAAATTATAGAGAAAAGTTCTGTCATAGTGACATTCATTTCATTTTGTTGTTTTTGAAGGAAGGACAGTACTTCACCTATAGGATGCAAGACCATGAGATTCTGTCCCATATGCTCCAAGGGGGAAGGGAGTATTTATCCTGTTCACCAGTGATCCCAAGCTCTAGCACATAGTCAGCACTCAGTGAGGTCTGTTGAATGAAGGAGCGGGTCAGTGCAGAATTTGAAATGAGGATGTAACAGGGAATGTGAAGGGAGGCGCCTGGTTGAGCACTGGGAGCCTGTATTTGAATTCTACAAGGCTGATAAGAATGGTCCAGCCATCTGATGTGTTTTTTGTGTGAGGTTTTGTGAACAGGACACAATGGGGTATAATCATTGGCCATCCTTTTCTAAGCATAAAACACACATGCATTTGATATTTATCAGTGATGTTTGCTCTTCATCCACTGTTTCCCTTTTCTGACTGAGGACACATGTAAAGTGAATGGGCTTACATTTCAGGAGCAGATCAGAAAAGATTGTTAAATTTTATTTATAACTCTGTCAGTCATTAAATAAGCAAGATACAGAGTCTTATTCTCTTAATAGCCTTTAGAAATAAGCCAGATACCCGCTAATCTAGTTTCAGAACCCAGGAATGCACCACATGACACCTCAGCATTCCATCTAGACCTTGACTCTGGAGCTCTGTGCATTTTGTTCTTCCGAAGTTGAAAGTTAAGTGGGAGAACCAGTCTGTTTTAATAATTTAAGTGTATCTTCCAGTAGGACTTGGCTTTCAAAGACCATTGAGAGAGGGGAAGCTCAAAGGGCTGCTGCTGTCTTCTGAGGACACCAGCTTCTTGAGCTTTCCTGACCAGTTGATTCCCCTCTCGTCGGACTGTCCTTACATTCTGGTCTCCTAGTTATGGGGCTCTATTGAATCTTATTCAGTTGGATTCAGAATACTTTACAGCATCATCCCATGACTTGGAAGTTTTACAAAGAGCAAATCAGTGTTTTAAAAGATGCATTGGGGGCCGGGCGTGGTGACTCATGACTGTAATCCCAGCACTTTGGGAGGCCGAAATGGGCAGATCATGAAGTCAGGAATTTCAGACCAGCCTGACCAACATGGTGAAACCCTGTGTCTACTAAAAATACAAAAATTACCTGGGCATGGTGGTGTGCACCTGTAATCCCAGCTACTCGGGAGGCTGAGGCAGGAGAATCGCTTGAACCCGGGAGGCGGAGGTTGCACTGAGCCTAGATTGCGCCATTGCACTGCAGCCTAGGAGACAGAGAGAGACTCTGTCTTTAAAAAAAAAAAAAAAAGAAAAAGAAAAAGAAAAAGAAAAAAAAGAAATATGCATTTTTAACTTAATTATAAAATACATACAAATCATAAGGCAACAAACCAATGAATTATCAAGAATAAACACAGATATTTAGGCCTTGACACAGTGAAGAAATCAAATATTGCCAGCACCCTAAAAGTCCTGTTTGTACCAGACCCAGTCATCACCCCTTCTCTCTTACCCAAGTGTAACCACCATCCTGAGTTTCGACATCCATAGATTAATTCTGCCTGTTTTTTAACTTTATATAAATAGAATCAACACAGAGTGTGCTCTTTTGTGCCTGGCTTAACATTATGACCATGCAATTCATCTATTTTGTTGTGGGAAGCAGTGGTTGGTTCATGTTTATTGATGTACAGATTTGCATTGTTTTAGTATCCCATAATTGATGTACCGGTTCTGCAGTTAATGGACGCTTGAATTGCTTCCAGTTTTTTACAATTATGAACATTCTTAGGCATGTCTTTTGGTGCCCATATGCACACATTACTGTTAAGTGTATATTTAGGAGTGGAATCGCTGTGTCATGGAGCATCCATATGTTCAATTTTAGTAGAGATGCACAAACAGTTTTCCATCGTGGTTGTTCCAGTTCACACTCCCACTAACAGTGCTGTATATCCTAGTTAACATTTGATATTGTCGATCTGTTTAATTTTAGCCATTCTGGTGCTATGCAATGGTATCTCATTATGACTATCTTACTAGTGAGCTTGAGCATCTTTCCATGTTTAATGACTAATCTGATATCTTTCTGATGATGTGCCAATTCAAGTATCTTGCCAATTTTTCTATGGTTTGTCTATCTACTTAGTATAGATTTGTGGGAGTCCTTTTTAAATTCTGGATATAAGCCCTTTGGAGTTATATGCGTTGCAGATATCTTCTCTAACTCTGCCTTGCATCGTAACTCTCTTCGTGGTAGCTTTTAATGAACAGAAGATCTTAATTTTAATGTAATCTAATTATCTGTCCTTGTGCCAATACCACAGCCTTAAAAGGTAATTCAGTTTTATAGTAAATCTTGAAATGTTTTGCATATGTCTTCCAGCTTTTTCTTCTTTTTCAATATTGCCTTGTCTATTCTTGGTTCATTGCATTTCCATAAACTTTAGCATTCAGTTAATGTCTGAGATGTTTTATTAGAATTGTATGAGATCTGTGTAGATCAATTAGGACAGAATTGCCAGCTTAGCAATCTTGAGCCTTCTACTACATGATCATGATCTATTCCTCCATTCATTTAAGTCTTCTTTAATTTTGCTCAGCAATGTCTTATATCATTCCATGTAGAAGTCTTGCACATCTTTTGTTAGATTTATTCCTATGTGTTTGGTTTTTTAAATGTTATTGTAAATGGCATCCTTTTAAATTTTGATTTTCTGTTTATTGACAGTATTTAGAAATACAATTGATGTTTATATTTACTGTAGACCTAGTATCCCTAATAAAGTCACATTTTTTTGTTGTTGTTTTTGAGTTGTTGTTTTTGTTTTTGAGTCTCCCTCTATCACCCAGGCTGGAGTGCAGTGATGTGATCTTGGCTCACTGCAACCTCCTTCTTCTGGGTTCAAGCAGTTCTCATGTCTCATCCTCCTGAATAGCTGGGATTACAGGCATATGCCACTATGCCTGGCTATTTTTTTTGTATTTTATTAGAGATGAGGGTTCGCCACGTTAACCAGGCTGGTCTCGAACTCCTGGCTTCAAGTGATCCACCTGCCTGGACCTCCCAAAGTGCTGGGATTACAGGTGTGAGTCACATGCCTGGTCTAAGCTCAGATGTTAATTGTAGTTAATTGTAATGTTCATATGTAGATTCTTTGGGTTTATCTATGATACGCAGTCATATCATCTGTGAATAATAACAGAATTATTTATTCTGTCCCAGCCCTTATGCTTTTAATTTCCTTTTCTTGTGTTCTATACTGGCTCTGTGCCGTTGGAGCTAATGAGGTTTTTCCCTCTTTCCTTCCAGATGAGGCTGAGGCACACATTGACTATGAAGATAACTTCCCTGATGACAGATCTGTGTCATTCAGAGAGCTCATGGAGGATTCCCGGACAGAGGCAGAAGAGGACAGAAGTCAGGGAGACTCGTCTGAGGAGGCTCCAAAACAGGACCATCTGGTCTCCATTTCTGTGGGGAGAGAAAACATAGCCCAGGATAAAGGCTTTGTGCCAACCACAGGCTTGCCTGGCGCTGGGAGCAGTGTCTTTGCAGACTCGCCAGGATCGCGGCTGCTCCAGAAGCACTTGTTCTGGTTTCCTGCTGAGGCTTTCCACAAGCCTGGGTTGGAAAAGGAGGTGGATGATGACACCAAAAAGCAGTTTTCTGCTGGAGACAACCACAGTGGTGTAAAATTGGTCCCAGGTGAACCTGAAACTAAGGTGATCTATGACAACACTGATGGTCCCTTGGGGCCATTTATGGGCAAGAATGATAGCAAGGCAGGGGATCCAGTGGTGAGCAGCAGTGATGAGTCCTGGTTAGATGGCTACCCTGTGACAGATGGGGCTTGGAGGAAGACAGAGGAAGAAGATGGGGACAAAGGGGATGGGTCAGTAGGACTAGAAGAAAACATCCTACTTACTCCTGATCAGCCCATTCTTGTGGAAGTTAAGAAGCCCTGGAGTAGCACCCTCACACCAAGCGAGGGCATGACCCATAGTTCAGTTCTTCCATCTCAAATGCTAGATGTGGAAGCTTTGGCGCTCAGACCCGTGAGTGTGTCCGAGACTGAGGGCAATGGGGATGGTGACTTGACCAAGTACCAGTCAACTCTACCCTGGAGATTCACCACAGAGGAGTCTTCGATGGCCACCCTGCCCTATGAGCTCACCAGCTCCACCCTGGAGATATTAACAGCGACCACTGTCAAGCAGACACCTAACCACATCCCCTCAACGATCATGGCAACCACCCAGCCTCCAGGAGAAACCACTGCTCCTGAGATCCAGGACAGCTTCCCATACCTGCTGTCTGAAGACTTCTTTGGACAGGAAGGCCCTGGGCCGGGTACAAGCGAGGAGCTTCATCCCACCTTGGAGTCATGTGTGGGGGGCAGATGTCCTGGCCTCAGCAGAGGCCCTGTGATCGCCACCATTGTCACCATCCTGTGCCTACTGCTGCTCCTGGCAGGTGTGGGGATGGTGTGGGGCTACCGCAAGTACCAGCACAAGAGCTCCGTGTACAAGCTGAATGTTGGCCAGCGGCAGGCTCGGCACTACCACCAGCAGATCGAGATGGAGAAGGTCTAGGCACCTTCGGAGTGGGTTCTCCCAAAGCCACTTGGGAGGAAAATAACTGTGACACATCACACTGCTAATTTACTAGAGCATGATGCAGGTGGACTGGGACTCATCATGTTTTCCTCAGCTCTTTGTTTTATAGGCTGAGAAGTGTCTCTGGAGCACCTGGGAGGGCAGGGAGGCTTTGGTGGCATCATCACTCACATCAGTGTCTTCACCATCTGCCGTGGAATTGACTACACTAATCTCAGACCTGTGCTTGGGCCCAGTTTCCAGTGAGGTTGAAAATCGCCTCTTCCTTCATCACAGTATTATTATTATTATTACTATTATTATTATTGTTATTATCATTATTTTTTGAGATGGAGTCTCATGCTGTTGCCCAGGCTGGAGTGCAGTGGCACAAGCTGAGCTCACTGCAACCTCTGCCTCCCAAGTTCAAGCAATTCTCCTGCCTCAGCCTCCCAAGTAGCTGGGATTACAGGCGTGCACCACCACGCCCGGCTAATTTTTTTTTTGTATTTTTAGTAGAAATGGAGTTTCACCATGTTGGCCAGACTGGTCAAGAACTCCTGACCTCAAGTGATCCGCCCTCCTTAGCCTCCCAAAGTGCTAGGATTCCAGGTGTGGGCCACATGACAGTATTACCTTTTTGAAGAAAGATCACCAGCTTCATGCCCTGAAATTTTATAAATAGTCATGATAAACCAAGTATATGACAGCAGTATTATTTAGGACATGGATACTGAATTATTGGGAGAGGAATATGGAAGAATAATGGGTTGTTTCCTTCTAATGTTGTGATGTTGCTGAGGGCAGATGAACCAAGAGCCAGGACACAGTCCAGAAGCTCTGAGGTTTCTTTTTTGTTTCTTGAAATTAGAGAGAATTTAAGACGGACATTTTGTTGGGGGAGGTGAGGAACGAAGAAACACACATCCCCCTCTGTTCCCTCCATTTTGTGGGACAGCGTATCATTTATTCTATTTTATTTTCAATCTTTCCTGGTTAAGGATTTGCTATTATTTTTTAAAAACAAAGTTAGCTTTGTACCAGTAAGTACCATTTCCTCTCAGAAGCAGTGGCCTAGTTGTCCTTGACCAGTCTGTGCCTAGGAATGTCTTGGAATTTTTGCCAGGACTAACAAAACTCAGTCCTTGGTTTCCTCTCTCAGGATTAACCATTTCTCTGAACTCCAGTAAGAGGGAATGACACAGGAGAAAAAAAAAAAGAAATGTTTTCAGAGGGCCGAACACCAGGATATCAAGTATGGGCACATACTTGATGGAGAAGCAGAAGAATCTGTAAAAGAGTATGAAATGATCTGTGCTGATCTGTTCTCTAGTGTGGAAACTGGGAGCTTTGTGGAAACAGAAGCCATCCTGTCTGTTGGGCAACCCATTTCATAGCATCTAAATCATTCCTTAGGGTGGCTCAGCCAGTATGGTTTATGGCAGTGGTTCTCAAAGTGTGGTCCTCAGACCAGTAGCATCAGCATCACCTGGGAATTTGTTGGAGATGCAAATTCTCTAGTCCCACCCTAGACTCAGGAAACAGGAACCCTGGGAGTAGGGCCCAGTTCTCTGTGTGTTTAACAAGCCCTCCAGGTGATTATGATGTGCACTCAAGTTTGAGAGCCTGTTGGTTTATAATAAGCTCAAATGTGAACTTCAAGGCCAGCTGAACACCTAAAGGCACAGAAGATGAGTATGTGGTGTGTGTTGTGTGGAAGTCAGGCATGGCTGTGTGCAGCTGAGGTGGCATTTGAAGCTGCCCAAATGCCACCTGCAATAGTCTCCTGTATGTTGGCACAGAAATGAAACATGTTACATTTTTCTAATATGAATCACCTTCTTGGAAATAGTTATCAGTGGTAAAAGGTAAACACAATACATTTATTTTGAGACACCATAGGAGTCTAAGTGTTTTTGTGTGGTAGAGGGAAATCCTGATCTTTTTTATGATTGAAAAATTGTTGGTGGTGTTTTACCTAAGGAAAAAAGAATTCACAACATGCTTTCTACCCTGCCACCTCTTTTCAGCAAGCTTTGGAAAAATACTAGGCAAAGTAGCCATAAAGAAACGCAGCATAATCAAAGACCTTAGTCCCCATAATTGGGTAAAATAAAGCCTGAAGGCACCAACTAGAATACCTATGCATCAGATGAAGTCAAGAACGATAGGAATAAAATGCTTTCTGCATGTAGCCAAAGCAAAACATAATAGAATAAAAGCCAGAGACTGTATATATTTATAAATTAGATCCTAATCTACTGCAAGATAACTTTTCTATTTTTAACTATATAAAATAACCTCTGTCCCAGCATTGGGACTGTGTTAGTAACTATTATTATGGAATAACCCAAAACATTGAATTTATACCAACAAATAAATAGGCAATATTAATACATGTGTATTAATAAATTTATTACAAATTATCAATACATGTAAATGTTTTATTTGTAGACATGGACTGTGAAATAAACCCAACACATCAGTTTTTAAGTTCTTATTGGTGTGGTATCCTCTAAATTAATGTTATAGAATCTAAAACTGCACGTTGAAAGTGAATGATTAAAATACTATAAATTTAAATTGTATATCATGCATGTTTTGAGAATGGTGAATGTGTAATGCTCATGAAAATTAGGGGAGGGGGTTCTATTAACACAAAGCTTCTGAGATATTTAAAATAAATAATTATTGCCCCAACAGTTGCTGAATGTATTTTATTTCTAGGCTACTGCACCATGGTTTAAAAAAAAAAAAATCGGCCGGGCGCGGTGGCTCAAGCCTGTAATCCCAGCACTTTGGGAGGCCGAGACGGGCGGATCACGAGGTCAGGAGATCGAGACCATCCTGGCTAACACGGTGAAACCCCGTCTCTACTAAAATACAAAAAATTAGCCGGGCGAGGTGGCGGGCGCCTATAGTCCCAGCTACTCGGGAGGCTGAGGCAGGAGAATGGCATGAACCCGGGAGGCGGAGCTTGCAGTGAGCTGAGATCCGGCCACTGCACTCCAGCCTGGGCGACAGAGCGAGACTCCGTCTCAAAAATAAATAAATAAATAAATAAATAAATAAATAAATAATAAAAATAAAAAAATCTCACTGGGCACAGTGGCTCACACTGGTAATCCCAGCACATTGGGAGGCTAAGGCAGACAGATCACTTGAGGTCAGGAGTTCGAGACCAGCCTGGCCAACATGGTGAAACCTTTTCTCTACTAAAAATACAAAACTTAGCTGGGCGTGGTGGTGCATGCTTGTAGTACCAGCCACTCGGGAGGCTCTGGCAGGAGAACTGCTTGAACCGGGAGGTGGAGGTTGCAGTGAACTGAGATCATGCTACTGCACTTCAGCGTGGGGGACAGAGCAAGGCTCCATCTCAAAAAAAAAAAAAAAAAAAAAAAAAAAATTCTCTAGTAATCTTGAAAATAATGTCTTAATACTTACTATATCTAAGATCTAAGACTGTCCTTTCTAAACCTAACTCTCAGCTATGTTACCTCCTGCAGCAGGATTTTAGGGAAGTTTGTGGCACTCTTGCCCCTCCTCCCTCCCTACTTCCCTCTTCCTTGCCCCAACCAGAGACCACTCACTTCACTGCAATGAAACACCCAGGACCTCACTATTCAAAGTGCGGCTCCTGCCCCAGGAGCCCAGGCACTGCAAGCAAGTACACAATCTCAGGCCGCACCCCAGGACTGCTGAATCAGGATCTGCATCTAACAGGATGCCCAGGTGGCAGGCATGAATGGTAAAGCTTGAGAACCACTGGCCTAAGAGAGAACTGATTATCCCCTTTCTCGTCACAGGACACTCAAAGGAGTAATTAGAGGGTTAGCTGAAGGGACTGTTCACAAAGGTGTGGGGAGAGTTAGGGGAACCATCCAGGGATGGTGGGGACCTGTTAGAGAGCCAACAAGAGCTCAGCAATAGGAAAGGCCCTGCAGGACAAGGGCTCTGGCCTCAAGGAGAATGCAGCCGGTGTCCAACTGTGGCCTGGAGGAAGCAAAGATTTTAAGGACCCAGACCTTGTCTCACCCTGCCATCTCTTGCTGGCATGTCCCAGTGGCAACTGGAAATCAGAGGGTGAAGAAGTCCAGGCAATGGAACCATAGAGGTCAGGCTCCTGGGACACCAGGCATGTTGGAAGGGCCTGTTGGAAGAGATGTGGAGGGGCCTGTTGGAAGAGATGTGGAAGGGCAACTAGCAAATCCAGCTCAGACACCATCAGCACCAATCCCATCTGCCTTACGTCCATGTTCACGTCCATGACCGCCACAGATCCGTGCCTCCCAAGCCTTCCAATGTTGCGGACGTTGTTGATGCCCCTCCCAGGTCCCCTTTGCTAGGCAGGTGAACCCATCTTCCCGCTGCCCTGAGTGTTGGCTGGTAAAATGCTCACAAGCACATAAGTGTACCCTTCCAACACAGAGAAATGCCCTTGGCCTACTGGGAGTTCCCTCACCCAGGAAGTTAGACCACCTTATACTCTGCTAGGGCAGCCTATAACCAATGACCAGCTGTCATGGGAATGCAGAAGACTGGCCTCCTTGCCTCAAGGTGGGACCAACTCCAATGTGATTCATGCTCCAGAGCTCCCATGAGATCAAGCTGAAGCCAGTCTCCAACTGAAGACACATCCTTACTAGCTCCTTCCTGTTTCCCTCACACCCCTTCTCTTGAGAGCACCCCATCACTTCCCTTGCTTCAAAGGATTCTGACCTAAGACATCCATCAACTCAACTCTTATTCCCTGCACCTCCTCTCCTCCTCAGTCCAGATTTTTTACCACATCCTCTGGAATTCTTGGACTCATCTCCATGTCCGCCACCTCTTCTTCAGACAGCTGTTTGAACTCTCCATAACGTGGACTTCTTTTTGTGCTGGCTGGTTCCTCACTCTTTCCACCTGCTTCCTTCTACTATTCTTTCTCCTGCCTGCCCCTTAGTGGCATGCATGGAGCATAGTTGATGTTGACAGTCATGCCTGAAGATGCGTTGGGTCCCTGTTTGAAACAGATTCCAAATGTTTTTCCTAGTGGGATTCCAGATCTCCTCTGAAAGACAATCTTCCTGGGGAGAGGCATGAACCTCTACTGCCTGACAGGACCTCAGCCAGCTCATGGCTAGCAAGGACCAGTCCTCCTGCATGAGATCCAGGAGTCCCTGGTGTGAAGTTTCTACTTTGTTAGATGAATGTCAGAAATTTCACAGACCTGAGAAAACAGAGTTCATTACAACATAGCTTCTAGAATGTGGTGAAGACATCCCTGTCCAGTGGATAGAATAGAAAATAGAGAATAAGCAAAGTAAAACATTTAATGTGATGTAAAAACAAAAAGCTTTTGTTTTCAACTATTTTCTGAGTTCTAATTTTCAACAAGAGTGAGCTTGCACATACCACACTAACCCAAAGAGAGGAGGCAGAGAAAGACATCAGCAGTGGTCTTTGGAGTTTGGCCTACTGACTGCCACCCTAAAGTGGGAGATAAAACTCTGGAATCTTTATCTTGTGTCTGTTGGCCAAATTGCTTAATTCCTTCCTATTGTCTTATAAAATGAGGCACTAATATCTTACCTTCCAGCTCCGAGAGGATACACAGCCAACTCATTCATTCAACAAGCAACGAAAGTCAGCTATTTGTGTGGGGACAGTGTCAGGTGCCAGGATATGTGGCCGGCCCTAGATGGAAAACACTCTAGGATAACCATGGCTGCTCTTGATTCTTATTTCTGGGGTAGGAGTGGGTCAGGCAAGGCAAAGCCGGGCTGTCATGGTGTCTTCTCTTTCAGGGAGATGTCATGGGGACAGGCATGGGGATCAGTCTTGCCCCTGGCTGCAGGCACAGGAAGTCCCATGCATAAAACCTTTGGCTGAGGCTTACTTAAGGTTCCTTTCCGTTTTTTCTTTCCTCCCTTGTACATAGTTTAAACTCTCCACACTAGGTCATTCAGGCCTGGAGTCACCAGAAAAAAAAGAAGTCCCTGTTTGGTGGATGGCAGATGATCAAGAGTTCAGACAGCTGCGATGAAGGATTAGTTGTGGGTTTTTCTCAGTGCCTTGCTACAAACTGTGTTGCAGTTCCATGTTCCGACACTATTAAATAATGTTTTCTCTGGCACCGATCCACCTTTTCCTTACAGTTTAAGTATTGATTTTTTTTTTTAACTGAAGTGGCTTCGGTTTACAGCTCACATTTAAAACTTAGAAACATTATTTCCATAAATGTTGGCAGAAACCGGTCACTGTTTATTCCACCAGCAGTCATAATAAACCCCTTCGCACTGACAATCTGACAAATCATTTTCTGTTTGCCACTGAGGTGGGTTCAATAAAAATTTTGTGCTCTTAAAATTTCCCTAATAAGAACTGAAAGCACACATTTCCTTCCTAAGGCAGCCCTTGTGGTCAGTGCTCGCAGTGGCTCTCTTTCTGAATTCCAGACGTGAGCACAACAGGTTGGTTGTAGTAATTAGAAAGTCTCAAAAATCAGGAAGATACTAGTATATTGCATATGTTAGTATGTGCTCATTTCGGTCAGTCAGTCACTTTTAATTACATGTGTGTACACAAACCTCCCCTCAGCCCTTCACTTCTCCGCAAGTCAAATGTGAACAGTAGCAGTGGCCACAGGGAGTATCTTTAGACCCTTCCCAGCGGGTGCCTCCTGCTTGGATGCCCTGAGTGGCAATGGGGCTGGACAGATGCCCCACCACGATGGGCGGCCTCCCCACCAGCCTGCAGAACCAAAGAGCAACCACTGGGCTCCATGCTGATGGGTCAAAGGACAAGCGAGGCATCTTACAGCGGGCCTGGAAGCTCCCACAGAGCTTACAAATGTGTTTGTTTTTTTCAAGACAGGCCAGACTGAGGCTGAACCAATGGGGTCTCAATCCAGGAATCTTCTAGGCTCTTCCAAGAAACACAGGGAGGTGTTGGGTTGAGGTCATTGAGTGCAGCCTGCACATCAGGGTTTCACGGTAGGTTTGGAAGAACCAGCCCACTTTTTTTTTTTTTTTTTAAAGGTTTGGTTTCCTTTGAAATAGAAATTTTGGTAACTCAGCTCCACAGCCTTCAATCAAAGCAAAGTACTGACAATACTGACTGTACTATCACCAGGGTCCTCAGGGGACATTGCCAGGGTAGGGGTGGAGGTGCTTTTCAATCCCCAGTGAAAGGAGGCCAACTTCAGTGAGTAAACGAGGACCCCCTACCATGCCAACTCAACCATATGTGGAACAACATCATGTACAGAAAGCTCACCCCAAGCTCACAAGACAAGGACCCAACGGGACCTCTGCAGGGTACAGAGGTGGAGTAAGTCACAACACCCAACCCAGCCTGGGTCCCTGTGGACGTCGGCTTTCATTTTCTCACACAGCTGGGAAGGACATTGCAGCCCAGGGCTATAAGGGGAGTTCACAGCTGCTGGGCACACTATTTAGACTCAGGAATCCCGGAGCAGGGCGTCCACTCGCTGGGTCCTCCACTACTTTCTAGTCCTGTCTCATCACCCTCTTCCCCACTGAGTTCAAAAGGAAGTTTCTCTGGTGGAGTAGAGGGTGGGGTGAGGAAATAAAGGAGAACCCGGCATCCCGTGGGCAAAGGCCATCTCCCCCAGCAGGAAGCCACATAAGATCTGACGCATCGCTGGGACTGGGGGGCTGCTGTGGACATGGTGCATCCACCAGTGATAACACTGACTCTTCCGGTCTAACACGCCCGCTGGGAGTACAGACTGCGGACATGGGCAACTTCAGCCCAAGACAGAAGTGGGAGGGGACTGTCCTGGGTTGGGCACCCTCAAAAGAGAACCTGATGCAGGGATTCTTGTGCAGGTGAGTGAGGACATGGTGTCAGAAGGGATAAGGGAAGCAGGATAGAACTGAAGGAGGAACAGAAGGATGTGCCCGAGTTCCCCGAGGTTGGCCGAGTGTTCTGAGGGATAAGGAAAGCCCAGAAAAGCACCATGTGTGAGTGTTCCACCCCAATGAACCAATGAACCACCATTACACAAAAATCCAAACACTCCATCCTTTTATTCCTTCCCAGGCTACTGCAGGAAAAGCCTTGTTTCCCAAATGCTGTGCCTTTCTCCTCTTGCCTTCAACCCTGGAGGGGCCCAACTACGCAAGTGGCTTCTTTGGGGAAGGGAATGAGGCTGAATAAAGAAAGCTCAGCTTCCAGAACACCACACTCTCTTGGTTTTCTCTGACCTTAAGGTAACCCCTTCTCAATCTCTTTGGCTGATTTCCAATTTCCCAGAGAGCCCAAGGGTTCCATCCATGGCTCTTTTATGTTGCTTCTCAGTAATACTCAAGAGACAATCTCAGCGGCCCCTCCGGCCGCATGGTTTTAAATGCCACTGACATGCTGATGGTTCAGCAGGGGGCGCTGTGGTGCCCTGCCAGATACGTTCACAGAGCCAGTTCCCAGGACCCCACACCCACCAACACACTACCATGCATGGTAGCTGCCAGATGCCTACAGCCTCTTTTCCAGAGACTTGCCCTCAACTGAAGCCACTTGCCTTCAAATGTACCAGCACTCCCAAAGAACTCACAGCCAATAAATGACTGATACAGGCTTTCACAGGTTCCTTCTGAGAGCACCCCCCACAATAAACCAAGTACATTCAGATCCCTGTCTCGAGCTCTGCTGCAGACCTGACCTGAGAAAACTCTCCACTTTGATTTGCAGCCAGAACCTCCCATTCCAACCACAGACAGCCTGCTTTGCACCAAATTCCTTACTTACCCAGCCCATCCTTCCCTTTCAGTAACCGGTAACTCCATCTTTCCTGCTATTCAGGCCGAAAACCTTCATGTCATCATTAACTCTTCTTTCTCTTACACTGCACATTCAACCTCTCAGCAAATCCTATTGGCTCTGCTTTCAAAATAAATCTAGGTATTTGGCCACTGCTGTTGCTGTGACCCAGGCCCAAGACTGGAATCTTGTAGCAGCTTCCTAACAGGTCTTCCCTCTTCCTTCTTCTGCCCTTGTCCACTAAAGTTTTTCACAATATGGCAGCTAGAATGACCCTTGCAAAATATAAATCAATCAAGGCACTCCTCTGTTCAAACCCTCCAGTGGCTCCCATCTCACTCAGCAGAAGCCAAGTCAAGGCCCTCCACCACCTGACCTCCTCCCCAGCCGTCTCTCCTTCCATTCTCCCCCTGCCCATGACTCTGCTTGGTCTCCCTGCTCTTCCCTGACCATGCAGAGCAGGGGCACTGCACATCCTGTTCCTCTGCCTGGAATACCTTGCCCAGGACCCACTTCCCTAATGTCTCTGCTCTAATGTTACTTTCCCAGTGAGGCCCCCTTTAAAACTGCAGCCTCATCTCCAGGATTTCTTACTCCCTCCCCTGCTTTATTTTTCTCCATACCAATTATCGCTATATGATACCTTGTATATATTTATTCCTATGTATTGGCTATCTCTTTCTCCCTGTAGAACGTAAGCTCCATGAGCACAGGGAACTTTTCCCTCACAGGGAACTTTCCCTCTGAGCACAGAGACATTATTCGGTGAAGTATCTGTAGGTCCCTGGTCAATGCCTAGCACACAGTAGGTACTCAATAAATATTTACTGAAAGAATAAATGAAACTAGACAGCTCTGACTTTCTTCTTTTTCCATCTCGGAGACTTATAACTAAGCATTGTCCTCAAATGGGATTGGCCAACCGTTGTGATTTTGGAGATGCAAAGTGGGGCAAAAGCCACATTTCTGTACTCTACACTCTCTACTCAACTTGTTTTTCAGTGGGTGCTAGAATTGGTACAAGTCAGACCAAGTGAAGACCACTGTGAGGCTGGAGAAATTTAGCCTTTGTCTTCCACCATCTTTCCTGGATGAGGAGAAAGGAGACTAAAATCTGGAAGAGCAAACAAGCCAAAGGAGGTTTTCACAATTATCATCTTTTAGGAATGTTTTTCTTATTTAAAAAATAATACTGATTTTTTTGGGAAAAAAAAAAAAAGCCAGAGAAGACTGTCCTTCAAACCAAAATGGTGAGAAAGGCAGGTATGAACACGGGGAAGACAAATGTGAACATGAGAAAGACAGGGGTGAAGGTGTGAAAACAGATGTGAGGATAAGAAGACAGGTGTAAAGGTGAGAAAGAGGCCGGGCACGGTGGCTCACACCTGTAATCCCAGCACTGTGGGAGGCCAAGGCAGGTGGATCACCTGAAGTCAAGAGTTCAAGACCAGCCTGGCCAACATGGCGAAACCCCGTCTCTACTAAAAATACAAAATTAGCCAGGCATGGTGGCGCATGCCTGTAATCCCAGGTACTCGGGAGGCTGAGGCAGGAGAATCGCTTGAACCCGGGAGGCAGAGGTTGCAGTGAGCCGAGAACGTGCCAAAGGACTCCAGCCTGGGCGACAGAGCGAGACTCCATCTCAAAAAGAAGGTAAGAAAGATAGGTGTGAACACGAGGTGGCAGGTGTGAAGATGGGAAAGGCAGGCTCACCCCAGTGACATGCAGTGAGAGAGATGGGGACTTCCCTTTCACTTCGGAGAGTAAAGGGAAGGCTCTGAGGTATCAACAGCCTGGGCTGTTGGGAAAAGGACCAAGAATCTGTGTTTCCTGAACGTCAAGAAGTCTCTTTGGTTGCTGTGGGCTAGCTGGTCTCCTCCAGTTCTAAGAGGTCATCCACGTATTCCACAACTTCTCCCTGTGAGAGACAACAGGACAACTTTGTTAAATGGGCTCATTGGACTTTTAAAAGTGCTGATGAGCAGAAACAGTATCCCAAGAGGCCATTGCCACTGTCTGCTTTTGCTGAAACAGGTTTTCTCTGCTGGTCTGGGGCCCAGGGGACCTAATTTCTCCCTGTGGAGGGGACCTCGGCTTTCACTCCATTTGAACTTGCTATCAAGTACTCTGCGAGATCCGCCAACATGCTGTGTGAGGCAGACAGCCCAGCCTGTGAACGGCTCTACCAAGTGCCCCTCCTGTGTGCATCTCTGCCTACTCCCCTTCCTCCCCTCTCATGTGCAGGTCTCCCACAGGAACACTTTCTATCTGTTCCCTTTCTGCCTTGACCACCAGAACACAAACTTCTCAAGGACCAGGGCCTGGGTTGATTTTTCTTCCCCAGAGCCCAGCACACAGAAGGTGCTCAATAAATATGTCGAAGAATGAATGATTGAGCGCATGCATACATATTGCTAGTATGACTGAAGCAATCACCCCTCTTACAGGAGAGACACACAGGGACAGTGGGATCCACTTGCCCAGTGTCGGTACCAGGAGCTCACCTGCTCCCTCCTGCAATCAGCCTTACACTTCAACTTGAAGCAGCCCAGCACCCTTCCCAATTTCTTTCTCCACATTGACTTCTCTCCTATAACCCTCTTGGACCACCAGCTGATGAGACCCATTCTCTTTTCTGCAGAGAATGAGTGAATGACCAAGGCTGAGGTACCTTCCATAAGAGTCAGCACAGACCGGCCCCACCACCCCTGCTAAAGCTCGACCCCTTCACTGAGCTCACCATCCCAGGCCAAGAGCCTGTTGGCTCCTTTTGATGTTTTAACACAGAGAAATTTATAAAAATCTTGCAGCATTTGGGAATAACTGGAAAACCTATCAAGTACATGAGACACAAATGGGAGTCTTAGTATTATCATCAAATACTTCTACTACGTCATGCCTGAGGATAGAAACTCAAATTGTAACAGTAGAACATTATGGCTTGGAAAAAGTGTTTTTCAGTTGCTTTCTAGACCCCAAAAGGAAAACACAGCATAGTAGAGGGATTATGTGTATAGCCATAACTTCTGCTTAGGGAGTTACTATATCCTGCTGTGTGTCTGTTGTGACTTGTGGGATGATGGTATTATTTGCTTTTAGCTCACTAGTAATGAGTGCCCGAGGCAGCACAGATGAAAGAACTGCATCCCCTGCATGGCTGTTGTGGTGAATACTGTTGGGGCCTCGCTCAGATCTCCTTCCCAGCACACCCATCCCCAACTCCTGCGAGGGCTGTTTGCTAACGGCTAGCAGCTGCCCCATCTCTGGGCAATTGCCTTTGGCCAAACAACAACAAAAAATAAAACAACAGCAGTCTTGCCAGGGAGGTTACACACCAGCCCTTCCTGGCAACAAAGAATGACTGACAGACTGATAAGGGGGACTACAAAAGGCAGGAACAACTCTGCGGTGCCATTCATGCTCCAGTCCCCCGTGGGAGCAGGCGAAGCTTGACTCTAGCTGAGACCACATCTTTGTTGAGCTCCTTCCTCTGACCCTCATTCTGTTCCTACCTGAGAGTACTCCCTCCATAAATCCTTCCAACAAATTATATTCTGTTTCTTTGGACTTTCCTGAAGCAAACAACCATCAGAACTTGAAACCTGAAGCATCTATTTCAGCCTGTTTTAAAAAGTTTCTGAAACTGTAATAAACCTCTGCAAAATTTTGAACCAGTGTGTAGACTTTCAGGAGTGCTTCTACACATTTCAATGCCAGAAAGATAATAAGGAAGAATGCCACACATATCAGCAGCTAAAGTAGTAGCATGTCCTTTGGAAAATGGAAGGATTAAACTAAGAATTTTATGATTTTGGTTATATTTTCATTTCAAAGTATTACTTGCCATAATTTGGTATATAGTAAGAAAATGGTTCATTCTTTAGAGATGGATTAGTTCTTTCACAATTCTAAAGCCTCAATTAATAAGCACTCCAGAACCTTCAACAAAGTCCTTTTATCTTGAAAGTGCCAAATCCAAGAATCCTAGGAATTTTAAAGCCTGCAATAAGCTTGGTGTGTTCATTAGATGATTACTAACCCTCTGTGTGACTACGAGCAAGGCACTCTATCTTTCTGAGTTTGTTTCCTTATCTGTGACATGAGAGAGCTTTACTGAATCCTGTAAAAAATCTCTTCGTGTTCTAATATCTACGATTTGCTTTCTATATATGTTGTTCTTATACATCAGAAGTCCTCAAAGTGTTCACAGCCTTAGACCAGGAATTTCACCACTGGGAATTTTTTCTAAGGAAATGATTAGAGAAGAAGTAAACAATTTAGTCCCTGCTATGCTATTTGTAAAAGCAAAAAAGTTAGAAGCAAACTAAATGCCTACAAAAAGGCTGTATTTCTAAAAATTCTATATCATGTAATATTAGTCACTGAAAAGTCATGTTTATAATGAATATTAACTAACAAGGGAAACAAAAATCATGTGACCATCTCAATAGATGCAGAAAAAGCATTTGACAAAATTCAACACAACTGCATGATAAAAAAAAATTCAACGAATTAGAAATAGAACTTCCTCAATCTGATAGGGGCACCTACAAAAAATCCACAGCTAATATCATATTTTCACATTTAATGCTGAAAGACTGTATGCTTTTTCCTTTTAAGATTGGGAATAAGACAAGGATGTTCACTCTCTCCACTTCTTTTTTTTTTCCAGAGAGACAAAGTCTCGCTCTGTCACCCAGTCTACAGTGCAGTGGCATGCTCGTGGCTCACTGTACGCTCCCACTCCTGAGCTCCAGCAATCCTCCCCCTTTAGCCTTATGAGTAGCTAGGATTACAGATATGCACCAATATACTTAGCTAATTGTTTTTTTTTAGACAGTGTCTCACTGTGCCGCCCAGGCTAGAGTGCAGTGGTGTGATCTCGGCTCACTGCAACCTCCACCTCCTGGGTACAAGCGATTCTCGTGCCTCAGCCTCCTGAGTAGCTGAGACGATAGGCATGTGCCACCAGGCCCAGCTAATTTTTTTGTACTTTTAGTAAAGACAAGGTTTCGACCAATTGGCCAGGTTGGTCTTAAACTCCTGACCTCAGGTGATCCGCCCACCTCAGTCTCCCAAAGTGCTGGGATTACAGGCGTGAGCCACCACACCTGGCCTAATTTTTTTAAATTTTTTGTAGAGATGGGATCTTGCTATGTTGTCCAGGCTGGTCTCAAACTCCTGGGTTCAAGTGATCCTCCTGCCTCAGCCTCCCAAAGTGCTGGGATTAGAGGCATGAGCCCCTGTGCCAGGCCCATTTTCTCTGCTTCTATTCAATATGGTACTAGAAGTTTTAACTAGAACAATTAGGCAAGAAAAATAATACACACATACATACAAACTAATAAATAAGTTCAGCAAGTTTGCAGAATCAATACACAAAATCTATTGTATTTCTATTCTTTTAGAATATGTCCAAAAATGAAAATTAAAAAAAATTTCATTTACAATAGCATCAAAAAGAATAAAATGCTTGAATACTGGGGGTTGGAAAGAACTTATTTTAATTTTTTAAAAAATGGAACGTTTACGAATAACAAAATAAGAAAACACTGTAAAAGAAATTTTAAAAAACCCAAATAAGTGGAAAGACTTCTCATGTTTATGGATCAGAAGACAATATTAAGATGCCAATACCACCCAAAGAGATTTACGGGTTCAGTGGAATTCCTATAAAAAAAATCCCAGCTGCCTTTTGCAAAAACTGAAAAGCTAAACCCGTAATTCATATGGGAATACAAAGGACGCAAAACAGCCAAAATCTTCTTGGAAAAGAAGAACAATGTTGGAGGACTCACACTTCAAATTTCAAAATGTAGTACAACGCTACAGTAATCCAATCTTTGTTGAAACTCCACGTAATTTAAAAAAAAAAAAAAAAAGCTATAGTAATGAAGACAGTGTAGTACTAACCTTAAGGATAGAAACTGAGATGAGAGTATAGACTGAGTCTGGAACATAACTCTCACATTTATAGTCAATTGATTTCTTTCAAGGGTACCAAGACAATCCAATGGTGAAAAAGTCTTTTCAACAAATAGTGCTGTAACAACTGGCTATTCACATTCAAGAGAATGAAACTAGACCTCTTCCTAATATCACACACAAAATTAACTCAAATGGGTTGTAAATGTAAATGCAGGAGATAAAACTATAAAAATCATAGCAGTAAAAATCAGGAGTAAATCTTTGTGACCTTGGATTAGACAATGGTTTCTTAGATATAACACACAAAACAAAAGCAACAAAAAAAAGAATAGATAAATTGAATTTCATCAAATTTGAAAATTTGTGCTTCAAGACACCATTTAGAAAGTGAAAAGACAACCCACAGATTGTGAGAAAATATCTACAATTCATATATCTGATAAGGAACTTATAACCAGAATACCTAAAGAACTTCTACAACACAATAATAAAAAAATAAATAACAATTTTAAAGTGGACAAAAGATTTGAATAGATGTTTCTTCAAAGATATACAAATAGCCAATCATGAAAGGATGCTCAACATAATTAGTCACTAAGAAGGTGCAAATCAAGCTGGGCGCAGTGGCTCACACCTGTAATCCCAGCATTTTGGGAGGCTGAGGCGGGTGGATCGCCTGAGGTCAGGAGTTCGAGACCAGCCTGGCCAACATAGTGAAACCCCATTTCTACTAACAATACAAAAAATTAGCTGGGCATGGTGGTGCGCACCTGTAATCCCAGCTACAGTGGCTGAGGCAGGAGAATCGCTTGAACCTGGGAGGCAGAGGTTGCAGTGAGCTGAGATCGCATCATTGCACTCCAGCCTGGGCAATAAGAGTGAAACTCTGTCTCAAAAAAAAAAAACAAAAGAAAGTGCAAGTCGGAACCACAGTGAAATACTACTTACTACATCCACTGGCATGGCTATTAATAAAAAAGACAATATTAAGTTTTGTTGAAGACATTGCAAAGTTGGAACTCTCCTACACTGCTGATGGGAATATAAATGGTGCAGTCACTTTGAAACACAGTCTGGCAGTTTCTCAACAGGTTAAACCGTTACCGTATGGCCGAGCAATTCCATTCCTAGGTATGTACCTGATTTGGTTTGGATATTTGTCCCCTTCAAATCTCAAGCTGAAATGTAATCTCCAGTGTTGGAAGTGGGGCCTGGTGGAAGGTATTCGGGTCAGGGGGCAGATGCCTCAAAAATGTCTTGGTGCTCTCCTCATCATAATAAGTGAGTTCTCACTCTGAGTTCACACGAGATCTAGTTGTTTAAAAGAGTGTGGCACTGCTTTTGCCATGTGACATATGCCAGCTCCCCCTTTGCCATGACCATAAGCTTCCTGAGACCTCCCCAGAGGCCGAGCAGATGCCATTGCCACACTTCCTGTGCCACCATGCCCAGCTAATTTTTAAATTTTCTGTAGAGACAGAGTCTCACTATGTTACTCAGGCTAGTCCTGGGCTCAAGCAATCCTCCTGCCTTGGTCTCCCAAAATGCTGGGATTACAGGCATGAGCCACCGCACCTAGCCAGGTATTTCTTTACAGTGATGCAAAAATGGCCTAACACAATACCTACGTATACACTCCTAGGTATAAAAAAAAAACAACTGGAAAGCTTATGTTCAAACAAAAATTTGTACACAAATGGTCATAGCATCATTAGTCAAAATAGCCAAAAAGTGGAACCAACCCAAACATCCATCAACTGAAGAAAGGATAAACAGAATGTGATATATCCATACAGAAGAATATTACTTGGTAGTACAAAGGAAATTTTACAGGTAACATGTTCAACATGGCTGAACTTTGAAAACATATGCTCAGTGAAAGAAGCCAGTCACAAAAGACCACATACCCTATGATTCCATTTATATGGAACGTCTACAACAGGCGAATCAACAGAAACAGAAAGTAGATTAGAATATTCCAGGGGCTGGAGGTGGAGGCAGGAGTAGGAACGTTGGCCCAGAGGAGAAATGGGAAGTGACTTAGCGATGGAGTTTCTTTTGGGGGCGATAAAAATGTTCTAAAGTTAAATAACAGTGATGGATGCAAAATTTTGTGGATATAGTAAGTACCACTGAATTATATACTTTAAAAAGGAGTACTTTATTATATGTGAATATCTAAATAATGCTGTTTTAGAAAAATATAACAAGAGAAACTGCTCATATTATAATATCAAGTGAAAAAGTCACGAGACATAATCATAGCTGAGTTTATAATAAATATACAGAGAAACATAAATTTAAAACTATAAAATTTTTTTCATTAATAATAAAAAACAATGGAAAGATATATACCAAAATATCCATAGTAGCCTGCCTCTAGATAACTGGGAACTCAACTTCTCCTACCTTTTCTAAATATATTTTTCTATACTTTTCTTTTTTTTTTTTTTTTTTGAGGCAGGGTCTTACTCCAATTGCCAAGTCTGGAGTGCAATGGCGCAATATCAGCCTCAACCTCCCCAGACTCCTTCAGCCTCCCAAGTAGCTGGGACGACAGGTGCACTCCACCACACCCAGCTAATTTTTTTGTATTTTTTGTAGAGACAAGGTTTCGCCATGTTGCCCAGGCTCGTCTTGAACTCCTGGACTCAAGCAATCATCCGCTTTGGCCTCCCAAATGCTGGGATCACCGGCGTGAGCCAGTACACCCAGCCTCTGCTATACTTTCCAAACCACAGTAGCCAATCTTGTTGGTATCTGGCTGGTGTTCCTCCCTTTAGGGAATGGGGGAATGGCCCCGGTGGCATCTTGGGATCCTGTCTCAGGCTCTGCTTCAAGGATACCCAACCCAAGACACAGGCATGTGCATCACTTTCCAGTTTAGAAAGCATTTCCACATGCAACACAGTATTGTATTCTCCAACCCTGGGAGGGCAATATTACTATTCCCATTTTATAGGTAAAGAACTGAGGCTCAGTTGTTTAATACCAGTGATGAGTTCATCCCATACATATTTGTAGACAGTATGTCTTATTCAGAGGTGCTTCACCTAGAACCAGGGTATAGGAAGAGCAGACCTGAAGGCTCAGGAAACTTGCTGGCCCCACGCTCCTCATCTACAAAGCAAAGGATCAGACCAGAGCAAGCTCACAGCTCTCTCAGAGCTCCAATAGCTGACACGTCCCCAGCTTTCTCAGTAAGCATTTTCCTGTTTGTTCCAAACACATCTCTCTAAATACTACCGCTAATGATGGCTTTTCTGTGACCAGGCTGCCCCACCACAAAATGACCACTCCATAACCAGATGAATCGGGGTCAGAAAAGGGGTCAGCTGAGTAAGGTGAAATCAGGAATTTCAAGCAATTCTAGAGAACGATAAAATGCTTAAAGATGCAATTTAGAAAAAATAATAATAGCAGTAGTCGAGCAGAAAAATTGGGGTGAGAGTATCCATGTTATCTTCAGAGTGCTGAGCAATTAAAAATTCACCGATTTTATATAAAGTGCAAAGATGAAGAGTGACCACTGTGAATTCCTGGAGCGTCGCCCCACACCCGTTTCACTCTCAGGAAATGTGGCACTCCTGCCTAGGTGTCCTAGAAAGCCGCTCTTTCCCACGCCAGCGTTCTGGCTGTCACTGAAACACCCACAGTAACTGTCCTTCTCAAGGTCCCCTGTTTCTTACTTCAGGGAGGACTCAGCCTTCCAGGGATTTTTAGCAAAGATGTGAGCAATATTTTCTCTTAGCCACCAGACATGTGCTAAGCATGAAAACTTACCTCATCATCATCCATTATATTTTCCTTAGCAAAGTCATACAGCTCCTTCTGGAGTGTGGTCACGTTAAAGAACTGAACTGCTTCCTGTTCAGACACAACAGAGAACAGTTTATAGGACCAACGTTTTCATCTTAGAACTGGGAGGAGGGAGGAACAGGATATGGGGTTTTTCTAAGGTGATGAAAATGTTTAAAATTAGATAGTGGTAATGGCTGTACAACTCTGAATATACTAACAACCACTGAACTGTACACTTTAAAATGGTGAATTCTATCCTATATAAATTATATCTCAATTTTTTTAAAAAAGAGTGGCCAGCCCTCAGTGGAAGACGAATTTATGAAAATCAAGATGGCATATAGAAATCCCCATGAAAATACAAGTAAAGAGCAAAGATCAATTAGGAAAAATCTTTTGAAAGTAATATATGATGAATGGGGTTTGCTAACAACACATGCTAAGCGGTGAGTTTGCCTATCAAGGGAATTAAATGATGGTCCATCCACAAAAGAGACTACCAGGAAGCTGTTAAAGGATAATAAATAAGAAGTTACGGCCGGGCGCGGTGGCTCAAGCCTGTAATCCCAGCACTTTGGGAGGCCGAGACGGGCAGATCACGAGGTCAGGAGATCAAGACCATCCTGGCTAACACGGTGAAACCCCGTCTCTACTAAAAATTACAAAAAACTAGCCGGGCGCGGTGGCGGGCGCCTGTAGTCCCAGCTACTCGGAAGGCTGAGGCAGGAGAATGGCGTGAACCCGGGAGGCGGAGCTTGCAGTGAGCTGAGATCTGGCCACTGCACTCCAGCCTGGGCAACAGAGTGAGACTCCGTCTCAAAAAAAATAAAAAGAAGTTACATGGATGTGACATGGAGAAATATTCACGACTAATTGTTAGAAAGACAAAGAAAGTTGCAAAAAGTTGTAAGACTATGTAAATATGATCTTGTTTATATAAAAATACACAAATATTTACTATATATATGAGTAAATATATACCTTTAAAGCAGGGGATAAAGAGATGGCACAGGCTGGGCGCAGTGGCTAGCACTTTGAAAGGCTGAGGTGGGTAGATCACCTGAGGTCAGGAGTTCGAGACCAGCCTGGCCAACACGGTGAAACCTCGTCTCTACTAAAACTACAAAAATTCGCCTGATATGTTGGTGCACGCCTGTAATCCCAGCTACTCGGGAGGCTGAGGAAGGAGAAGAGCTTGAACTCAGGAGGCGGAGCTTGCAGTGAGCCGATATGACGCCACTGCACTCCAGCCTGGGCGACAGAGCAAGAATCTGTCTCAAAAAAAAAAAAAAAAAAAGAGAGAGAGTGAGAAGGTGTAGGATTATGAGAGAATTTTGCTTTCCAAGTAAAATATTTCTGCAATGATCGAAATTTGTAGAGTTTTTATAGATTCAGAAATCAGAATGAAGCAGTAAAATGTTAAAACACACACATGTGCAAAACTACAGAAAAAAATGACTTTTCCTTTATTTCCTTTTTTTTTTTTTTTTTTTTTTTTTCAGAGAGAGTCTCACTCTATCTCCAAGCTGGATGGCAGGGGCACAATCTTGGCTCACTGCAACCTCTGCCTCCCGGGTTCAAGTGATTCTTCTGCCTCACCCTCCCAAATAGCTGGGACTACAGCCGCGTGCCACCATGCCTGGCTAATTTTTGTAGTTTTAGTAGAGACGGGGTTTCACTGTGTTGGCCAGGCTGGTCTCGAACTCCTGACATCATGATCTGCCCACCTCAGCCTCCCAAAGTGCCAGGATTACAGGCACGACACACCACGCCCAGCCCCTTTATTTCCAAAATGACCCTTTCTCTTAAGGTACAAGGTAGTCTCCAGAAGGCGAGAATGAAGAGAAAAGGGAAGGTGAGGTGCACCAGACTTACAGGTCTGGGCTGGAAGTGCTCGTCCGAGAGGCCCCAAGTGTCCCTGTGGTACTGGTAATACACCAGGTTCTGCTGCATGACCTTGTCATTCTGATCAAAGAGCAGGTAGCTGACTGCACAGGGGGCTGCGTTCTTCAGGTCGTTCACTGGGGTTGGGAAGAAAAGACAAATGAAGAAATCAGCAAACCACGCCCTGTAATTCCTCTCACTGGTTCTGCTTCTAAACAAAAAGGTCATATGAACAAGCCCCTTCTCCACAGTCCTTCCTTCAGAGAGCCTGGGGCCGACTGGCAGCCCTGAGTGGGCACGCCACAGATGGGGTCTCCACAGTAGCCTGGAAGCCAGGCTTGAAACTTAGTTCTAGTTAGGCACATACCTACGGAGAAATGCCTATGTTCCACCTCCAGCTCTGGGGACCCGAGCTGGTCTCAGGTGCCTGGAAGTAGCTGGAAAAAGCTGGATTGTCCTGGGGCTGAGGGAGAGAGCGAGGATGTGCTCAGTAAACAGGTTTCTCATTTGGGGCCTAGAGTATCTGGATCCCATCTGGATGGGACCACAGTCTCCAGATCTAGGTTAGCTCCCCTCCAGCTAAACCAGACCTGGAAAACCCAAAGGATGGTGGAGCCTCTGGGCTGGAGGGGATTTGGGAAGTCGCCTGGTTTTGCCACCTCCTGAGGATGGAACTCCCAGCTCCGATCTCTCTGTTTGGTGTTGCCCACCTATGACAGTACCTTCAGCAGAGGGATTTTGCAGGGCTTGGGATTTGTCTTGGGAGTACAGGATAAAGAGGAAGAGGTGATGAGACACAAAGCCCCTCGTATTTATTCCGGCACATTCCACTCTAATTTACACAACAGTACCTCTGCTAAAGCTGTGGTTGGCCAGAGCAGCCAAAGCTTGGGTATGAATAAATTGTGCCACCCAGTGACTGCTTCCTGTAATGACTACTTTAAAGCCAGCCCTTAGGGGCATTTACTCTTCAAATATAAATAACACCACCTGCCCTCAAGCAATGTAGTATGGTAGGCGGTCTAGGAAAAATTCAAAACAGGGCAGATTTTCAGGAATCTCATTTCAGGAAGTACATTTCATTCATACTGTTGATTCCCGAAAGCAGATTTCCTGGGAAGCAGCAAGCATAGCTAGAGGCCTCAGTCTACCAGTGTTGATAAGTGTTTGCCAGTTTCCATCATGCAGGGCAATTTTCAGGGCATGTGAGGATTTCAGAGGGCCAGGGAGCTGCCAGAGCCCGGATGTGTCCAGAATACTTCTAAATTCCTAGTGTTCTAGCTTTATCCATTTAGAACCAAGCCATGCTCAGTGAGCTAGAAGACCTTATGGCTTTTTATATTTATATAATACATATTCTTTTTCTTTTTCTGACCTTCAGGGTGCAAGGCTTACCCTGTGTTCTGAAGAGGATGGGAGGTGAGATAAAGAGGAAACCCAACAAAAAACACAGTTATCACAGTGGGAAAGGAGGGCTAAAGCCAAGATCACCTCTCTCACTTTTCCCAGGGCACCCTGAGACCAGCCACTCCCAAAGGGAGTGAAGGGGCAACCCAGGGGATCTATTCTAGCCAGAAACCTGCCACCACTAGACCCTGGCACTTCATTAGGGCAGAAGAATTCCTGCTGCCACTGTCCCTAATCATTCTTCTGTGCTTGGAACTGAACTGCCAAGGGACACACTGCTTGAACAAGTGGCACTTGGCAAAGTCAGGTACAGGGAGAGGAGGAAAAGCCGAAACACACAGCCTCTGAAGTCCAACCCTGTACTTCCGTCTCGCCCATGTTTGCCTCCCATTGTCCACTAGAACGTTCTGATTGAGAAACTCCCATTTCAGATCAAGGGAGGGCGACGGGTGCAGTGGCTCACACCTGTAATCCCAGCACTTTGGGAGGCTGCAGTGGGCGGATTACTTGAGGTCAGGAGTTCAAGACCAGCCTGGCCAACACAGTGAAACCACATCTCTACTAAAAATACAAAAAATTAGCTGGGCGTGGTGGTGCACACCTATAATCCCAGCTACTCGGGAGGCTGAGGAAGGGTAATCACTTGAACCTTGGAGGTGAAGGTTGCAGCAAGTCAAGATGACACCACTGCACTCCAGCCTGGGCAACAAAGCAAGTCTCAAAATAAAAAAAAAAAAAAAAGAAACTCTAACAGTCTGAAAAGTAAAGCCAGTGATGAGGAGGAAGGGAAATAATGGTAACAAAAACAAACACACAGTTTGCTATGTGCCAGTGTGGAAATACCCCAGACATTTCACATCTATTAATTCATTTAGTCCTCAAGACAATCCCATGAGGTTAGTACTACAATCTGTTTTCACAATGAGGAAACTAAAGCACAGAGAAGCTAGTAAGTGATAAGGCTGAAATCGAACCCAGGCAGTGTGGTGACAGGCTCTGCCCTGAATCACTAAGCCATGCTGCCTTTTTGCACAAAGCATGGCACCAGAGTTGTCAGTGTGACCTCGATGAACTCTCAACAGCCGTCGCTAAGAGTTATTACCTCTATTTTACAGTCTTAGAAGGACTAAGTGCCTCACCCAAGATGTCACAGAAGATTACTTACACTTATAATAGGCAAACTGCAAGTAATGATACATGGTAGCCACAAATTTCTCAACTGGATAGCCTCCTATAACTGGGGTGAGGTTCTCTTCACACTGTATTTTGCATTCCAGAACTTCTACGTAATGATCTGAAACAAAACATACAAATTTTCAGAGCAGTACATCCATTATTTTCTTAATATGCTACTTCTGCCTCCTGCCCAAATGAAAAAGGTAAAAGAAGAATATTTGCAACACCCACAAGGAGCTGTAAATCTTTAATATACAAAGTTGTTTCAAATCAATAAGATGAACATCCACTATATAAATGGCCAAATAGTTTTAACAGAAATTATTAAAATGTCTAAAAAACATTGTGAGAGATGCTACACCTCTTTTGTAATTAAGAAATACAATTACCCCCAAAATAATTTAAACTACTAAATTGCAAAAGTTTTTAAAATTCATAATGTAGTATTAAGAAGAGAACAGTGAAACTTACACTCTCATATTCTGTTGATGGAAGCAAAACAGGAACAAACTTTTTGGAGAACAATTTGGTAAAATTTATCAAAGGTTAAAATACACATATTTTCCAACCCAGCTGTCTACTTCCAGGAAATTTTCTTTAGACATAGGCATACATAAACACTGTTTAAAACAACAAACAAACAAACTTGAAAGAACCTAAATGCCAGTCAATAGGATGAGGATTAATCAATTACAGTATATAAAAATAATAGAATCTATATAGCCTTTGAAAGAGAGTAAGGTGAACCTAAATATAGTCCAAGACTACATTTCCCATGCAGCTAGGTTGGGGCCATATGACTAGTCATGGCCAATGACATGTTGAGAGTAACAAGGAATGCTACTTCCAGGCTTAACCCCTAAAACCTTGCACGTGATCCTTGGCTCCCTCCCTTTTCTCCCTTTATGCAGCTAGAAGCAAAAGACTCCAGGAGGGTTGCACACATTTTGTAAGTAAGACTGTGGAAGAACAGGTACTTTCAAACACTGCTGGTAGGAAATACGAAATGATGCCTTAAAACACTAAAATTAATTTACAGAAACATTTACTCTTTGAAGTATTAATTCCACTTTGGTTGACTTTGAAAACACACCTCCATACTTACTACCACCACCAACAAAAAAGTCTTACACACTTACCACCACCAACAAAAAATTAACATCAACAATAAGGGTACAAACAAACATCATACATATCTTGACATGATATCCTGAGGAGGACATTTATATACCGGTCCAGCCAAAAATACGTAACCTGAATGTAACTGTGAAGACACATCATAGACACCCAAATTGAGGAATGTTTACAAAGTAAACATTCTTAAAAAATATCATTGGCATAAAAAGACAAAGAAAGGCCAAAGGATAAACATGATTCTGAACTGGAAACTATACCAGCAAAAAAATGGTGCTAGAAAGAACATTATTGTGACAATTAACAAAATGGGAATGTGAACTACAGATTGATACAAGCATTGTATTTAGTATATTAAGTTTCCTGAAATTAATTACTATGGATATTTAGATAGTATTATTGTTCTTAGGAAATAAACTGAAGCATTATGGGGTAAAGAGTAATAACGCATGTGCAACATACTTCCAAATAGTTCTGAAATAAAAATAATTATACAGAGCCGGGCGCGGTGGCACAAGCCTATAATCACAGCACTTTGGGAGGGCAAGGCGGGCGGATCACTTGAGGTCAGGAGTTCAAACCCAGCCTGGCCAACACAGCAAAATCCCATCTCTACTAAAAATACAAAAAATTAGCCAGGCGTGGTGGCACCTGCCAGCTGCCAGTAGTCCCAGCTACTCAGGAGGCTGAGGCAAGAGAATCACTTCAACCCTATCTCTACTAAAAATACAAAATATCATCCAGGTGTGGTGGCACCTGCCAGTAGTACCAGCTACTCAGGAGACTGAGGCAAGACAATCGCTTCAACCCGGCAGGCGGAGGTTGCAGTGAGCCAAGACCGTGCCATTGCACCACAGCCTGGGTGACAGAGCGAGACTCTGTCTCGAAAATAAAATAAAATAGGCCGGACGCAGTGGCTCACACCTGTGATCCTAGCACTTTGGGAAGCTGAGGTGGGTGGATCACCTAAGGTCAGGAGTTTGAGACCAGCCTGGCCAACATGGTGAAACCCCGTCTCTACTAAAAACATAAAAATTAGCTGGACGTGTTGGTGCACGCCTGTAATCCCAGCTACTCAGCAGGCTAAGGCAGGAGAATCGCTTGAACCTGGGGGGCGGAGGTTGTGGTGAACCGAGATCATGCCACTGCATTCTAGTCTTAGCAACAAGAGGGAAACTCCATGTCAAAAAATAATAATAAATAAATAAATAAATAAAATAATAATAATAATAATTATACCCACAGCACATATGGAGAGAGCAATAAAGTAAATGTGGCACAATCAATGTTACAAATTGGTGAATCTAGGTAAGGTGTACATGAGAGTTCTTTGCATGATTCTTCTGTCTTCTCTACAAGTTTGAAATTATTTAAAAATAAAAACTAAAGGCCGGACGCGGTGACTCACGCCTGTAATCCCAGCACTTTGGGAGGCTGAGGTGGGCGGATCACGAGGTCAGGAGATCGAGACGATCCTGGCTAACACGGTGAAACCC
>NC_045435.1:179107656-179131196 GCF_002776525.5 Piliocolobus tephrosceles | reverse complement strand
AGAGCGAGACTCCGTCTCAAAAAAAAAAATAATAATAATAATAAAAACTAAAGAAACTCTAAATATCTATATAGCTATACTGTGAGAGGAAAATAAATCTCAGGACCCCAAAATCACTAAGCCAAAGGGAAAAGTCAAGCTGGGACCCACGTAGGACAAACCTGTTTTCCATCCTATTCCTAAATAAGATAGCTACAAAGATTTAAAAAAAAAAAAAAAAAAAAAGCCACAAACCTCTCTTGTAATTTGCCCACAAGGAAGTTTTGTGGACAAAGGACGGGCAGAACTCAAAGTCATCCATCTGCTCATGTGGAACAAATGTATATATGATTGTTTCCTTTGCTGTGTTGTTTCACTAAGCCAGACTAAAGCATAAATGGCTATTCCTGTAAATTGCATATTCAGTGAAAGGCTAATCAGAAATTCAAAAGAATGCAACCATTTGTCTCTTACCTCCCTGTGACCTGGAAACCCCCTCCCCCATCAGACTGTCCTGCCTTTCTGGACTGAACCAATATACATCTTACATATATTGACTGATGTCTCATGTCTCCCTAAAATGTATAAAACCAAACCGTGCCCTGAGTACCTTGGGCATATGTTGTCAGGACCTCCTGAGGCTATGTCACAAGTACATCCTCAACTTGGCAAAATAAACTTTCTAAATTGATTGAGACTTGTCTCAGATACCCTTTGATTTACAATACATATGTATCTTAGCCATATCAAAGATAGATGGAGAGAGACCGCAGACCTTATGTGCCTCCTGATGAAACATCAGCATCAGCTATGAAGCAGTTGACTCCCATCAAAAAAACCCCCAAAACAAAATCAAACCGAGCCTGTTCAAGCCTCTACATCCAATCACCAATTTACAAGAAATACAGAAGACAGAGGAACATGGGGATACAGTCAGCAAAACCCAGACCATGGGAATCTCTCCAGGACAAAAATGCAGGTTTCTCAACAGCAAGGCAGAAAAGATACGGCAGAAGAACCTATGGATTAAACGAGATGTAAAAGAAAACTAGCTTGCTACAACATGGATGAAACTTGAGGACAGTATGCCAAGTGAAATGAGCCAGTCACAAAAAGGTAAATACTGTATGACTCCACTTATGTAATGTATGTAGAACAGTCAAATTCATGAAGACAGAAAGTAGAAAGGTCATTGCCAGTGGCTGGGGGCAAGGGGAAATGGGGAGTTACTGCATATAGAGTTTCAATTTGGGGAAACATAAAAAGTTCTAGAGATGGATGGTGCTGATGGTTGCACAATCACGTGAATGTAGTCAATGCCACTGGAGTGTACATTGAATGATGGCTAAAATAATAAAGTTCACATTATGTATATTTTACCAGTAAAAAAATTTTCAAAAGATAACCCATTGTAATGGATGGACCTTAACTGGATCCTGATTCAAACAAATGGTAAATTAAAGGCACACATGTGTATTTATGACATTTCTGAAACGACTGGGATACTGTTTAGGTATTTAATGATGAGATCAAATAATGATTGCTAAAATTCTTACAGGGGTAATGGCTTGGTGTTATGTTTAAAAAACAAAGAGTCCTTACCTTCTAAAGGTATATACTGAAATATTACAAATGAAATAATATGGCATCTGGAATTAGCTTCAAAATAACATGAGAGGAGGCCGGGCGCAGTGGCTCACGCCTGTAATACCAGCACTTTGGGAGGCCGAGGTGGGCGGATCACAAGGTCAGGAGATTGAGACCATCCTGGAGAACACGGTGAAATCCCGCCTGTACTAAAAACACAAAAAATTAGCCGGGCGAGGTGGCGGGTGCCTGTAATCCCGGCTGCTCGGGAGGCTGAGGCAGGAGAATGGCGTGAACCCGGGAGGCGGGGCTTGCAGTGAGCCGAGATAGCGCCACTGCACTCCAGCCTGGGTGACAGAGTGAGACTGTCTCAAAAAAAAAAAAAAAAAAGAGAGGAAAAGTAGGTGGGAATTAGATGAAGCCCAAGTGGCCATGAGTTGACAATCGCGAAGTTGGGTCATGGGTACGTGGTGGTTTATTTACTCTTCTCTCTGATTTTTGTGTATGTTTGAAATTTGCCATAATAAAAAGTTTTCTTAAGACCAAAAAAAAAAAAACCCTACTTTGTAGAAAGAGATTAATGAATAAAAAGTGACTGAAAAAAAAACAAAACCGAAAACCCTGGATTCAATAACTTTAAAAGACCCTCTCTACTGCAGGATTTCTAAAGGCCTTTAACCATTAAAGTGCACGGTGATTCTTCAAGAAGGAGACACAGTGCTCAGCCCATTCCCAGACTTATTTAACAAGTGCATAGATACGATACCTTTATCCAAGGTACAGTCCAGATTTTACTTATCTAGTCGTTTCGGGGAGGCACAGTTCTAGGATCAGTGTTCTCAAACCACTTTGGGAAAGCGCGCCCCTTTGCCATTTCCCAGTTTCTGGAGTGATGCTGCCCAGTAAAGGCACTTGGGAAACGTCTAGGCACTATAGAGAAATCTGGGTTACCTATGCGTAGAGTTTTATGTTTTCTTCCTTTCTTCATTTTTCCTTTCTGTGTTTTCCAAACTTCCTACAATGAGCACATATTGTTTTATAACCAGAGAAGAAAATTTCAAAAAGCTACCTTAGTGATGGCCACTTAAAGGTTCATTCTACCTTTGTATGTGTTGGAAAATCGCCATCATCAGAGTTATCTCAGTAATGTGAGTCACTGAGGTGCTCCTGGGCCCATTTTTATTTTGCAAAATGCCTGTAGGAAATCTGTAAGTAGGGCAGACACAGAATTCTACCTTGGCAGGCCTGTGCTTGAACCTTCTCTCAGTGATTTCACTAGAAGCCCTTGCCAAGTCAAAGGTTTATCTATGCAGGTGGTGACTACCCTTAGTTACCCATTAATAAATATGCTCAAAAGTTCCTCAGAGGCCACTCCAGGCATCTAGAAGGCATGCAGGCAAAGAGCAGACATCTAAGGAAGACTATTCCATGCGAGTAGCGAGCCTATTGACCTACCACCAACCTGCTATGGAAAGGTAGAAATCCTTGAAGTCCTTGATCTCCCTGGAACCCTCACAGGCCGCGAGACACTCGTAAAAGGCTTTGAAGAAGTCGGGAAGGGCCAGCTCCATGTCTGTGATGGACGTTCTCCAGTTCTCACCGTTGTACGCTCGCACTGCTCGGATGAACAGGCTCTGAAAAGCACGGAGAAGCTAGTGAAGCTCGCTCCTGGGTGTGAAGGGAGACAGTCGTGAACTCTCAAAGGGAACCAAGACCACCATCAAGTTTGCTGTCATTAGCTCTGAAGCCACACTGACCCTTAAAGAAGTCAATCAGTGAGTTACTTTATATCGAGATTTTTCTGCTCTGCTTATGATGGATACACTTCTTATTTAGTTCAATTCAAAAAGTAGCAGGCCCTTCATAATAATCTGAATCAAGGAAAATGGGAAAACTATGACAGAGATCAGATCAGCGGCTGCCAGGAGTCAGGGGTTACAGCAAAAACTTGACTACAAGAGGACAAGAGGAAATTGTTCAGGGGTGATGAAAATATTCTATGTCATGATTATGGTGGCAGTTACAGGACTGGATGTATTTGTCAAAACTTACTGCATTATACACGTAAAATTGATAAATATATTGTAAATAAATTGTACCTCAATAAAACTGGTTTTTAAAATGGAACGAAAAGAAAAACGTAAGTTTGAGAGCAGGTATATTAGTCTGTTCTCACACTGCTACACAGAAATACCTCCAGCCTGGCCAATATAGCAAAACCCCATCTCTACTAAAAATACAGAAATTACCAGGTGTGGTCACACACCTGTAGTCCCAGCTACTGCGGAGGCTGAGGCACAAGAATCACTTGAACCCAGGAGGAAGAGGTGGCAGTAAGCTAAGATCGTGCCACTGTACTCCAGCCTGGGTGACAGGGCGAGACTCTGTCAAGAAAAAAAAAAAACACTCGAGACTGGGTAATTTATAAATAAAAGAGGTTTAATGGTTCTGCAGGTTATACAGGAAGCATAGCAGCTTCTGCTTCTGGGGAGGCCTCAGGAAACTTACAATCATGGCAGAAGGCAAACGGGGCGCCAGCACTTCACATGGCCAGAGAAGAAGGAAGAAAGAAAGGGGGAAGTATTATACACTTTTAAACAACCAGGTCTCATGATAACTCACTCACTCACCATCATGAGAACAGCCCAGAGGGGATGGTGCTAAACCATTCATAAAGGATCCACTCCTATGATCCAATCACCTCCCACCAGGCCCCATCTCTAACCCTGGGGATTACAATTCAACATGAGATTTAGGTGGAGACACAGATACAAACCACATCAGCAGGTGTCTGTCACCCCACTTCCTCCAACAATTAATTAGTAGTTAAACAGAAATGCCACCATACATCAGCACTAGTTACTAGGAAGGGCAACCGTGTGCCAGATAGTGGAAACTTCAAGGACTTTCTGCTAATTGTTGATTAGACTCAATTAGAAGAGAAATAAAGGGAGGCTGAGGCAGTAGAATCATTTGAACACGAGAGGTGGAGGTGGCAGTAAGCCGAGATCGTGCCATTGCACTCCAGCCTGGGCAACAGGGCGAGACTTCGTTTAAAAAAAAAAAAAAGAGAGAGAGAGAAATAACTAGGACCAAGGAAACAACTTAGTCTCCAAGAAATAAGTAGAGATCCTGGATACACACAAAACCTGCTAACTTGCAGAGGCCAGGAAAGGCCCTGAATAAGCATGAGACCCTCCATTTGGAGTTCCTTCTCAGCTCTTCCTGAATGGGGGTATCTGAGGCCCCACCTTGGACCTAGAATTTTCACCAAGCTTAAGGCCTCAGATAAAGAGGGTAGATTTTTTTTTTTTTTTTTTTTGAGGGAGAGTCTCACTCTGTTGCCCAGGCTGGAGTGCAGTGGTGCGACCTCAGCTCACTGCAACCTCCGCCTCCTGGGTTCAAGCAATTCTCTTTGCCTCAGCCTCCCGAGTAGCTGGGATTACAGGCGCCTGCCACCACGCCTGGCTAATTTTTTTTGTATTTTTAGTAGAGACAGGGTTTCACCATCTTGCCTAGGCTGGTCTTGAATTCCTGACCTCGTGATCCACCCACTTCAGCCTCCCAAACTGCTGGGATCACAGGTGTGAGCCACCATGCCCAGCCAAATTCCCATTTTCAACAATGCCCTGCCCTTGCTTGCTACCCAGGCCCCCAGTGCCTGAGTTCAGAAGACTTTGACAATAGTGAGTGCTCAAAAGGACAAGATCCTTCTTTCTTCTTGTTGTTCTTATGACTAATTCTCATCAAAACTCTTCTTCGTAGATGCGCAGATTTAAGTATCCTCTACTCTTGTCACGTCAGCCTTCCTAACTCATCTTTATTTTCCACTTTAATATATTTGGGGCATGCTTGTGTGCATGTGTATATAAAAACATATGCCTTCTCATTTCATCAAAACTGGAGATTTATGTTTCTATTTCTTGTGTTCCTGGTCATTTTTAGATGATTTCCAAGATGTCTTTACTCTCTTAAAACTAAATGATTAAATGACCATATTTCTAAAATGTAGCATTTAAAGGGAACATGGCTTTTAAAATCATCACGGAATACAAAATGTCACTGTTAAATGGATCACTTTCTGCTAAAAGTCAATCATTTCTATTGTCACCAAAAATCACTAGAGGTCCTTAGCTATCAGTAGCTGCTTATGGAGAGACATTTCTTTAACAGTCCAGGTTGCCACTAACTGCCACGTAAAAATCCAAATATACCTCATACGACTTGGTTTCCAGGTCTTTAATGTAGTCCTCGGCACCAGGCAGGCTCTTATAATATGCCATGTTCCTCTTCATCATTTCGTCATCAGGATGCTTCAGTAGAAAGGTGTGAGCAGCTGCGATGGCTTTGGGGAGATTATTTGCCTAAAAGGACAAAGAACATAAAAGCTACTCCGTGGATGCTGAGTGGTAATTTTTATAAAACAAGAATATCTGCTCAGGCCTTCAGAAACTTTGTGTTGCTATAACTTTTCCAGCTAAAGGTTCCGTGACTTCTGGGGCCCCTCAAGACCAAGTCCAGGCACTGCGAGATGAGTGTTGATTTCCTAAAAGCGACTGTGTAGATGGCCTCGGTCTGCCTTTCCCAATCTACTCTGCGCTGGCTACGCCTGTCCATGCCCCAGGAGGCTGGCCTGTGTGGACTCTAACAACAGACTCCTTCGCCCTCTGCCTTCCAAAGAGGTTCACCCATGAGGAGCCCCAACAGGACACTGAGGAAGGGAAGAGAGTAAGGTCGTATTATTTCATTTCCTGGTTCCCTCCCTGCACAGTCATCTGGGGCTGCTAAGTCCCCTAATTGAAGGTCACAGCTCTTCTCAAGGTGACCCTCTCCATAGAGTCTCCCTCCTTCCTGGTTTCAATCATTGCTCTCTCCCCTGCCCCTTTTGGCCTAGGGGTGGTCATATCCCACTGCTACCAGCCCTGGGGCCCAACACTATCCCTGTGGATTTTCCATGTACTGCACACGCCTTTGTAAAGAACCACCTTCTTAAACTTTCCTCCAATTACCCAGCATGACTGCACCAAATCTTTCCCACTGGAAACTTGACAAATACATTGTTTTCCCAAATCCCCCACAGACCTTCTGCTAACCTCCTCACTTATTCATCCATTCACGCAGCAAATAAATGTCATATTACAAGAGCACCACATCTAGGATGTGGGTCTATAACAATAAGCAAAACAGGAAAAAAAAAATCCCCAGCTGCATGGACCATATATTCTGTTAAGTTCTCCCTGTCTCCTAGTGGCCTCAATTAAAAGCCTCTCTGTTGTGTTAGTTCTGGGTTCTGTCTTCCCACGTTTCACGCCACCCTGCAATCTCAGCTGGTATGTCTATCTCCCCCCATCAGACTATGATCCTCGGGGGACCCAGCTGTGTGTCATTCATTGTCTGGATTCCCAGTGCCTCACACTGTCCTCAGGACAAGGCAGGACATGATGAGTGTCTGTGATTTGAACATAATGACATTACGACCATAAAATATAATAAAATTAATTTATATTTTCCTCTCTTTTCCCCTCAGTCTTCTCTCCATTGAATGCGGGCCAATGATTCTGAGTTTCACCGCCTCAGGGAAGGTAGGGGTCTGGTCAGCACCAGCAAATTATTCATTTGAAAAAAGCCTGTCCTGACGAAAGAACCTGGCAGGTTTGAGGAAAGAAAGAAATTAGGGAGGAGCTGCAGGAAGAAGCTGACTGGCCTGGAAGAAGAAGAGGGAGAAAGGGAATCTCCCAGACTAGGAAAAAAGTTTCCCTTGGGATCTGTGGGAGCAGCAGGCCTGTGGGCCCCAGAGCTTCAGGGCTGGCACTTATCGGCAGTGTCCAAGACAGCAGAACTCCTCAGGGAGAACCGGTATGTTATGGGGGGTCTCAGGAGGGCAGGCAAATAGGGATGCAGAGGCCTCCCTGTGGGGACGCATGACCACCAACCAGAGGGCCCCCCACGCTGATGGACTCTTGGCACAACCTGGTAGGGAGAAGGGCAGGCACCTGTGCATATGCACAGAGACTCAGCCAATCCAGAGGGCCGCTCTGAGGCAGGAATTAGGGAATTCGGTTTAGACAGAGAAAATAAAGGAATATTTGGTATACCCTAGATTTCTAAGAGTCATAGGATGGCATATATCTGGACCGAATTGCCCCAGAATTGGAACCACGTCATTATGAGACAATGGCAGTAGCCACATCAGAGAAGTGGTGGGTGGTGATGAGGGCAGACTCCCAGATGTCAATGCTGATGTTTTGGGAATGCCAATTAGTGGTTTGTGGCAGGGCCGCCTTTAAAACAGCCCTACAGAAAGCTTCACACTCCTGGCTGGAAAAAGGCTGGATTTCAGCTAGAAGGAAGGGAGAGGGTATCAATGCTGCCTTTTAAAGCATTTGCAAATGAAATTAGAGTTGCTAATTCTCAGAGGAGCAGTTAGAAAGGGGGCATAGAGGCCGGGAGCAGTGGCTCATGCCTCCAGCACTTTAGGAGGTCGAGGTGGGTGGATCACGAGGTCAGCAGTTCAAGATCAGCCTGGCCAAAATGGTGAAACCCTGTCTCTCCTAAAAAGACAAAAATTAGCTGGGCGCAATGGCAGGTGCTTGTAATCCCAGCTACCTGAGAGGCTGAGGCAGGAGAATCGCTTGAACCCGGGGGGCAGAGGTTGCAGTGAGCTGAGATCGCGCCACTGCACTCCAGCCTGGGTGACAGAGCAAGACTTCAACTCAAAGAAAGAAAGAAAACAAAGAGGGGCACAGAGGAGGATTTTTACGACCTCTAACTTAGGATGTGAGTTTTACAAAACGGAAACTCTTCCTGAAGAGAAAAGAGTGATTTTATTTACTTCAACTCAGGTTCTGCAGCTGGAACATGGAGACATATCTTGGCTGCTAAACCTCTGACAGACCCCAGGCAGATTTTGGAGAAGGTGGTAGAGATGTGGGGAACCACCCTGCCTTGGATTCCTGAGACAGTCACCAGCATGAGCCACCCTAAATCAGCCATGACACAGAGGCAGGCCCTGTGGTTCTGGGGAGATTAGAGGCCACTGCCAGGCAAGGCCTAGGGTAAGAGGGCCTGTGAGTCAGTGTTCTCCATCCAGGTCAGAGCTCAACAGTCATTAAGGATTTGATGAAGTGCTTGGGCCTACTTTTTACTTGGCCTATGGAAAAAATGAGTTTTTCATGGAAGATGGTAGTTATGAAGAGAACCCAAAGAAAGCTAATGACATGGACCTAGAGCAGACTGGTGATGAGAAACCTATGATGCCCTTGAGGCTGCACACCAGTAGCATGGCCCTTTTCTACAAAAGCACATATGCAAGCCTCCTCGCCTCCCTCTGGCAGTCGGAACCCACCACTGCTATTGCGGTTATCCACTGAGGCATTTCTCCTTAATCACTGAAACAGAGAACTGCAATTCAAACCGCAGAGTAACATTTACCCATGTCCCACCACAGTGCACTAGCTACCTCCATATCGATCTCCAGCCTTCAGGTGCCAGGTAGAATGTATGTGCCTGCCACCCATCTTTTCCTCTCTATCCATAAACAGAGTTTAAACACATAAACATCACTTTTTTTTTTTTTTTTTTTGATACAAGAGTCTTGTTCTGTCACCCAGGCTGGAGTGCAGTGGTAAGATCTCAGCTCACTGCAGCCTTGACCTTCTGGGCTCAAGCGATCCTCTAGCCTCAGCCTCCTGAGTAGCTGAAACTAGAGGGGCACGTCACCATACCCAGCTAATTTTTTAATGTTTTTGTAGAGATGAGATCTCTTTATATTGCCCAGGCTGGTCTTGAACTCTTGGGCTCAAGAGATCCTCCCACCTTGGCCTCCCAAAGTACTGGGATTACAGGCATGAGCCATCATGCTAGGCCATAAACATCATTGAGAAAAAATAAATCATACAATATCTCCACCAAAAATTACTTTTTCAGTTATATCTTGCACTGAAATAATTAAGTAACATTCAGGTTTATCAATAAAATTCTTAGCTTTTTCCTGCCCTCTAAGAGATCTCAAAATGTTAAGATGATGGCCAGGCACAGTGGCTCAAATCCCAGTCTGTTATCTCAACATTTCGGGTGGCCGGTGGCTCACTTGAGGTTAAGAGTTCGAGACCAGCCTCGCCAACATGGTGAAACCCCATCTCTACTAAAAATACAAAAATTAGCTGGGCGTGGTGGCACATGCCTGTAATCCCAGCTACTCAGGAGGCTGAGATACAAGAATCACTTGCACCCTGGAGGCAGAGGTTGCAGTAAGCCAAGATCGTGCCACTGCACTCCAGTCTGGGTGACAAAGTGAAACTGTGTCTCAAAAAAAAGCGGATAGATATTTTACAGACCTTCAACTAAGTGACTGTTACAAGACCTGTAAAGGGTTTTGAAGAGAAGTTATGAGCATCCCAACTTTTTGGGGCCACCATCATGAAGGAGAAAACCCATGCCTTATGGTCACATTGAGTAAAATGTTTTTCCCCTCCTCCCTGTATCACTTGTTCAAATTCATCTGTATATTAAAGAAATCAGAGCTTCTAGTATTCTCTAGGTTTAAAAATAAAATGTTTTCCTCTTGATTATGTGACCTAAATTTGGTTCAGACCATATTTGCCAAAAGCTATACAAAAAAAGAATTAGATAAGTCATTTTTAGCTTAAAAAATGATGCTTCGTTTGAACCAGCCCTCATTTTCAACAGTCTGGAATTTTACTATTCATCTCACTCCCTGCTTCTATTTTAAAACTGCTTATTTTTTAATTGCCAGAACAAACAGTCACAAAATTGGTATTTTATATAAAACTGTAACTAAGCATAGAAGTATAGAAGTAACCCAGCTTTTCTCCTCTTCGGGGTTTTGTGTTATTTTATTGCTCATATAAATACAAAATACACGTGGCTCTGTCTCGATGGAAATATGAAAAACAGATCTTGCAGTCCAGAGACTGAAAACAAAGTTTAAAAACAAGAAAAACCTTCTACCTCAAGAGTCTAGAATATGCCATGAATCTATTTTTGTAGTTATTAAAATAAACACAATATATTCCTTTTAAAATCTTTCTCAGAGAAAGTAGAAAGTGGGCTTTGGGAGGGCTCTTTTAGCCAAACTCTGTGAAGACCCACCAAGCTAGAGCCTCTTTATCTAGTGACAGGGAATTCGACCCATTCTTAAAACTTGTGGGTCCTCAGAGTAAGAACTCATAGGATAGAGAACTGCAATTTGTGGCTATTTTTAGTCAGCAAGCACAGAGAGAACTTAAGCAGCCATTAAAAGGAGGCAGTGAACTGTGTTAAATTCTAGATGAAAGAAACAGCGGAGAGGGCCAATCCTGATGACTCACGGTGCAAGAGTTCGCCTTTAAGCAGGGATGTGTCCTTGCAAGGAGTCCCCGCTCTTCCCTGGCCTCAATTTCATTCTCTTTAAAAAGAACTAGTCAGCTAGGCGCAATGGCTCACGCCTGTAATCCCAGAACTCTGGGAGGCGAGGTGGGAGGATCACTCGAGTCCGGGAGTTCGAGATCAGCCTGGGCAACGTGGCGAAACTCTGTCACTACAAAAAATACCAAAAAAATTAGCCAGGTGGGGTTGTGTGCGCCTATAATCCCAACTACTCAGGAGGCTGCGGTTGAGGATCACCTGAGCCTGAGGAGGTGAAGGCTGCAGTGAGACATGATCGCGCCTCTGCACTCCAGCCTGGGCGACAGTGAGACCCCGTCTCAACAAAAAATAAAAATAAAAGGTACTCGTCGGCTCCTCAGGTCTTCTGCTTTATTATCGCAAGTCACCGCTCACTTGAGAAAAAAGGCGACTGGCTTTAATGGTATATACATAAAAGAGGCGTCTGCCCTCAAATAACAGAGAACATTTATCAGGCACTTTGTTGGGTGCCTGGCGCTGCGCTGCGTTCTGTGTACATATTCTCTGCCTTAGAGCTACCGTTCAAAAAAGGCATTTTCATCTTTACTTGAGATGAAGAAGGAGGCAGAATTTGGAGGGAGACCTTTGGCGGGGCTGGGTGGGAGGGAGCCAGGTCTAGAACTGGCGTTGCAACGCGGCCCAGGGCGCAGGGGCGGGGCCAAGGCCTGGAGGCTGGGTCAGGGGCGGGGCCGGGGCCCGGGACGGGGCGAGGCGGACTTGCCTTGAAGTAGGCGAACTGCAGGAACTTGTAGGGCTCGCGGCGCTGGAAGTCCGCCAGCACCTCGCGGCTGGGCTGGGACTGGCGGAAGGCTGGCAGGCCTTGCTTGCAGCGTTTGAGGCAGTGCGCGCGGCGCAGCAGGCCCCCGAAGAGGCGCAGCTCTGGATAGCTGGCGAGGCTGGAGGCAGGCTCGGGCTGCGGCGCGGCGCTGCAGTTGCGGTGGCAGAAGGCCTCGCTGTCGCGCAGCAGGCGGTGCAGCCGCAGGCTGATCTCCAGGTAGCCCACGCTCTCAGCCCAGTGCTCGCCACTGTACTTGTCCAGCGCGTGCCGGTAGGCCGACTCGAGCGGCATCAGCTCGTCCCGTGGGAAGCTGCGGAAGCTGTAGCGTTCGTACTGGGCGCGCCCGGCGCGCAGCGCACAGGCCACGCACAGCAGCGCCAGCAGCGCCGCGACCCCCCGACGCCCCGGCTCCATCGCGCCAGGCGAAAGGAAGGAAGGAAGGGACGAAGGAAGGGAAAAGGGGAGGGAGAAGGAAAGGAAAGAGGACGGCTAGACGCGGCCGGCCGAATGCTTTCGGGGCGGGGACGCCAGCTGCCGGCCCGCCCCGTCCGGCCGCCCCTCCCCACCCAGCCGGGGGATCTGGGCGCCAGCTGCCAGCGCCGAGAGGGTGCGCGTGTAAGGCGCGCTGCGCTGCGCACTGGTTCACGAAGGCTGATGCGTGTGATGGGGCGCCGCCGCTCATTCACTTGGAGACCCGTCCGCAAGACCGACGTGGCCCTACGATCTATATAATCTACAGTCTTTATAGTCGCTTGAAGGTTTGTGAAAACGAAGATTCCCGGGCTGTTCCCCCAGAGTTTCTGATTCAGAAAGTCTGGGGTGGTCTGAGGATTTGTATGTTTAACCAGCACCCTGGTGAGGCTAATGCTGCGGGCTCACGGGCTGCACTTTTAATAGCACTGCACAACCTTAAATTTTAGTGAGAGAAAAAGACAGTGCAAAAATGAAATTAATAAGGACGTCAGTGGCACTTTGTAAACTGTATAGCTAGTCAGGTTGAAGATGTGCACACCTTGTGAATCTGCGACACCATTCTGTGGAATATGCTGGAGAAGCTTGCGCGTGTGCATCAAAAAATATGGATGGAATGTTAGTGGCAGCACTTATAAAAAAAAAATCTTTAAACTTTTTAATCTTGAAATAATTTACAAGAAAGTTGCAAAAATAGTACGAAAAGTTCCTGTGTACCCTTCATCAAGATTAACAAGTTGCTAATGTTATACCACATTTGTATGTTTACATTTTTTTCTGACTCATTTGAGATAGGTTGCATATATCAGGCCCACTGTCCCTTAGTCGTTTTATTTTATTTTATTATTTTATTTTATTTTTTTTTGAGACGGAGTCTCGCCCTGTCATCCAGGCTGGAGTGCAGAGGCACCATCTCGGCTCTCTGCAACCTTCGCCTCCCGGGTTCAAGCAATTCTTCCTGCCTCAGCCTCCCAAGTAGCTAGGATCACAGGCATCGTGCCACCACACCTGGCTAATTTTTCTGTTTTTTACTAGAGATGGGATTTTGCCGTGTTGGCCAGGCTGTTCCTGAACTCCTGACCTTAGGTTATCTACCCGCCTCGGCCTCCCAAAGTGCTGGGATTACAGGCGTGAGCCACTGTGCCCAACCCCTTAGTCTTTCAGTATGTATGTCCTAAGAATGAAACTACCAATCAAATTTAGGAAATTTAATACTAATAGAAGACTTTAATCATGTTCCATTTCCAGTTTTGTCAGCTGTTCCAATTATGTCTTGCATAGCACTTTTTTCTCTTAGGATGCAGTCCATCCATGATCGCTGTTACATCCAGTCTATTTCATATCCTCTAATCTAAACTGGTTCCTCAGCTTTTCTGGTCATGCCATTAGCATTTTTGAAAAATACAGGCCTAAACAGCAATGAAATACCACTACAGAATTCAAAACACTGACAACATCACATGCTCACAAGGATGTGGAGCAACAGGAACTTTCATTCATTGATGGTGGCAATGCAAAATGGTACATACACTTTAGAAGACAGTTCAGCAGTTTCTTACAAAACTAGGCATACTCTACTCATACAATCCAGAAATTGCACTTCTTGTTATTTACCCAAATGGGTTAAAACTTATGCACACACCTGCAAATGGATGCTTGTAGCAACTTTATTCACAATTACCATAACTTGGAAGCAACCAAGATGTCCTTCAGTGGGTAAGTGGATACATAAACTGTGGTATATACGCACAATGGAATTTTATTCCAAGCCAAAAAGAAATCAGCTATCAAGCCATGAAAAGACATGGAGAAGTCTTAAATGCATGTTACTAGGTTGAAAGAAGCCAATCTGAAAAGGCTACATAGCCAAATGACATTCTGGAAAAGGCAAAACTATGGAGACAGTAAAAGGATCAGTGGTTGCTGAGGATAAAGGGAGGGATGAACAGGTGGAGGACAGAGGATTCTTGGAGCAGTGAAGCTATTCTATATGATACTGTAATGGTGGATACATGCCATACATTTGTTAAAATCCATAATATGTACAACACTAAGAGTGAGCCCTAATGTAAACTGTGGACTTTGGGTGATAACGATGTGTTGATGTAGGTTCATTGATTGTAACAAATGTACCATTCTAGTACAAGACATTGACAGTGGAGGAGCTTGTGCATGTTGTAGGGTCATGGAGTATATTTGAACTCTGTAGTTTCCGCTCAGTTCACTATGAATCTTAAACTACTCTAAAAAACAAATTCTTTTTTTTTTTTTTTTTTTTGAGATGGAGTCTCGCGCTGCCACAGAGGCTGGAGTGCAATGGCACGATCTCAGCTCACTGCAACCTCCACTTCTGGGGTTCAAGTGATTCTTCTGCCTCAGCCTCCTGAGTAGCTGAGATTACAGGTCAGTACCACCACGCCAGGCTAATTTTTGTATTTTTAGTAGAGACGGGTTTCATCATTTTGGTCAGGCTGGTCTTGAACTCCTGACCTCGTGATCCACCCACCTGAGCCTCCTAAAGTGCTGGGATTATAGGCATGAGCCACAGCGCCTGGCCTTTATTTATTTATTTATTTTTTAAAGAACACAGGCCAGTTAACTTTATAAAAGCTTCCTCATTTGAGGTTTTCCTGATGTTTCCTCATGACTAGATTCAGAGTAAGCTCTTTGGCTAGAATGCCATAGAAGCAATGTGCCATCTGTCTGAGGGTAAAATCTAAATAGCACAATGCCCACCCCTTGTCTGTGTTAATTTTGATCACTTTATTAAGGTGGTGTCTATTTTCCCTACTTCATTTGTTTTCTTTTGTAATTAACAAGTGTTTACAGTAAGGTGCCGCAACATTGTTCTTAATGGCAGAAAGCAGAAACAATCTGTCCATAAAGAGAAGAGTAGATTTAAAAAAAAAGAGAGAGAGTAAATGCATATAGAAGAATATATTACAGCAGGGAAAATGAAAGAATTAGAGCTACAAGTAACAGTTCAATGTGGGGGCGGGGGAAACATACAGAATGATTCCATTTGCCTAAAGATTTTTGTTGGTTTTTTTTTTTTTTTTTTGAGACAGAGTCTCACTCTGTCACCCAGGCTGGGCTGCAGTGGCACCATCTTGGCTCATTGCAACCTCTGCCACCCAGGTGCAAGCGATTCTCCTGCCTCAGCCTCCCGAGTAGCTGGGATTACAGGCACCTGCCACTGCACCCAGCTAATTTTTGTAGTTTTCAGTAGAGAAGGGGTTTCACCATCTTGGCTAGGCTGGTCTTGAACTCCTGACTCTGTGATCCACCCACCTCGGCCTCCCAAAGTTCTGGGATTATAGGTGTGAGCCACCGTGCCCGGCCCTAAAGTTTTAAAATATGGAAAAGTACACAGTGTATTATTTAGGAGTACAAATAATATAGTCCTACCTTATACAAACACACAGGGTAAAACTATATTGAAAAGAGAATAATAGGCCAGGCACGGTGGCTCACACCTGTAATCCCAGCACTTTGGAGGGCCAAGGTGGGTGATCACTTGAGGTCAGGAGTTTGAGACCAGCCTGGCCAATGTGGTGAAACCCCCGTCTCTACTAAAAATACAAAAAATTAGCCGGGTGTGGAGGCACACACCTGTAATCCCAGCTACTGGGGAGGCTGAGGTAGGAGAATAACTTGAACCCAGGAGACAGAGGTTGCAGTGAGCCAAGATCGTGACACTGCACTCCAGCCTGGGTGATAGAGTAAGACTGTCTCAAAAAAAAAAAAAAAAAAGAAAAGAAAAGAAAAATTAAGAAAGAAAGAAAAGAGGATGATAAATGGAAACTTAGGATAGTGGTTTCTTTCCAATAGGAGGAAGAACATGGAACGGCAGAGGGTCAGACGCAGGGGAGGGGTTGGGGAGTAAATGGGAGAATGTTCATTGCATTGTTACTTTTTATGCCATACATATATTTTGTAAATATTATTTTATATATTTATATTTCATGTTTTTGTTTTTTAAACAACAATTTTTGGAAAAAGAAAAGATTGCAGTAGTGATATGAAGAAAATTAAAAAGCTGAATGAGATGGGGTGGGGGAAGATCGGTTAAGGAGGTGGCATTTGGAAAGAGACCTGAAAGGGGAGGGCACCTGTGGAGAGAGCTGTGCTGGGAGATGGTGCACAGTGTGTACCTGATCCTGGCACATCTTACCCTGGAAATCGCCAGTGACCATCATTCCCAATAGCAAAGAGATACAATTTGGAATCATCTCACACAATCACTCAATTGAACAAGATGCTAAGCTCTGCCACAGCTTCTTCCTCTGTCTTGCCTTTGCCTTACCAACTCCTGCCAAATGGCCTTTGCCCAGGGCTGTTGTTTCAGATTTGGGAGGCCGACGTGGGTAGATCACCTGAGAGGTCAGGAGTTTGAGACCAGCCTGGCCAACATTGTGAAACCCTGTCTCTACAAAAAATTAGCCAGGCAGGCACCTGTAACCCCAGCTACTTAGAAGACTGAGGCAGGAGAATTGCTTGAACCCAGGAGGCAGAGGTTGCAGTGAGCCAAGATTGTGCCACTGCACTCCAGCCTGGGAGACAGATGAGACTGTCTCAAAAAAAAAAAAAAAAGGCCGGGTGAGGTGGCTTACACCTGTAATCCCAATCCCATCACTTTGGGAGGCCGAGGCGGGCGGATCACAAGGTCAGGAGATCGAGACCATCCTGGCTAACACAGTGAAACCCCGTCTCTATTGAAAATACAAAAAATTAGCCTGGCATGGTGACATGTGCCTGTAGTCCCAGCTACTCAGGAGGCTGAGGCAGGAGAATCACTTGAACCCGAGAGGTGGAGGTTGCAGTGAGCCCAGCCCACGCCACTGCACTCCAGCCTAGGCAACAGAGACACCGACTCAAAAAAAAAAAAAAAAAAAAATTTAAATTCCTGCCTTCTCCACCTCCATGCCCCTTGGCAATCTCCACCAAGAGGAGCTTCTCCACCAAGAAGGAGAGTTGGTTTCTCCACCCTTTGGATGGGGTTTGGATATGTGATTTACTTTTGTCAATGAGACAGCAGAAAAGGTCCCAAATGTGCACTAGGACTTGCCTCTTTCATGGTACTGGGAGCCCTTCCTTCATGTGCTTATACGTAGGCTAGCCTGCTGAAGGATGAGACATGTGACCCAATTGTCTTTCCATTGTTTCTGCCACTTCTCAGTTGTATGCGTGAGGCCATCGTGGATCATTCCACGCCAGGAGATTGACCAGCTGTCTGCAGAGACATGGGAGCTCCAGTAGAGCCAAAACCAGAAGAATCACTCAGCTGACCTACAGAATCACGAACTAAATAAACAATTGCTGGCTGGGCGCGGTGTCTCACGCCTGTCATCCCAGCACTTTGGGAGGCCGAGGTGGGCAGATCACCTGAGGTCAGGAGTTCGAGACCAGCCTGACCGACATTGAGAAACCCCTTCTCTACTAAAAATGCAAAATTAGCCAGGCATGGTGGCACATGCCCAGCTACTCAGGAGGCTGAGGCAGGAGAATTGCTTAAACTCAGGAGGCGCAGGTTGTGGTGAGCCAAGATCGGGCCATTGCACTCCAGCCTGGGCAACAAGAGTGAAACTCATGTCTAAAAAAAAAAAAAAAAAGATTGCTATTGGCCTCTAAGTCTGGGGGGTAGTTTGTTACATAACACTAGCTAATAGATGCATTGGCCAAAAGTTCAAGAAGGATAATTGTTCTTTCTTCTTATATTGCTCCTTCTCTTGTCCTTGAAGTCAGTTTGAGTCAGCCTGGTGAGATTGATGGGGAGAGACTGTCACATGTGCACTCTGGCCTCTGCTGAAACATCATCGGGTCCTGGATGGTCACCATTGATAAGTCATTCCCCATCGCCTTTAGCCAAGGCCCCTCAGGTCCATCAGCTCTGTGTTACACCCAGACCACTCAACTTTGACAGTGGAGTTTGGGGAATCTCAGGGAGCTGGTTGGGTCCCAGGCTACCTCCAAATATCACAAGCCAATGCACTGCTCCCACAGAAGATGGGGGGAAGGAGACATAAAGATTACAAGAGACTGAGAGAGGGCCACTGTGGAGAGAGCATAAAGCATAAAGAAAGGGAGTGTGGACCAGCAGAAGTCAGGTGGAATTGCCTTTGAGGAGCAAGGCTGTCGGTGGACAGGTGGAGGTGGAGGGAACAGTTGCTTTCCATTATAATTCAATAGAATTTTATTTTTAATGGAGTCTCACTCTGTTGCCCAGGCTGGGGTGCAGTAGTGGGATCTCAGCTCACTGCAACCTCCTGCCAGGTTTAAGTGATTCTCGTGCCTCAGCCTCCTGAGTAGCTGGGATTACAGGTGCACACCACCACGCCTGGCTAATTTTTGTATTTTTAGTAAAGATGGGGTTTCACCATATTGACCAGGCTGGTCTCAAACTCCTGACTTAAGGTGATCCACCCATCTCAGTCTCCCAAAGTGTTGGGATTACAGGTGTAAGCCACCATGCCTAGTCAATTCAACAGAATTTGTAAAAGGAAATGAAACCAGATATCTAGCGTGCTGCCTTCGGCTTGAGTGGCTGCTTAGCCTCATTAGAGCTTTGTCTAAGGGTGCCTCCTCACCAAAGAAGGCAGTATTCCCCCAGGTGACTTAAGTGACAAATTCTCTTTTATATCATGAATTTATTCATTCTTCCAATACACTGTTCAGCATCTACCTTATACCAGGTGCTGCACTTGGTGCTGAAATGCAAAGATGAAACAGACATTCTTCCTTGACTAGTAGAGGAAAGACAATATTTATTTATTGTTTCATTTGTTACATAAACCTATAGTGAATTGTATTCCAGATGCCATATTAAAGAAATGATACCAACTTTTGCCTCAGAGAACTCAAAATTAGGAAATGACATATAAGTAAACCTTTAATTACCCTACTGATGGAGTTGGAATAGAGATGTGGACAAAGTACTTGTGGGGGCCCCAAAGAGGGCTGGGTAACCTAGTCTGAAGGTGAGTCTGAAATGTCTTCTCCAAGAGGCCATGCTTGAATTCCTTTAAAGGGTATGAAAAGATAGAATAGAAGTTGACTGGAGATAAAAATGGAAAAGGAAGAAGATTGTTGGCAGAGGGCACAACATATGCAAAGGCTTATGGGGAAGAAAGTGTTGGGCCTGGAAGCCATAAAGCAGTATGGGAAACTCCTGAAGTGATTCCCACAAGAAATGTGAGGGCTCGAATTGAAGCACAGAACATAAAGACCCCTAACACACTTAGAGAAAATAAAAAAATATCAAAAGTTACGGCCGGGCGTGGTGGCTCAAGCCTGTAATCTCAGCACTCTGGGAGGCCGAGACGGGCGGATCACGAGGTCAGGAGATCGAGACCATCCTGGCTAACACGGTGAAACCCCGTCTCTACTAAAAAATACAAAAAACTAGCCGGGCGAGGTGGTGGGCACCTGTAGTCCCAGCTACTCGGGAGGCTGAGGCAGGAGAAGGGCGTGAACCCGGGAGGCAGAGCTTACAGTGAGCTGAGATCTGGCCACTGCACTCCAGCCTGGGCGACAGAGCGAGACTCCGTTTCAAAAAAAAAAAAAAGTTAGGCTGAGCACAGTGGCTCACGCCTGTAATCCCAGCATACTGGGAGGCCGAGGCAGGTGGATCACCTGAGGTCAGGGGTTCAAGACCAGCCTGGCCAACATGGTGAAACCCCATCTCTACTAAAATAAAAATTAGCCGGGCGTGGTGGTGGGTGCCTGTAATCCCAGCTACATGGGAAGCTGAGGCAGGGGAATTGTTTGAACCCAGGAGGCGGAGGTTGCAGTGAGCTGAGATCACACCATTGCACTCTAGCAAGGGCGACAGAGCAAGACTCAATCTCAAGAAAATAAATAAATGTCAAAGTTAGATGTACGTAGAACACTACGAGAATTTCTGGAAGGAAAGAACTCCTTTAGCTAGCGCGATCAGTGATTACTTCATTTTAAAAAAGGCATTAGATCTGGGGTTTGAACTGGGGATGACTCGTAAACCCATAATCCTAAAAACAAAATCTAACAGACTTCCCCAAAACCCTAGGCTGGAGAAAGCTCAAGAAGTGCATAGGTTGGAGAAAGCTCAAATAGTTCATCATGTTGCGCAAATGATTATCTCATCTTGAACTCTCTAGAAAACAGAGCCTGTGGCAAGAACTAAATGCTAATCTTGTATTTGGGAGGTACAGTGCACGACAGTGACAATGAAAAGAAAGGGAAATGAGGCAGGAAAGGAGGAAAAGTAGTACCAGGTAGTGAGTTACTGTGCAGACTAGTGCTTCATGCCAGCCTTAAAGACATGGAGACGGTTTCTTGGGAGGTGCACCCACTATACCATGTGGAATGTCTGTGGTCAGAGAAACCACACCTTGAAATACTTCAGCAGAGGGAGGAAGGGAGAGGAAATTTATTTACTGGCTCACCTCTGGTCTTCCATTGCACTGGGCTTCTCCATGTGGGAGTTAACTTACCTGCCCTTGTGGGTAGCACCACCTAGCTAGCCTCTTTGGCAGCCACTCGGGAAGCATGGTGCCTCATTCCAGTGAGTCCAGAAGTGTCTGGAGGAGCCAGAGACTTCAGATGGTTGCTTTGGGTGGCAGATGTGCTGCAGCAGTAGCTATGGTAGAGAGGCAGCTAAGAGTTCAGCAGAAAGGTGACTAGAGAATCTGGGCATCATATAGTATGTCGTATACAGCAATCATGGAGGTTCGACCAAATTACCACTGAGACTCCCTGACCCAGAAGTTGCAAATTTCAATTTGTTCTGCCTTGGAGCCTACTGCAGTTCATGTCAAAACAAAAGGCAAACCAAAGCTAGGTGTGAGACCTGTAATCTCAGTGTTTTGGGAGGCTAAGGTGAGAGGATTGCTTGAGGCCAAGAGCTCAAGACCAGCCTGGGCAACATAGCAAGACCCTATCTCTAAAAATAAAACAAAAATTTAAAAAATTTTAAAAGTGCATATCTGTAGTCCTAGCTACTCAGGAGTATATCTTGTGCCCAGGAGTTCAAGGCTGCAGTGAGCTATCATTGCCCTTCAGCCTGAGCAACAGAGTGAGACCCTGTCCCCCCCAAAAAATTAATTAAAATAAAGTGAATCAGATGGAGAAGGCTGCCAACTGGAGAGACATATTCTGCCTAAGGAATGTCCCAACGCATATCTCTGGAGTACTGTTACGTCATGGGATCTTGGGCCTAGTGTGGCCAGACCTTCTGATCTTCGAAGAGAAACTGGAAATTCAGATTATGTAAATTCCCCAATTAAATGTTGACAACTACAGTAATTAAATACAATCAAAAACACTGGTGGATCAACATGGACAGTGTCAAATCAAATAGCTTTTCTGGCCACATCTAGTTTTAACCTTCAATCTAGCTAGAAAACTACTATGATCATTCAGAGAAGGAGGGAGCCACAAATGCAGGCGTGGCTACAAAAACAAAGAGGTGGGCTAGCTCCAGGGGTCCAGGTGAAGAAGAAATGACAGGCTTTGGTGGTACATTAGACATGAGAGGGTGGGGGGAAAGAAACAGAATAAAGAAATAGGCTGGGTGCAGTGGCTCATGCCTATAATCCCAGCACTTTGGGAGGCTGAAGTGGGTGGATCACCTGAGGTCAGGAGTTCGAGACCAACCTGGTCAACTTGGTAAAACCCCATCTCTACTAAAAATACAAAAATTAGCCAGGTGTGGTGGTGTGCACCTGTAATCCTAGCTACTCAGGAGGCTGAGGCACGGGAATCGCTTGAACCTGGGAGGTAGAGGTTGCAGTGAGCTGAGATCACACCACTGCACTCAGTCTGGGCAACAGAACGAGACTCCATCTCGAAAAAGAAAGAAAAAACAAACCCTGCAAAGATGCATCTGAGAGACTCTGGGGAGCAGATGCCCATGACAGATAGGAAGGTGACAGAAAGAAGACAGGAGAGAAGAATGTTTGAAGCAACATCATTTTTTTTCTTAAGGCAGGCCTCACTTAAGGCATTTTATGTTTTCAGATATCTCAGACTCCTAGAGGGTAACCATGGGGACAAAGCCATCTCAAAACCCGTGACTACCATAAGGCATAGTCCTGTACCTGATCACAACTATCAACTTTTATTGGGAACTGTGGGGAAACTGTTGGCTGATGATTTCACAATTTTATTTTTTTATTGTTTCATAACCACACCCATCAAACTGGTTGCACGACTTAACCCCAGGACAAGTTAGGTTTCAGGACTTTTTGCATCAGAAAACTCAAAGACATGTGAGGAGGCTAAGGAATTGCTGCACAGCAGAATTGCTCACATTTGTAGGCCAGAGACCTTGTTGTTTTCAGTTTTTAAAATAACTTCTAATTTTGACATAAGAATTATTGTATGCCATTTACCTACTTCATCAATTGTTAACATTTTGCTTTATTTGCTCTATCACTTGGTCTCCCACCATCTTCATGTAATGTACATGTGTATTATGTGTAATATATAATTATAAGTATGAAAGTATAAACATATTATTATGGTTATATGAGAATAAGATGTAGACATTATGCTCCTTTTTCCGAGATGGGGTCTTGCTATGTTGCCCAGGCTAAAGCACAGCAGCTATTCACAGGCTCAGTCCCACTACTGATCAGCATGGGAGTTTTGACCTTCTTGGTTTCTGACCTGGGCCAATTCACCCCTCCTTAGGCAACCTAGTGGTCCCCTGTTCCCAGGAGGTCACCATATTTATGCCAAACTTAGTATAGACACCCGATCAGCATAGCGCACTACAGCCCAGAACTCCTGGACTCAAGCAATCCTCCTGCCTCAGCCTCCTGAGTAGCTGGGAGTACAGCCGTGCAACACCACACCTGGCAACATAATGCTCCTTTACTCCTACATAATTCTGGGTGTATTTCCAAAGAACATGGCCACAATATCACTTATCAAAAATAGAAAATTTAATATTGACACAATATTATTTTCTCATCCATAGTCTATATTCAACTTTTGTTAATTTTCCCAATAATGTTCTTACTGATTTTTTTTTTTCCTGGTCTAAGATCCAGTCTAGGACAATGTATCACATTTATTTGCCATGTCCTTCTAATGGAGATCTTGTTTATTTTTCTTGCCTTTAATGTGTGTAATTTAATACTCTTTTAAAACCTACTCCAAATTATAATCACTTTAATGGCATTTAAAAAATATTAGAAATATAAAATTAGGCCAGGTGCCATGGCTCTCACCTGTAATCTCAACACTTTGAGAGGCTGAAGTGGGCAGATTGCTTTAGCCCAGGAGTTTAAGACCAGCCTGGATGATATGGGGCAACCCCATCTCTACAAAAAAAAAA
>NC_045435.1:179100480-179107556 GCF_002776525.5 Piliocolobus tephrosceles | reverse complement strand
AAAAAAAAAAAAATGCGAGAGGACCAAGGGCACCAGCGCGGGGAAAAAAAAGAGAAAAAAAAAAAAAAAAAAGAAGGGGGGGGGGGGGGCGGGAGAGAGAGAAAGAGCAAAGAGAGAGAGAGAGAAAGAAAAAAGAAAGAAAGACAGGGAGAGAGAAGAGAGAGAGAAAGAGAAAAAAGGAAGAAAGAAAGAAAAAGAAAGAGAGAGAAAAAGAAAGAGAAAGAAAGAAAGAGAAAGGAAGAAAGAAAAAGGAAGAAAGAAAGAGAGAGAGAAAGAAAAGAAAGGAAAAGAAAAGAGAAAGAGAGGGAGGGAAGGAAAGGAGAGAGGGAGGGAAGTTACATAACATTTTTTACTGAAATGCAGGTCAGAGTTGACCCTGGAAATGAAAATTTGCTGAGTAGGAAAACTCTATAAGGGAAAATAGATCAAAGAAATTGAGTTTGATTCTTAACTTGTGTGTAGAGCCCTGTTAGGACAGAAAAACAAAGTTTTCCTATGTTTTGGGGCCACACGTTTTTCTCCCTCTCATTGTTCTTATGCTACTGACGAGGCCTCTGTGCTTCTCAAACTATCTTTGGTAAAGGATCAGTTCTGTTTTTTTTTTTTTTTTTTTTTTTTGGAGTCACGCTCTGTCGCCCAGGCTGGAGTGCAGTGGTGCCATCTCAGCTCACTGTAACCACCGCCTCCTGGGTTCACGCCATTCTCCTGCCTCAACCTCCCAAGTAGCTGGGACTACAGGTGCCCGCCACCACGCCTGGCTAATTTTTTGTATTTTTAGTAGAGATGGGTTTCACCATGTCAGTCAAGATGGTCTCGATCTCCTGACCTCACGATCCACCTGCCTCGGCCTCCCAAAGTGCTGGGATTACAGGCGTGAGCCACCGCGCCCGGCCTTGGTTTTTTTTGTTTGTTTGTTTTTGTTTTCTAAATTATTAGTGCTCTTTCCTGTCTATCAAGGATTGATCCTTTCCAAAAAATTCAATAAAAATAAATTATTAGAAAAATAGGCCGGGTGAGGTGGTTCATGCCTGTAGTCCTAGCACTTTGGAAGGCTGAGGGGGGTGGATTGCCTGAGCTCAGGAGCTCAAGACCAGCCTGGGCAACATGGTGAAACCCCATCTCTATTAAAATATGAACAAATCAGCCTGGCATGGTGGTGTGCACCTGTAGTCCCAGCTACCCAGGAGGCTGAGGTTTAATTGCGTGAACCCAGGAGGTGGAGGTTGCAGTGAGCCAAGATCATGTCACTGTGCTCCAGTCTGAGCAACAAAGTGAAACTCTGTCTCAAAAACAAACAAGCAAACAAAAACTACTAGAGGCCAGGCGCGGTGGCTCACACCTCTAATCTCAGCACTTTGGGAGGCCGAGGCAGGCGGATCACCTGAGGTGGGGAGTTTGAGACCAGCCTGACCAACATGGAGAAGCCCCATCTCTACTAAAAATATAAAATTAGCCAAGTGTGGTGGCGCACGCCTGTAATCCCAGCTACTCGGTAGGCTGAGGCAGGAGAATCGCTTGAACCTAAGAGGCAGAGTTTGCGGTGAGCCGAGATCATGCCATTGCACTCCAGCTTGGACAACAAAAGCGAAACTCTGTCTACAAAAATAAAAAAAAGAACAATGAAATAAAAATAGATGTATAATAATTTTGTTCATTATTAGATTCAACAGATAGACTTACTTTCTTAAATTGCTCCAAGTTTCTAAGTGCCTAGGCTGAATTTCTGTACTTATTGCACAGCACTGGTCTGGGGATCAGACTTTGAGAAGTACTGGTCTATATTAGAGCATGTACCACATTTACAGATGAGTTCCTGCAGGGTGACAGCCTTCTCATGGTCCCTTCATATTCTCTAGTATGCAGGGGCTTTGCATCCAGCACACTCTGTGCATTTAAACGGGAACCAAACAGTACACTATGGGCAGAAGCATAGCCTTGTGAAAATAACTCAGGCCCTAACATCAGGCAATGTAACTTTAGAGACTCGACTACTTCCCAACTCTGTGGCTACTGGCAAGTCATTTAACTCCTCTGGGTCTCAGCTTTCTCATCTGTGAAATGCGGATAATAGCATGTAGCTCGGATTGGGAGCAATAGTGACACATACTGATAAAGCATTCAGCACAACAACAGCTATTATTACTATTGCTATTTCAACTACAATACATAGTCAAGTACTAAAAATCTCAGAAACAAACTACAATCTATATTCCTTGGCAAGCTTATACTGTAAAAGGCTAGAACATAAATATATTCAGTTTTGTAGGTCCTAAGATCTGTGTTGCAATGACTCCATTCTGCCATTGTAGCGTGAAAGCAGCCATATGCAATATGCAGAGGATTGTAGGTGGCTGTGTTCTAAAAAAACAATTTATGTGTAATCTTGGCATTTTGGGAGCCAAAGTGGGCAGATTGCTAGAGGCCAGGAGTTCAAGACCAACCCCGGCAACAAGGCAAGATCTCATCTTTAGGAAAAAATAAAATTATTCAGGCATGGTGACACTCGCCTGTAGTCCCAGCTACTCAGCTACTCAGGAGGCCGACATGGGAGGACTGCTTGAACCCAGGAGTTCGAGACTGCTGTGAGCTATGATCGCACCACTGCACTCCAGCCTAGGTGACAGAGCAAGACTATGTCTCAAAAAAACAGAAAACATAAAAACAAAAACCAACCCCACAAAACTTTATTTATGGACACTGACACAGGAAACTTACATCATTTTCAAATGTCATAAAATATTATTCTTTTGTTTTTTTTCATTCATTTAAAAATGTAAAAACCATTTAAAAACTGCAGGCCATAGAAAAACTGGCAGCAAATTGTGCAGATTCTTAATAAAAATAATTTTAAAAAAGAAAAAAACAGGCAACAGGCCAGATTTGATCCTCTGCCCTTAGTTTGCCAACTCCTGCTCTAAACCCTTTCGACCTCAATTTAGTGAAAAATACCTATTGCATATGATAACCTTGAGTGTACAGAGTAGGAAAGAAGGTAGAAAAAGTTGAATCTGCCTTGTGGTAAGGATTTTTGTTTTGTTTTGTTTTTAAACTTCATTTGCAATAATTTCAGGCTTAGAAACAAAAAGTTGAAAAAAAGAGTAAAAAGAACTCCTTCATTGATTTTCCAAATGTTAACATTTTACCACATTTGCTTTTCTTTCTCAGGTTCTTTTCATGCCTGTTCTTTTCTTTCATTTTTTTTTTTGTGCACTGTTTGAGAATCAGTTGCAAAGATGATGCCCTTTTGTTTCCTAAAAAACAAGGATGTTCTTTTATATAACCATTACCAAAATTACCATTACCATTACCCAAATCAATACACGAATACAAAACTATTATTTCATATTTAGACCGTGTACCATTATCAAAATCAGAAAGTTAACATTGATGTGGCCGGGCACAGTGGCTCATGCCTGTAATCCCAGCACTTTGGGAGGCCGAGGTGGGCAAATCACTTGAGGTCAGGAGTTTGAGACCAGCCTGGCCAACATGGTGAAACCCCATCTCTACTAAAAATAGAAAGATTAGCCAGGCCTAATGGTGGGTTCCTGTAATCCCAGCTACTTGGGAGGCTGAGGCGGGAGAATCACTTGAACCTAGGAGGTGGAGGTTGCAGTGAGCCGAGACTGTGCGACTGCACTCCAGCCTGGGTGACAGAGTGAGACTCTGTCCTCCCACCCCCAAAAAAGGAAATGAACACTGATGCATGGTACTAATCTAGCCTACAAGTCTAATTCTGATTTCAGCAACTGTCCCACTAACATCCTGTATATGCCAAGCTTCTTATCGTCATCATCTCTGGTAATTTCCCCAATTATCCAGTGAATTTGATATTATTATCCCCGTTTTACCAACAAAGAAACTAAGCTCAGAGAGGTTAATATGCCCACAGTCACACAGATCGTAAGTGGCAGAGATGGAATTCCAACTCAAGTGCACTGCCTCCAGAGCCCTTGTTCTTTAATACTGAACTAGAATTGCAGAGCTTGGAAAGGACTTAACAGTGCAAACACACGGAATTGGTCCTCCAGGCACGAAAAGAAGCCAAGGCACGGAGGCTCATGTCTGTAATTCCAGCATTTTGGGAGGTGCAGGCAGGCAGATTGCTTGATCCCGGAACTTCAAGACCTGCCTGGGTAACGTGGTGAGACCCTGCCTCTACAAAAAATACAAAAATTAGCCGGGTGTAGTGGTGCGCGCCTGTAGTTCCAGCCACTTGGTAGGCTGAGACGGGAGAATTGCTTGAGCCCAGGAGGCCAAAGCTGCAGTAAGCCGTGTTCGCGCCACTGCACTCCAGCCTGGGAGACAGAGTGAGAACCTGTCCCAAAAAAACAAAATCAAAACGAACAAACAAAAAAACCCCAAACCAAAAAACAAAAACCTGAGAAAGAAAAGCCAGTGACTGATACTTTCTCAATCTCTCAAGGAAATGTCCAGTAGGAAAGGAGAAAGGAGTGAACAAATAGAATTTTTGGCTACTTTGTTATACAATGTAAAAGGCTTTTTGGAACACCAAGGCACAAACTAAGGTTATTATTATTATGCTGTTAACTTTTTTTTGAGACGTAGTTTCGCTCTTGTTGCCCAGGCTGGAGCGCAATGGTTCGATCTCGGCTCACCACAACCTCCGCCTCCTGGGTTCAAGGGACTCTCCTGTCTCAGCCTCCCCAGTAGATGGGATTAGAGGCGCGTGCCACCACGCCCGGTTAATTTTTGTATTTTTAGTAGAGACGGGGTTTCATCATATTGGTCAGGCTGGTCTGGAACTCCTGACCTCAGGCGATCCGCCTGCCTCGACCTCTCAAGTGCTGGGATTACAGGCGTGAGCAGAATTTTCATTCTAACAAGTTCCAGGTGAGTTGATACAGTGGCTCCAGGGACTGACCACATTTTGCTAACCCCTAGTTTAGAATTATTCAAATAGCCCGTATATGATACGCGGATTCGATCTAGGGCGTTTAGGTTTAGTAATTAACAATTTCCCTCTTCTGCTCTCTCCAGGAAGCCAGAAAACAGGGAAACCATGATTAATGTCCAACCTCCGAGGCGCGTTATCAAGCTGCTGAAAGCAGGGCCTCCCGATTGCCGTTACAAAGGGTCCCCTCCCAGGGAAGACGCCTGCAAAACCCAGATAGTACTAGCCTGGAGTCACGCGGCCGCGCGCAGCCTCCTAGCGGCCCCCACCCGCCCGGCTCGGCCACAGCGGGGCGGAGCGCGGGGCTGAGCAGGCGCGAGGGCTGGCTGCTGGGCCGACGAGGGGCGGTGCCAGGCCGCGGGTCCTTAGTCAAGTGACGCGGAGCGGCCGGCCTGGGCGCCGACTGCAGAGCCGGAGGCTGGTGGTCATGCCGGGGTTCCTGGTTCGCATCCTCCCTCTGCTGCTGGCTCTGCTGCTTCTGGGCCCTACGCGCGGCTTGCGGGTAAGTCTGCGGGACTCGGGTACGGGGAGGCATTGTTAGGGGACAGGCTGGCGGGGAACCGGGCTCGGGCCGCAGCCACCCGGGGTCCCGCAGGGCGGAGAGCCTGAGCCGCGAAGTGCCCCCCAGCAGGCAGGCGGCCGGCGGAACGCAGGCAGTGGACCGGCCTTCCCGTCGGGGGCGGGCCGGGCGGGGCGCGCGTCCTTCCAGGCAGCTCGGTTGCTTGTGCGTTCCGCTCCGGCTGCCCTCTGCACTTGGACCCACTTCCCTATCTGTAACGAGGTGTTGAGACGAGGTGCGCCTAAAGATTTCCTAAGTTGGCTTTCCGGGAGGGGCTTCCAAGTTGCGCGGGTTAGAGGGTGCCTCCGGTTCTGGTTTGGGGCGCCCTCGCTTTCCCAGTTCGTGCTCTGCGGAGCGCTCCGGAAGGAGAAAAATGGGGTCAGGAGAGGCCCCTGCTGTGGGAGCACTGGGTTATTTTCCCTCTGGGTGCTTTCCCTCTTCGTGCATCTTGTTCCCTTCTCACCACTCCCCGTCGCCTGCCCTTTGGCTCCGGTGTTTCTTCGTATTTGTGGGACCCTTTTCCTTCGGCGTTTGGAGGTCCAGGTTGCGTAGGGGAATAGGCAGGCTGCCGGGGGATCCCAGCATTGATAGGAGGAAGTATGGCGAGGCGAATAGGTGAGGTGCGGGGCGTGCACGTTTGGTGGGGGAGTAAGGGCAGCTTCACTCGCTTCGTCCGAGCTGAGGCGACGGGCTTAGGGGGTTCCTAAGCGCTGCCTGGGGAGGTTTGCAACACACCTGCGGAAAGGAGAGTGGATAGTTGCAAGCTGCTACTCTGCACGTTCCGCGAACCAACTTTGGTTCCTTCAGGGTGTAGGTGGGCTGAGCCTGCAGCACGCTTTAAGTAAGAGCTGGTGGCATTTGACACCGTTGACTTGTAAGTTACACCCTTTAATAGGGCTTTCAATAACGCGCCTAGTGCAGAGAAAAGTGGTACATTTATCTACAACCAAGATTGAACATCTTAAGTATTTGGAAAACAGCTGCTGAAAATGTTTTCATTTTGGGAAAAAGTCAGCACAGATTATTTACTTTTCCCTCTTCACCCCGTCTGTGGTTCCCCTACCCCAGTATGTAGACAGAGTTCTTGTCCAGAAGGCCCGTAGGACCTTAGGAGTCAGAGCTAGCCAGCTGTGAGAACCACTGGGGAAGGTGGAACTGGGGCACAGTTCAGGAGAACAGTGGCAGGGTAAGGAGCTGGGGGAAAGGCAGATTTTAACCAGTATCTGGGAGTGGGAGTAGAGAGAGAGAGAAGGATTTATGAACTAGGAGCAGGTGGACAGGGTCAGTCTGTCTGATGTAAGCTCATCAGTCTAGTGCAGCATCATTGGGTCAGGGTGGATGCCCTGTGGCTACCATACCTGAGGCCCACACAGGGAGGCTGGCATCACCCCAGGAATTCTCATGTCAGGTGCCTAGGTGTCCCTCTTGGGCTCCTGTGCCCACAGCTGAAGAAAGATACTAGCAGTCTAGCTTTTCATGATCTCCTTGTTTACTTTCTTTAGGGTCCAAGCCATTCTCCTGCCTCAGCCTCCCGAGTAGCTGGGACTACAGGCGCCCACCATCATACCCAGCTAATTTTTTTTTTTTTTTTTTTTTTTTTTT
>NC_045435.1:179058106-179100380 GCF_002776525.5 Piliocolobus tephrosceles | reverse complement strand
CTTTTATTTATTTATTTATTTATTTATTTATTTATTTATTTATTTATTTATTTATTTTGAGACAGAGCCTCACTCTTTTGCCCAGGCTGGAGTGCAGTGGCATGATCTTGGCTCACTGCAACTTCCACCTCCCAGGTTCAAGTGATTCTCCTGCCTCAGCCTCCCGAGTAGCTGGGATTACATGTGCCCGCCACCATACCTGGCTAATTTTTGAATTCTTAGTAGAAACAGGGTTTCACCGTGTTGGCCAGGCTGGTCTTGAACTCCTGACCTCAGGTAATCTGTCTGCCTCGGCCTCCCAAAGTGCTGGGATTATAGGCATGAGCCACTGTGCCCAGCCCTAGAGAATATTTTAAACTATTTGTTAAGAAATAATACATCATTACACATTAATAAACAATATATATATTTGAAAAACAATAGTATTTCTCCCCAAATTTTAGGGTGAAGAGTTGCACTGTTTTACATTTCTGCAAATCTCTTTCAATGTCTCTCAATAGAAGACGGTCAAATTTTCATGTTTATTTCTGCATGAAATCTGTTGCCATATCACATGTCACATAACCTCTGGAAAATTCCACCCTCAGGACAGAGTGAGAATGGAAAAGGCAGTAATGGCTTGGAATTATAATAAAAATAGTTTTGACTAATTGGACCCCTGAAGGGCTCTCTCTAGACCGCACTTTGAATACCGCTGATTTGGAACATTTTTGTAAAACAAGTGCATGCTCACTGTAGAGAAACTTTAAACGTATAGAAAATGTGGTAAGAAAATGAAAACTGCCCATCATGTCACAATGCTGTGAGTTTCTTTTTGGATAATAAAGTATAGCTAGCAACTCACTGGTATTTGAGTGGCTTGGATTCAAGGTGGGTTGGGCAGATATAAGTGGCCTTTGAGTTTTGAATGGGTACAAGGATGCTCTAATATCCCACAAAGCTGATGCTGGTTCCTGGTTGCAGGCGGAGTTGACCTGGAAACCTCTCCTTGGCCACTGTCCTTTCTAAGGAACTCATTTCCAGAGTCCACCAGCACAGAACTGGTGGGGGAGCCTCCTAGGAGCAGAGAAAATGGCCATCTTCAGGCAGCTGTCCCTAGGCGCGAAGGCCACCCTGGCTGCCATCACTGTCTTCGTGTCCATGATCGCCTCCCGCTCATATCTGGCAGACAGCCTTGAGCTCAGGGCCTGGCGTTGGCTGCTTCGCTTGCAGCTTGCCCTGTTTGTCAACTCGCTCTTGCTCATTGGCTCCCTCTACATTTGGCGCAGCACAGTTAGCAACCTCTGCCACTCCCCAGCTGCGGAGTCAACCTGTTTTCAGCTTTGGAAGGTGGTGGTTCTGGCATTTCTGGCCCTGGCCCATTCCAGTTTCTTCACCATGTTCTTTTTAGTGGCCGAGGAGCCCTATCTCTTTTCCTTGGCAGCCTACTCCTGCCTGGGTGCTTACATCATCATGCTCTTCTTCCTCTGCATCCTCAGCGGCATGGAGCAGGCCTACCAGCTCTTGGCCTGGCGCAGTGGTAGGGTCGTGGGCAGCCTTGACAAGACAAGGAAGCTGGCGCTCAGGCCTGCCCTGGCAGTGGGAGTGACTGCTGTGCTCAGCGTGGCTGGGATTCTGAATGCTGCACAGCCCCCTGCTGTGAAAACTGTGGAGGTGCCCATCCATCAGCTGCCCGCCTCAGTGAACAACCTCAAGATCGTGCTTCTCTCAGACATTCACTTGGGCCCCACAGTGGGCAGGACCAAGATGGAAATGTTTGTGAGGATGGTGAATGTGCTGGAACCAGATGTCACAGTGATCGTGGGTGACCTCTCCGACTCGGAAGCCTCGGTCCTGCGGACGGCTGTCGCTCCCCTGGGCCAGCTTCATTCACGTCTCGGTGCCTACTTCGTCACAGGCAATCATGAGTACTACACGTCAGATGTCAGCAACTGGTTTGCACTTCTGGAATCCCTGCATGTCCAGCCTCTTCATAATGAGAACGTGAAGATTTCCGCCACACGGGCCCAACGTGGTGGTGGTGGCAGTGGCGGTGGGGGTGAGGATGAGGACTGGATCTGCTTGGCTGGGGTGGATGATATTGAAGCAGACATCCTGCACTACTCTGGCCACGGCATGGATCTTGACAAGGCCCTGGAGGGCTGCAGCCCAGACCACACAATCATCTTGCTAGCTCACCAGCCCCTGGCTGCCAAGAGAGCTCTCCAGGCTCGGCCAGATATTAACCTGATCCTTTCTGGGCACACACATGCTGGGCAGATCTTCCCCTTGAACGTAGCAGCCTATCTCCTGAATCCCTTCTTTGCTGGTCTCTACCAAGTGGCCCAGGCTACATTTGTGTATGTCAGCCCAGGCACAGCCTACTACGGGATACCCATGAGGTTGGGTAGCAGGGCAGAGATCACAGAGCTCATCCTGCGGCGGTCTCCCTGAACCGGTCCTGCCCTGTGCACCTCTGCCCTGCCCTTGCCCTCGATCCTCCGTCCTGCTTCAGAGGGGTTTGCCTGCTTTTCCCCTCCAGCCTTGCCCACCCAGCCTTGCCTACACACCCTTGGTCACAAGCCTGATTCAAACAGTGACTCCTGGTGGGGCTGCCTGGCATGTTCAGGCTGGTTTAACTATTTCCTTGGCCGGTTGCTTTTTTTGATGCACTTCTGAGATCACTAAGGTCACATATATGAGCACTCCCCTCTATTTTCCAGGTGGTGTGGAGTGGGGACCTTCTCCTGCAGAGCTCGAAGGGATGAACCTCCCCTTGGGGTTGCTAGAAAGGAATACCTCTAGAAGGTGGGGCCGAGGAGGAGCAGGAGCATTTTTCTCTTGGTGTTTTAAAACTGTCTTTAGGACTTAATTGGTTTCCAGAATCATTGATCCGGAACCGTTCTGGGGAAGGGGCAGTGTTGCCAGGTAATTTGGGAGAACAGGCAAGATGGAAGGGCCCTCTGGCTGCTAGAGAAGAATATTTTATTTTCCTCTGCTTCTATCAGGATCACTTCTATTGAGGGCATCAGCAAAATCTACTGGAATGCAAAGCTCCTCCTGTTCCAGGCCTTGAGGGATGCTATTAACTGTCTGTGCTCCTGGGCCTTTGGGGGCAAGGTCGGCGGAGGAGAACGATGGGCGCCGTGGTCGGTGATGGTGAGAACGTGGCTGCTTAGGAATTCGGAGGGCTTTGCCTCCCTTGCCTCATTTTATACAACCCTTTGGGGAGCTAATTGGGGACAGGCTGCTTTTCCCTTTTTGGAGATGAGGAAACCAAGGCAAAAAGAGAGAGAGGGCACAGGCAGTATGACAAGATGTGTAGGAGATTTGGGGCTAGAAACCAGGTCTTTTACCTCCCAGTAAAAGCGGTGCTTTTCCACCATGTGGTGATTAAGTAGCTGCGTCTGTTGCAGGTGGTCTGTTGCAGGTGAGCGCAGGATTCAAATGCAGTTCACCAATTCACAGTGCAGAGAGAACGAACAAGGGCCTAGGACCCCGTGCTCTTTCTAAGTGGTTTGCTTGAGGCTGATTTCAACTTACCCATACCGGCATGGACCAGAACCTGGAAGGGAGTCAGCTAGTTTCAGTGTAGGATGTCTTACATTTGAAGAAGAGTCAGGAAACCGGAACCCTCCACCTCCGACCCCACGTTTGGGTTTGATTTTTTTGTGAGCAGCCGGGTTCACTCTGTCAGTGGGGGAGATGAGGCCTGCATGGGAGTGGCAGTGCTGTGTGCCTCTGGCAGGGCCTGCAGACTCCTCTCCTTGGGCCTGGCTGTGGAATGCAGAGACTGTTCTTCCTGCTAGTTGGCTTCAACCCACTTGCCTGACCCTATAAGAGCTGCCCTTGGGCTCTGGCCACGAAATGATAGGGCCATCCCTGCTGGCTTCTAGACCCGTAGAAAAACCAGGCAGGGATTACGATGTCCGGAGTGACCCTGATAGTCTGGCCCTTTTGCCGGAAGCAACAGATCCTTTGATCCTGAGATGGAGATAAGCACCTGTGTTAGAAAAGGCCTCACTGAGAAGACAGGGCTGGGCCAGTTTCCTGCTGGGTGATTTAGGCTTGTGATGGATAGTCTTCCTCCCATGGGGAGTGAAGAGTGAAGAAACTCGCTTTGACTGGAGAGGCTAACCCTGCTACTCACTCATTGGGCAGCGGTGGGTGGGTGACTTTCCCTTACTGAGCCTTGGTTTCCATCAACCCTAAAATGGGGATAATTATCGCATCTACCTCAAGATTGTTTTGTCAGGAGGGATCCATCCAGCCTTGTGCATGAGTTCCACATGGCACAGTGTGCACAGTGAACACTCAGTGTTAATTTTTCAGCCTTCCAGTGGAGCTTGCTAAGGAACTGTTGGGCACCGGTGCCCGGAGGATTCATGAAGCAGCCAGTCCTGGGGAATGTGAGTGGGTAAGGAGTTGCTTGCTGCTGGGGCCGGTGATGTGTCAAAGCAGCAACTGCTGGGGCATTCTGGCAGGCAAAGGGGCTTTCTTCCTTTCCTCCTTGTTCTCCTGGTGTATAGTGCGGTTCTGGGGGATCTGGAGACCACCCTCTTTGTTCCCAGGCAGCCACAGTACTGAGAGTGGGCCATCCCATGCAGTTTAAAATGTATCTTTGAGTTGAAACTTTGGTGGTTTCCTTATTCTTTTCTCTCTTCCCTGTCCTTCCAAACTCACTTTTCTTGTGACCCGACTGCATTTTGTGAATCATCCTTCCTCCCTTTCAGTTCTCGCTTTGGATTTCACCAGGTGGGCTACATGGTGCCATTTCACTTCCACTGTTTGGTGCCACTGGTAATGTTTGACTCACATTAATTCACATTGTTATGTGTTATTTCACTGATCTCTTGATTTTGCATCTTTCTCTTCAGTGACCTGGGCTTGATGAAATTAGCTTTCATGAAGTCCTTTTTTTTTTTTACTTAATTTTGCATCCTTACCTCTTTTCTTTCTCTTGAATGCCATCATTGTGTGGTCTTATATACCCTTCATCCACTCTGAAGTCCTTGCTTGACTGATTGCTTTCTATTAGCAGAAAGAAAACAGGTCCATCCTATGTATCTGAGAAACAACATCAACACCCTCTCACATCTGGTTTGTATTTCCTGACTCGGCGGACATTTTTCCAGCAGAAATTTCTCCATCACTGTCCAGATTCTGGCCCTGGTGGGCAGGACTCCATGACACCTTTATTCCCTCTGTTCAACATTCTTAAACCTTTGACCTTCTTTTTTTTTTGTTTGTTTGTGGCTGGGGGAAGTGGTGAGAAACATTACTTGAAGCTTGATCATTCTTTCAATTTCATTTGTTTCTTTATTTTTAGTCTGTTAGATGCAAATTGAAATGCAATGCTTTTTGAAGATTAGCAATAGCATCTGTAGTATATGATGCTGTTACAAAATCTCAATAAATTAATCCTGCTTCCATTCCTACCAAATACTCATCCATGCTTTTTTTCCCGTCGTATTTTGTTTGGTTTGTTTTAAACTTTTCGAACATGTACCTATCTCCCAGCTTTCACAAGGATGACAGGACCATTCTGCCATCCTTTCTCGGCTACCCCTGCCCCACTTGTACTCTTTATTTTTTGACAAGTATATTAAGGTAAATCATAGAAAACATAATGTTACCCCAAAACTACTTCAGTATGAATCCTTTTTCAAAAAGCATACCTATAATGTCATTATCATATCCAATGAAATTAACAGTGATTCTTGAATATCATCTAATAGCTAGTTAGGAGATTTGGGGCTAGTAGCCAGATTTTCGACCTCTTTAAAGAAGTGTTCTTTCCACTGTCTGAGTATTAAGTAGCTGTATCTGTCACAAATGAGTATAGGATTCAAATGCAGTTAATTGTGTGAAGAGTTAGTGTTTAGTTTTTCCTGATTATCTCAATTATATTTTTTATTGTGGCAAAAAATTGACTATCTTAACCATTTTTTTTTGTTGTTCTTTTTGTTGTTGTTGTTGATCTTAACCATTTTTAAGTGAACAGTTCAACAGTGTTAAGTATATTCACATTGTTGTGAAATTGATCTAATTGATCTGTAGAACTTTTTCATCTTGCAACTCTATACCCATTGAGCAACAAGGCTCCATTTCCCCCTTCCTCCAGCCCCTGGTGACCACAATTCTATTTTCTGTTTCTATGGCTTTGACTACTTTAGATACCTCATAGAAGTGAAATCATGCTGTTTTTGTCTTTTTGTGGCGGGCTTGTTTCAGTCAGTATAATGACCTTAAGGTTGTGGCACGTGACTGGATTTCTATTCAAGGCTGGACCACAGTAATATTCTGTTGTATTTTTATGCCACATTTTGTTTATCCATGTTGAGCGTGTTTTCATGGGCTTGTTGGCCACTTGTATACCTTCTTTGGAGAAATGTCTATTCAAGTCCTTTGCCTATCTTTAAATCAGGTTATTTAATTTATTGTTGTGGAGATGTAGGAGTTCTTTATGTATTCTGAGTATTAATCCCTTATCAGATATTTAATTTGCAGATATTTTCTTCAGTTCTGTACATTGCCTTTTCACTCATTGTGACCTTTGATGCACAGAGTTTTAAAGTCTGATGTAGGCCCATTTCTCTATTTTCACTTTTATGTTTGTGCTTTTGGCATCATATCCAAAAAATCATTGCCAAGTTCAATATCATGTAGCTTTTTTTCCCATGTTTTCTTCTAGGAGTGTTATAGTTTTGGGTCTTATGCTTAGGTCTTTAACCCATATTGAATTAATTTTTGTGTATGGTGTAAGATAAGGGTCCAACTTCATTCTCTTGCATGTGAATATCCAGATTTCCCAGCACTGTTTTCTGAAGAAATTGTCCTTTTCTCATCAAGAGGTCTTGACATCTTTGTTGAAAATCATTTGACCGTATACACAAGGGTTTATTTCTGGGTGTTCTATTCCTTTCGTTGCTCTATTTGTCTGTCTTTATGCCATTACCATGTTATTTGATTACTGTAGCTTTGTTTTGAAATCAGGAGATACGAGTCTTTCAACTTTGCTCTTCTTTTTCAAGACTGTTTTGTCTATTTGGTGTCTGTTTAGATTCTGTATGAATTTTAGGATAAATTTTTCTATTTCTACAAGAAATGCTATTGGGATTTTTATAGGGATTGTGTTGAATCTGTAAATCATTTTGGGTAGTATGAACATCTTAACAATATGAATCTTCCACTCCATGAACATAGGATGTTTTTTCCATTTGTTTGTGTCTTCTTTAATTTCTTTTAACAGTGTTTTGTAGTTTTCAGTGTAGTCTTTCACCTTAGTTAGGCCTATTTCTAAGTATTTTATTCTTTTTGATGCTTTTTTAAATGGAATTTTTTAAAATTCCATTTAGGATTGTTCATTTTTAGTGTATAGAGATGCAACTGATTTTGGTGTGTTGCTTTTGTATCCTGCAACTTTGCTGAATTCATTTATTAGTTCTAACAGTTTTGTGTGTGTGTGTGTGTAATCTTTAGGATTTCCTTCATCTAAGATTATGTCATCTGCAAACAGATCATTTTACATCCCCTTTCTAATTTGAATGCCTTTTATTTCTAGTTGCTCTGACTAGGACTTCCAAAACTATTTGAGTAGACGTGGCAAAAGCAGACATCTTGTCTTGTTCCTGATCTTAGAGGAAAAGCTTGCAGTCTTTCACTATTGAGTATGATGTTAGCTATGGGCTTTTCACATGTGGACTTTATGATGTGGAGGTAGTTTTCTTCTATTTTGCATTTGTTGAGTTGTTGGGTTTTTTTAAATCATGAAAGGGTGTTGAATCTTGTCATGCTTTCTCTGCCTCAATTTAGATTATCATGTGGTTTTTGCCCTTTATTCTGTTAATTTGGTGTATTACATTGATTGATTTTTATATGTTAAATCATTCTTGCATTTTAGGAATAAATCCCACTTGATCATAGTATATAATCCTTTTAATGCATTGTTGAATTCAGTTTGCTAGTATTTTGTTGAGGATTTTTACATCAATATTCACCAGGAATATTATTATACTGTAGTTTTCTTGTAATGTATTTGTCTGGCTTTGGTATTAGGATAATATTGGTCTCATAGAATAAATTTGGAAATGTTCCTTCTCTTCAACTTTTGTAAGAGTTTCAGGAGGATTGGTATTAATTCTTCTTTAAATGTTTGGTGGAATTCTCCAGTGAAGCCATCTGGTTCTAGGTTTTTCTTTGAGGTGTGTGTGTGTGTGTGTGTGTGTGTGTGTGTGTGTGTGTATGCGCGCGCATATGCTGACACGTAGTCTTGCTCTGTCACCCATGCTGGAGTGCAGAGGCATGATCTTGGCTCACTGCAACCTCCGCCTCCCAGGTTCAAGCGATTCTCCTTCCTCAGCCTCCCAAGTGGCTAGGACCACAGGCACGCGCCACCACGCCCGGCTAATTTTTGTATTTTTAGTAGAGACGGGTTTTCACCATGTTGGCCAGGCTGGTCTCAAACTCCTACCTCAAATGATCTGGCTGTCTCGGCCTCACAAAGTGCTGGGATTACAAACGGGAGACACCATGCCCAGCCTCTTTGAGGTTTTTGATTATTGATTCAATCTTTTTTTTTTTTTTTTTGAGACGGAGTCTCGCTCTGTCGCCCAGGATGGAGTGCAGTGGCCGGATCTCAGCTCACTGCAAGCTCTGCCTCCCGGGTTTACGCCATTCTCCTGCCTCAGCCTCCCGAGCAGCTGGGACCACAGGCGCCCGCCACCTCGCCCGGCTAGTTTTTTGTATTTTTTTAGTAGAGACGGGGTTTCACCGGGTTAGCCAGGATGATTCAATCTTTTTAATAGCTATTGGTCTGTACAGATTTTCTGTTTCTTCATGATTCAGTCTTGGTGGGCTGGGTGTGTCTAGAAATTTATCCATATCTCCTAGGTTATCCAATTTGTTGGCATACAGTTGTTCATGCTATTCTCTTACAATCCTTTATTTCTGTTGCATCAGTTATTATGCCCTCTCTTTATTTCTGGTTTATTTATATATTCTTTTTTTTAAATCTAGTTAAGTTTCTCAATTTTGTTGATTTTTTTTCAAAAACCAACTTGTTTTTTTTTTTTTCCTACTATCTTTCTATTCTCTTTTGTTTATTTCTGCTCTAATCTTTTATTGTCTTTTGCTAGCTTTGGGTTTTTTTTTTCCTTCTTCTTCTTACGGAATTGTCTTTTTATAGTTATTTTGTTTGAAACAGGCGAAAAATAGGTCTATATTTTGCCTGTGGTGTGTTTCTTCAGTTTCCTTGAGTCTATAACATCCCCCTTTCTTTATTTTATACCATTTATTTGTTCAAGTTATCTGGGTCGTATGTCTTAAAATTTTATGCATTTTGGATTTTGGTGTCATTTAACATGTTCATATTTTCTGTGAATTCGTAGAGCTAAAGCTCTCTAAAGGTTAGAGCTAGAGGCTGGATAGATTCAGGTTCAGCCTTTTCCCTTTTTGGGTAGGAAGACCATTGCTTCAGTGATGCTAAGATTGACCTGTCGGCCCAGGTGTTGTCAGCTTGATCGCTCCACTAGAAAATTCCTCATTATCTTTCCATTTAATGTTTCAGCAGTCATTGGTGATTGTTGCCTAATGTCATTATTTCACTAAAGATTGCAAAATGATGATTCGTAAAATTCTACCCTTTTTTCCCCTGCATTTACTTGTTATGGATCCTTTACAAAGAACTCTCCTCATCAATTGTGTGGTTACTCTGAAAAGGCCTATAACAAAGGCAAGACAGATACTAGATTCTTTCACTTGATTCCTTAGTTTATAGCATAATGAGCTGATACGACAGCAGCCTCCAAGAATGACCAATAAGCTTTTCTTCTGAGTGGGTGAAAATATTGTTAGGAATTTAGATATTTAGATATTTTATATGTCTGATGCTTTTTAGTTCATCAAAGTGTTACATCTTTTAATACTTAAAATAGCCATCTTTAGCCAGTTGGGACCTTTTCATTTTTCATTTTTTACTTTTTAGAGTCATGGTCTTGCTCTGTTGTTCAGTCTGGAGTGCAGTGGTGTGACTGGAACTCACTGCACTCTCAATTTCCTGGGCTCAAGCGATGCACTCACTTTGGCCTCCAAGTAGCTGGGACTACAGGCACGCACCACCACACCTGGCTCTTTTTTTTTTTTTTCTTTTTTTGGTAGAGACAGAGTCTCTCTGTGTTGCCCAGGCTGGTCTCAAACTTCTGGCCTCAAGCAGCCCTCAGCCTCCCGAAATGCTGGGATTACTGGTGTGAACCTCTGCACTTGAGCTGGTTGGAGCCCTGTCATCTTGTTGTTTTAATGAGACCCCAGTAGTTTTTTGTTTGTTTGTTTGTTTTAATAGTTCTAGCGCTGTTTTGTACATCTTATGCCACAGACTTGGATTAACTAATTTCTTGAAGAAGCAGTTCTGGTTACTTTTAGTGGGAAATGTTTGCAGACCACAATTTAGGCAATATATGGGTTAGATTGCTTAGATTAGATTGCTGCCTGCTGATATCATTTCCAAACTGTGTCTGTGGGTATTGCTAGGAAATGCAATACTTTTTTAGGGAGAAAAAAACAAATCATAAATGTGTACTAGTATTTCCAATTCAAATGAGATATTATGGATTTTATTGTTTTTTAATGAACTGTATTTTTTAGAGTAGTTTTAGCCTTATAGCAAAATTGAGGGGAAGGTACAGAGATTTTCCTATATCTCCTGATTATGGGGTTCTTAATTTTGTTTGATTTTATGTTTGTTTCTCTCTTTTTTTTTTGAAACAGTCTTGCTCTGTCACTCTGATTGGGCTGCAGTGGCACCATCACTACTCACTACAGCCTCAACTATTCTGGGCTCAAGCAATCCTCCCACCTCAGCCTCCCAAGTAGGTGGGACCACAGGCGTGTGCCACCATACCCAGCTAACTTTTATTTATTTTTTTTATAGAGATGGGATCTCATTTTGTTGCCCAGGCTGGAACTTCTGGGGTCAAGCCATCCACCCACCTTAACCTCCCAAAGTGCTAGGATTACAGGCATGAGCCACTGTACCCAGCCTGTTTCTCTTTTATACTGAAAAATTTGGTTCTTAGTAACCTAATTTAGTTACTTAGTTTTTTTTTATCTTACTACATATATAACAGAACCAAAATAGTCATGTCAATGTGGTTATTAAGATGAAGTCTACTGAATGCAGTTTGCTTTTGTTTTTTCCCTGAATGCAATTTAAGCTGTATTTTTATCCTTAGGCCAAATATGGTCAATGTAGTGTGGAAAGTTAGGTCTGTATGTTTTTAATTTTAAAGAAATTATATATTTTTAAATTTAATTTTTATTTTTTTAAACTGTGCATTTACCTTTTCTCTGAGATGAGGGGGCACATATTTTAAATCTGTGCATGTCCAGAGTCCGTGAAGATTGGGAATCAGTCCAAAGCTGTGCTCACTTCTCCTCCTCTTCCACTGTGATTTGCCTTCTTTATCCAGTCTTTTGGAATGCTGAACAAAAATGTTTTTGGCACAAGACAGGCATGAAAAAATAAAGTTAATAAAAATTGAAAGCATAAGCTAGAGCAGATTATCCACAGATTCCTCCGTCTCCATATAGATTATCACCATTGCTTGCACCTGCTTTCCTTCTCCAGCCTATCTGATGGAATGGTGCTTCCATGACATGTGGTGTTTGGAAGGCTCTTAGCTCTGACATAATCAGAGTTTGACCCATAGTCACCTGAAACATTTCTTCTCTTTCTCTATGTTCTATGAACTGAGGGGTCTGAGAAGTCCATGGTATGCAAATAGCCTTCCAGCCCCTTCCCTCTCCCCTTGCCTCTATCCATGTTCCCTCAGCCCCAGGGTTATTGCAGGCTAAGAGGACTGGGTCTCTGCCATCCTGGAGCTGAACAGCTTGTGTCAGGAATCCCCCACGCCCTTGAGTCTCTAGGGTGAGTTGTAGGGGTGTGTAGGGTGCTGGGGATTAAGATCTGCTTAGTAGGTGGGTGCTTACCAGAGTTACACTGAGGGACCTGAAGACAGATCATCTTCACATAATCAGCATGACCCAGAATCTGCGATGTCACTGGGCTTCTTTTATTTCTTTAGTCAAGGAATGTGCACAAGTAATACAAATATAATTATTTTTAGTCCTGGGGATTAGGGAACTTGGGGGGGTTCACATTACCTAATGATGTCAATATTGTGTTGTGTTTAATTTTTGTTTTAAAAGAGATGCTTATTTATTACTGAAATAATCTAACCTGAATAAATAACTTTTTTAAAATTACATTGGCCAGTATTAGGTTCCTGATATGTATTTGGTGTTTTGTTTGTACTGCTGGGTTTTTTCCCTCCAGTATTGGATGCGTTAATGGGGGGCCTTGACAAGTTACGAATTTTGGTTTGTTCAGAATTGCTTTTTATAAGTTTTCTGTGACCTCATGCACTAAATACTGATGCTTCCACTCTCCTGCAAGTATGAAATAAAAGTATGTGTCTTCAGTATTGCATTCCTGCGCCAATTCATTTAGAAGGATAGAATTTGCACTCAGGTCAAATCTTGCATTATTTGCATTTGGGGGGAATACACTCTGAAGGCAGTTTTCTCTCTCTGTGTCTCCTTTTTCCTCCTCCTTTCCTTCTTTCTTCCTCCTATTCCCACTTTTTTTTTTTTTTTTTTTGAGACGGAGTTTTGCTCTTGTTGCCCAGGCTGGAGTGCAGTGGTATGATCTCGGCTCCCTGCAACCTCTGCCTCCCAGGTTCAAGGGATTCTCCTGCCTCAGTCTCCAAGTAGCTGGGATTATAGGCATGGGCCACCACACCCAGCTAATTTTTGTATTTTTAGTAGAGATGAGGTTTTGCCATGTTCATCAGGCTGGTCTCGAACTCCCGACCTCAGGTGATCCACCTGCCTCAGCCTCTCAAAGTGCTGGGATTACAGACGTGAGCCACCGTACCTGGCCCACTGCCACTTTTTTTGATCATCTCCTGTCAGTGGTGCCACAGCTCAGGGGAAGCCCAAAGGAAGCTGGCTCTTTAGGTGGGATCTTCTTAGGTCCGTAACTTTTGAGAGGGGTCACCTTGGGTCCGTGAAGTGGACTGTCCCTGTTTACTTTGGTTGTGACAGTCAACAATGATGAGCTGCCTTTTAGCTGATACTGCTTCTGCAACTGTTCATCTCGATCCCCTCTCTGTGGCTTTTCTAGGTTTTTGTTTCAGAGACATGTCCCCTGCTCACCTGGTTCAAATAACATGGTGTGGTGTTCATGTCTCAGACCATGACAGTCCATGAATGCACAGACAGTCCAGGTCTCGTGTGATACAGCAGGGCAGTGGACACAGCCCCAGGCAAGAGGGAGAATATACTGCTGTCCTGCCCACTCACAAACTGTTTTCAATCCTTTTTATCAGTAGGATTTGAAAAGATTAGAACATTAATTGCAAACCAAATATCAGAGGCTATGTTGTTCTGTCCCAGTGGTAATCCCACAGCCACGTGGTAGCTGCTGTTGGAGCTACTACTCAGTTAATTAAGTGGCCACCGTCATGTACCATGATCTGTTTTTTCTGGCAGAGGCTCACGGGCGATTTGAATGAACATGATGGAAATGATCTTTAAGTCTTTGTGGAGGGGGCACTCATAGCTACAATTCCCAGAGGATTGTGGTCTTGCTTCAGATTTATCTTGAGTGGGAGTGGGGAGTGGGCAGTTCCAGAGCTTCCCCTTGATCCATGGTGGCTCCTACTCATGATGAGGGTTCTGCAGGCCATTATGTAAAACCATCCCACTTTGAGCTCAGAGCCAGGGAAATAACCGTGTGACGGATCCTCTGATTGGTTGGACTCTCTGTGAAAAGGAATGGGGCCAAGGCTCCCTTTATCCCTGGCCTCCCTAAGAGCGATAAGGGAGAGTGATGGCATTTCAGGTTCCCTGGTGCTACCATATCAGTTCACACTGTATCCAACAGTCCTCAGAAGGGGGTGGCCTTGGGGTGCCCCTTTTCTTAGGACACAGTTACCCTGAATCTTGTTGGCAAGGACTGGAGGAATATTCACTGTGTGGACTTGGGGTGGTGTTATAGGGACCTTCCTCAAGGGGATCCATCCAGCCTTTCCTTTAGTCAAATTTTGTTGACTGTATGTTGGAGAACTGGCTCAAAGCTGGGAATTGGATGTAGGAGTCTCAATTTTCCATGCAGCTGTTGACATCAGCCTTTTGCTCACAAGTTTTTAAATATGTCAAGCAGTACTCTTGCCGATTGCCTGGCCATCTCACCCCACAGAAATGTGTGGCTTGTGAGCCACTGGGTAAGGTCGCTCCTGGTCCACAGGTCAGCACACCCTGGTTGCCACTGTGACCTTGCTGGTCGTTGTGGTAATTGTGCCTTCCTGCTTCTGATGGTTAAGCGGTCCCACGTTGGTTATGCCAGAACCTCATCAACCCCAGTGACACTAGAGCATCCTTTGCCATGGCAGCATCCCCCGTCATTCTTGCCTGCAGAGGATGGGCTTCCCAAGCATGCCAGGGCCCTCCTCACCAGTGCCTTCCTTCCTGAAGGGAGAGTTCTCTGGGCTCTCCTGGGGAATAGAGCCAGGTAGTGGGGTCTCTGGTCATCCTTTTTACATTCCCACCTCTTGAGCCATTCCATACCTTTCTCAGGATGCAGTCCTGGCATCCTCACCTCATTTCCTGTTAACCAGTGTCATGTCTAGGTTCCAAGGATCCTCCCAACAGCATAGAGACTGGGCTCTTACCAATAGAATATGGGTCATGGGAGAATACACCCTACCAGTAACTTCCCCATATCTGGCCTGGGATTTTCCCCCTCAGGATCCATTCTCAGTGACCCCCATGGTTAGGTCTTACTTTTCTGGCTGGAGATGTGAGTCTCTTTAAACACTGCCACAGAAGCCTCTGACATTCATAGGATGCCCTGAGCGGATGGCTCACCTGAGCCCATCAAACAGTCACTGTCTTTAAAGCTTCCAAATCACTTACTAAAAGCCAGCTAACCTCACACTCTTTTCAATGACCAGAAACCCCCACCTCTGCCCCGCTCCAGGGGTGGAGCCAGTGCAGATACCGACTGCTCCCCTTCTCTCCATGCCTCCTCCCGGTCCCGCATAGTTGAGGGACTTGGTATTTGTCTTTGAGGCATTGCCACGCCCCTTAGCACCAGCTATAGGGTTCTTGCCATTTGACATTCATGAGACAACAAGGTGCAGACTCACATCCTGATGATCTGCTCTTGAGGCCACTCCTGGTACCAATTGTCATACTTTGGGTCCCACTAGAAGCAGAACATTGGGTGCAGGTGGTTTGAGAAGTGATCCAAGAGCATAGGAGCGAGGGACAGGTGGAAAGAAGGGACAGCCTGGGTCAGAATGCATATCAGGGTTATCACTCTGGGAACCAGGACATGATTCTTCTGAGACTTCCTGAAAAGTGCACAAAGTGTCTCCAGAATTATTTGCCTAAAAGACAAGAGAATGCAGTTCTCCACCCTCTTTGTCCCTCATTGGCTGAAGGTTGCCCCCAGGGGCATGGACTACCCAGTGCCCCTGGACTTCTGGGCTGAACCCATTCCCCCAGTGTTGGGGCAGGAAGGCAAAAAGACTTGAGATCTGAGTGTGAGTTGAGACAATCAGCACAAAGCATACTGAGCTTGCACAAGACCATTCACAGAGCTACAGCTGATGTAGGCATGTTTTTAAAATCCTTTTCAAGGCCAGGTGTGGTGGCTCACGTCTGTAATCCCAGCACTTTGGGAGGCCGAGGAGGGCAGATCACCTGAGGTCAGGAGCTCGAGACCAGCCTGGCCAACGTGGTGAAACCCCGTCTCTACTAAAAGTACAAAAATTAGCCAGGCGTGGGGGCAGGAGGCTAGGACAGGAGAAACGCTTGAACCGGGGAGGCGGAGGTTGCAGTGAGCCGAGACTGCGCCGTTGCACTCCAGCCTGGGCCACAAGAGTGAAACTCCATCTCAAAAAAAAAAAAAAAACCAAAAAACCAAAAAAACACCTTTCAGGCTGGGCACAATGGCTCATGCCTGTAATCCCACAACTTTGGGATCGTGAGGTGGGAAGATTGCTTGAGGCTAGCAGTTGGAGACCAGCCTGGGCAACATAGTGAGATCCTGTCTCTACAGAAAATTTGAAAATTACTAGCTGAGCATGGTGGCACGACCCTGTGGTCCCAGCTACTTGGGAACTGAGGTGGGAGGATCACTTGAGCCCAGGAGGTCAAGGCTGCAGTGAGCCATGATCATGCTGCTGCACTCCAGCCAGAGCAACTGAGCAAGAAAGACCCTGTCTCAAAAACAAAAAACTCTCCTTCTCTGCCTTCACCTTATATCCATCGGAGACCATTTCACAATGGCAAGGGCTGCATACTCTCCAGAGCTGCATACGTTTGATCATGTGTGTGTATTTGTATATATACAAACATGCATGTACAATACACATACAGTATAAACCATAATTCATTTTGTCAGTCTGCATTTTTATTTGTGTCAACATTTTGCTAGGAAAAATTTTCAGAGAGAGTTGAAACATTATACTGTTAACATATTACTATCAGTCCATCCCTCCATCTATCAATTCATCTTATTTTTTGGATGCATTTCAAAATAAGTTGCAGATATCAGTGCCCTCCTCTTGCTAAAATAAATACTTCAGCAGGCATATTATTAACTAGCAGTCAGTGTTTGTTAATAGCCCCTTTTAACCCCAAGATAAAATTTACATACAATGAAATGCACGTATCTTAAACATACCATTTGATGAGTTTTAACAAATGCCTACATCTGCATAATCCAAAACCCTTATCTAGCTATAGAACATTACCATTACCCCAGAAAATTCCCTCATGTCCCTTCCCAGGCAATACCTGCCTCCACTCTCCCAGAGTTAACTATTCTGATTTTTTTCTCCCACCATGGATTAGATTTGCCTTTCCCAGGACTTCATATAAATAGGTTCATGCAGTATGAACCCAATTGTGTAAGGCTTCTTTCTCTCAACATTTTTGAGATTTATGTACATTATTACAAATACCAGTAGTTGTTCTTTTTTATTGCTGAGTAGTAGTCCATCATATACATATGCCATAGTTTGCTGAGGCAGGAGAATCACTTGAACCCAGGAGTTCAAGACTGCAACGAGATGTGATTGAGCCATTGCACTCCAGCCTGGGTGACGGAGCAAGACCCTGTATCCAAAAAATGTTAAAAAATTATAATAATAAAAAGTAATAAAAATAAAAGAATTAGGATCCAAACCAGGTTCATGCTGACCTAATGAATATCATATCATGTCATATTACAAATATCATATCATACCTTATTACACATACCATATCACATATAATGATCTAATGCAATCATTAGGCCATTATTCCTCTGAAGTTCTTTCATTTCCTAATAATACTCCCTTTCTTTCTTTTGATACCATTGATTTGTTGAAACAACTGAATCATTGGACTTTTAAAATGTCCCACATTTTGGATTTGGCTTTTTGCTTCCTTATGGTATTGTTAGATTTGGGTTCAATTGTGATTTTAATTCAATAGTGAGGACCACTTTCTAGGTGAGACTGTACTTCGTGTTAAATCATAACATGACATGATGTCTGGCTATTCCACTTTTATTGAGGCTGAAATTGAGCAGATGGAGTGCAAAAAAATATGCCCAGTTCTTCACACAATTTCCATCAGTGTTTCTAATGGTTTTAGCATCTATTGATTATAGCTTAAATCCATTTCATTAAGTGTTGGGAAAGAGGTGTTTTTCAGATGCTTTTATTCCTTCTGCATTTATTATTATTTTGAGACAGGGTCTCTCTCTGTCACCTGGCTGAAGTGCAGTGGCACCATCAAGTCTCACCATCACCTTGACTTCCTAGGCTCGAGCAATCTTCCTGCCTCAGCCTCCTGAGTAGCTAAGACTACTGGTGCCTGCCACCACACCTGGCTAATTGTTTGTTTGTTTATTTATTTTAAACAAGAAATTTAAACAACAAGCTTCTTGACTTGAAGGAAAAACTATCTAGGATTCCTTTTTTTTTAGACTAATTTATCCCTACTTAAAGACATACTGTCCTACATGTAACAGCTATGTACAATGAAGTTATAAAATTGTTCTTGGTTTTACAATGATAAATGAAAAACATTAACATTCTACAATTGAACAAGGGTATGCAAAATTTTTATGGTTTTTTTTTTATTAAAACTGCCAAATAACTTACTGAAATATAAAGATAAGAGCGGAATGAGCATGCCACTAATGAAGAAAAGGGAGTATTTTAACAGAATCGGTATTTTTCGCCATCCCATCTCCACTTGATATCAGTCAAAACGTACCATTGGCTGTTTAGTTAAAAAAAAAAAAGCAATATACTTGTGCACATATACCAGTTACTTTATGTACAATAAAGGAATGGGGAAAGGGGAAATGAAAGAATAGAGAAAACTATACTGTAGTAGTCAGGATGTGGTGGAACCAAATTGCAGTTTTCTAATTGAGAATGTAATCTTGGTCTGTAAAGAACAGAGTTCTGAAGTGGGAGGTTCCCTTTTTAGTAGACACCCCTGTCTGCTGGTAGAACACATCAGTTGTATCTTCATCCTCCATTTCCAGCTGAGGCGGTGTGTCTCTTTCATTGGTTGCCTGTCAAATTGGAATCTGATCTGTCTCATTGACCATCCCTATCATTCACAGTAGGCTGTTCATTAGTTTACTAAGTGATGTATGCCTCTTAATCCTAAACTGCACCACAGAACCCTCCTGTCCCGCCACCTTCAAATTAATATGATCATTGTTCTCAGTCTTGATTCTTTCCTTGGGCTTTTTGTCTGCCATGGCAAGCGCCGGAGTCTCAGCTGCCACTTCACAAAAGAGGTACCAAGTCTGCACCGAATGAGTACATAAACAGCACCAGGAGTGGAAGAAGAAGGAGGCGGCAGAGGTGGATGAAGGAGACACTAATTTTGTTAGCTTTTTTTTTTTTTTTTTGTAGAGACAGGGTCTTGCCATGTTCCCCAGGCTGGTCTTGAACTCCTGGGCTCTAGCAATTCTCCTGCCTCGGCCTCCCAAATTGCTGGGATTACAGGCATGAGCCATTGTGTCCGGGCCCTTCTATATTTAATTAACTGGGATCCAGTGCAGAATTTTCCATTGTCAGTGTTTTGGTAACCCTGAAATACTGCTTTTATGTGAAGGGGAAGTAAACTGCTTGGCTCTTTCTCTGTATTTATCACTTTTCAGAGTAATGAGTTGGTACTCGAGCAGTCTCCAAAGGTGACCAATGTATTTTTTCTCATTGTGTATTACGATGAACTGATGGGTGTTAATATACACGTAGTCATATTTTTTTTATTGATGTATCTCTTAAGTCTTTCACATGCTCGCTCGCTCGCTCTCTGTCTCTCTCTCTCTCCCCCCCTCATTTTGACACTCAAATTTCTCCCCAAGAACAGTAGGAGCCTCTTCAGGTTTGCGCCTGTGCCTGACATCTAACTGGCCACCGTCCTGTAATTTCCTCCTTCCGCTTCCTGTCCACCTCATTGTCACCACCATGGGCCACAGCCACATCTCTTCTGCCTTTTTTGCCCATTCAGGAAAAAGCCAAACATTTGAAAACACATATCTGGTCCTATCTTTCTTTCATTTCAGTTGTTCTCCATGGCTCTCAGCATAAAGTCCGGGCCCTTGAATCTGGACTTCAGGGCTCACTGGATCTGGCCCTGGCCTCCTCCTCCGCCTCAGCAGCTGCCATGTTTTATCTGTATTGAGGCTGTGTGGCTCCTGGCCTGTAGTCCTGCCCTCCCTGTCCCAGGCCTCGCACACACTGTTTTCTCCATCTGTGTCACCTTCCCCATGGCTAACTTCACTTCATCCTAGGCCTTGGCTCAGGCCAGTGGTTCTCAATTTTGCCTGCACATTACATCATCTAGGCAGCTTTAAGAAATTCCAGTGTCTGGGTTCCTCCCAAGACCGATTAAAACCTGAATGTCTGCGGGTGAGGTCAACTTTGCTTTTTTTTTTTTTTTTTGAGACAGGGTCTCGCACTGTTGCCCAGGCTGGAGTGCAGTGGCGTGATCTTGGCTCACTGCAAGCTCTGCCTCCCGGGTTCACACCATTCTCCTGCCTCAGTCTCCCGTGAAGCTGGGACTGCAGGCACCTTCCACCATGCCCGGCTAAATTTTTTTTTTTTGTATTTTTAGTAGAGACGGGGTTTCACCATGTTAGCCAGGATGGTCTCGATCTCCTGACCTCGTGATCTGCCCGCCTCGGCCTCCCAAAGAACTTTGCTATTTTTAAAACCTTGCACAGGTGATTTTGCCGTGCAGCCAAGATTGAGAAACACAGTTTGGGGTGTTTCTTCCTTTGAGAAACTTGCCCTTGCCCCTCCCCTCCACCCCGCCATCCCTGGGTTCCCTGCCATTTATTTCTGCTGCAGCATTCTGCTCTAACCCTTACTGTACCGCCTCGACCTCACTGTGTTAACCCTTGGGTTTCTTCCAGGCTAGATGGAAGCTTCATATGGGTTGTGGCCACATCTGTGTGGTTCTTTTCTGTGATTACTCAGCACATAATAGGTGCTTGGTAATATTATATTTGTCAGTGAATGGTGGGGAGCTATTTAGACTGCACTTTGAGGTCATTGGAGGGTAGAGACAGTGTCTCACCATGTATGGGACAAAGGCCAGATTCCATTGTCTCCCACCATCATTTTTTTCCAGCCTTATCTTCTGCTCCTCTGAACTCTTTCACTTAGGTGGATTTCAAACAGCTCTACCCTTTTCCCAATTCTGCCAGAAGTTGCTTGACCTCCTTTCTACCTGTCTGATGAATGTTCCCACCTCATGGGCCACCTTTGAACTTAGGAAACTTGTGGGGAACCCTTCTTTGACACGTAGCCATGTATATACTATAAGAATGTTTCCAAGAGCATCTATTGAGGCACCTGGTGTAAGAAATAATTTTTATATTTTTGTGAGTTTAGGAGACTTTTCCTTTGAACAGAAATGAAAGCCTTATTTACTAGAAGAATAAATTGATGTTAAATTGAGACTTGCCCTTTTAAAAATGATTCCTAAATTAGTTATGTGTTTGTGTTTATGTAGCTTTATTGAGATGTAATTCACATGCAGTAAAGCTCTCCGTTTGCCCCTATGAATTCTTCTCTGAGTTGTTTAACTTCAACTCCCCGGTTAGATTTCAGGCATGTGTGATGTAGGACTCATGCTGCCACAGCTGCTTCCAAATACAGCTTCAAGGGTAACCCCCAAAGCCACCATGGACTATGATGTTACTGTGACTAAAGCTAGTATTGTGACCTTCGAAAGCCTAAAGATGCACAGGGAATCTGACCCATAATGGAGAGCACTAGTTAGATGGCTTCTTAAAACCCTGGTTCTATTGGCACCTGTGGCCTGTTGCTACCTTATCCACCAGAGGGCAGTGTTCCACTCGGCTTAAAGTGGAACCCCAACCCCTACCACCGGTTGAGGTCTTGCCTTTCAAAATCCTAGCATTTTAGCTCCTGAAGTGACCCAAAAACAGTGCTTCTTAAAATTTTGCTTGATAGAAATAAATCTTACATTGCAACCAAATATACGTGCATACTTATGCAACTCCACATATGTATATATAACAAAAGTTTTAAAAAGTAATACTTTACTATGTGTAATATACTCTCTTTCTTTTTTTTTTTTTTTTGAGGCGGAGTCTCGCTCTGTTGCCAGGCTGGAGTGTAATGGCATGATCTTGGCTCACTGCAACCTCCACCTCCCCGGTTCAAGCGATTCTTCTGCCCCAACCTCCCGAGTAGCTGGGACTATAGGCGTGTGCCACCATGCCCAGCTAATTTTTTTATTTTTGGTAGAGACGGGGTTTCACCATGTTGGCCAGGATGGTTTCGATCCCTTGACCTCATGATCCACCCGCCTCAGTCTCCCAAAGTGCTGGGATTACAGGCGTGAGCCACCACACCCGGCCTCTATATTCTTTCTTGCCCTTTTTTTTTTTTTTTTTGAGACAAGTGTCTTGCTCTGTCACCCAGGCTGCAGCGCAGTGGCATGAACACGGTTCACTGCAGTCTCAACCTTCTGGGCTCAAGCAGTCCTTCCACCTCAGCCTCACAAGTAGCTGGGACCATAGGTGTGTGCCACCATGCCTGCTTTTTTTTTTTTTTTTTTTTTTTTTTTTGTAGAGGTGAGGCCTTGCTGAGTTGCCTAGGCTGGTCTCGAACTCCTTAGTTCAAGCGATCCTCCAGCCTTGGCCTCCCAAAGTGCTAGGATTACAGGCATAAGCAACTGTGCCTGCTATTCTTTGATTTTTATTTTTATTTATTTTATTATTATTATTTTTTGAGACAGAGTCTTGCTCTGTTGCCCAGGCTGGAGTGCACTGGTGTGATCTCAGCGCACTGCAACCTCTGCTTCCTGGGTTCAAGTGATTCTCGTGTCTCAGCCTCCCAGGTAGCTGGGATTACAGACGTGCACCACTATGCCTGGCTAATTTTTGCATTTTTGGTAGAGATGGGGTTTCACCATGTTGGCCAGGCTGGTCTTGAACTCCTGACCTCAGGTGATCCACCTGCCTCGGCCTCCCAAAGTTCTGGGATTACAGGCATGAGCCATCATGCCTGGACAATTCTTTCATTTTTAAAAGGTGCTTATTGCCACCAAAAATGAGTTTATTATTCACAAATCAGGTCACCCCCCACAATTCGAAAAATACTGCCTTAAAGTTCTTTTAATTCAATACCCTGGATAGTTACGGATGAAGAGAGGTAGGGTTAGAGACGGGACTTACCTAGGTCACTCTGGGATTCACGCAATACCTATGATGGGGCGTCGGGGCTCTGGAGTTTTTTTTTTTTTTTTTTTTGAGACGGAGTCTTGCTCTGCCGCCCGGGCTGGAGTGCAGTGGCCAGATCTCAGCTCACTGCAAGCTCCGCCTCCCGGGTTTCCGCCATTCTCCTGCCTCAGCCTCCGGAGTAGCTGGGACTACAGGCGCCCGCCACCTCGCCCGGCTAGTTTTTTTGTATTTTTAGTAGAGACGGGGTTTCACCGTGTTAGCCAGGATGGTCTCGATCTCCTGACCTTGTGATCCGCCCGTCTCGGCCTCCCAAAGTGCTGGGATTACAGGCTTGAGCCACCGCGCCCGGCTGGGGCTCTGGAGTTTTAACCCGTTGCTTTTTGTCCTGTATTTTACACTTAGAATTTTCTTAATGGGTCTTGGTTATCCCAGTGACATTACTGTCGAGGTGCATCCAGTGCTCAGGCAGGTCACAGCAACAAGGGCGTGTGTGTGTGTGTGTGTGTGTGTTCTCCAGCCCCGTGAACAGCACAGTGGAATATCATCTCAGCCACTGATTGTCAGCTCGGTGCTGGCCTCTAGAAGCTGAGCCTTATGGAATCCTGCATGTGGATCCTCTTTGATAATTTCTCTTACCTGAGTACCCCTGGTGGACCTGGCTTAGCAATGGTTTCTATGATAGCTCAGAAAACAAGCATTAAGTCCATCAGCACATTATATAAATTAAATAGGCGGAGAGTCACTTGCCACTGTCAGAGGATCGGCTTCTGAAATGCAGAAGGTGAAAGTTCTCATGTGACCCCATCCTTGCTCTGTAGAATGCCACCCGGAGGGTGTTTGAAATTGCCTATAGCCAGGACCGCTTCCTCAAGGATGGCCAGCCGTTTCGCTACATCTCAGGAAGCATTCACTACTCCCGCGTCCCCCGCTTCTACTGGAAGGACCGGCTGCTGAAGATGAAGATGGCTGGGCTGAACACCATCCAGACGTAAGTAGGAGGGCACATGGCTGTCACCTAGGCCTGAACACTCACTCTGGAGAGAGGATACAACTGTATTTCTCAGGGTGGCTATTTGATTGCTCAGAAATGGGAAATAGTCCAGTGTGGTGTTCTGGGAGGGGCTTGTCATGAACTGGACTTGCCCTTTTTCAAATAATCAACTACTTCTTCCAGTCTTCAATTTTAATCGTCAGAAATCATTAAATAAATAGCTTAAAAAGGCAAAGGATGGGGGAAGCAAACAGAAGTAACAATGATTGAGGCCTTACCAGATCCAGGGTACTTTATACGAATGATTCCATTCCCTTGAGATAGGTATTATTGTTCCTGTTCATAGCTGGTGAAACTGAAATTTGCCCAAGGCCATATCTTTGGCTAGTATTTGAAGGGAAGGGAAGGCATGCAGGCAGCTGTAGCACAGGTATGGCTGTAGTCATACAAAAAGATAGGCTAACAGGAGAAAAGCATAACAGATCTGTAAGTTTTATCTGACATGAGAGTCTTCAGAAAAGAAGACCCAAGGAAACCTTTTTACACTTAGATTCTGTGAAAGGTTCTGACCTAGTGGTAGTAGACTGAAGCGGGAAACCCCATAAGGCCTGCCTCAAAGGATACTTCTTGGCCTTTCTGGGTGGCATTCCTTCCTTCTGGGTATGGAGCAGGACCCCTCTGCAATGAGGGTCTAGAAGGGAGAAGGGAGAGGCGACCTTTCTAGGTTTCGTGGCTTGCTTTGGGAGAGAGGGCTTCCAATTTCTATGACCCACACTGGGAGGAATTCTGGTTTGACTTGCTTCAGGGGAGAAGAAGGGGTGGGAGACAGAAGAGCAGGAGGTCAGAGAAAGAAGATTTGCTCCTAAGGCCTTCCAATCTCCTTTAGTTCAAAGGACTCAGCATGCCGAGGTGCCATACTTTGGGGTATTGTTTTCTGAGCCCCAATAACAGAATAAGCCTTGTGCTTAGGTAGATTTCTGAAACCCAGTTTGGCTTTGTGGTTCTGCTGGGGTAATTGTGTAACTTCAGGGTATAGAATTATCCCAATAGTTACCTCTCTGCATCTCTTCTGCTATTGCAAAGTAACAAACAGGGAAGAAAGTTGGTATGGCTGGCCGCTCTGGCTTTTGCAGTGCTGATGTGGATTGCTGATAACTTTTCAAAGATAAAGAGTGAGAAAACCCAGAGGCAGATTCCGAAGATAGATGGTGAGGGAGAACCCACTCATTATTCTGGTTCTAAGGCCACTCACTGGCAGAGTGAACCCAAGTTCACCTGTTTATAATTCTGACACTGGGCTCTGGAAGACCAAGACTGTTCCAGGGAACCCTGGAATCATGGGATCACACACACACAAAATGACACAAGCCAGGGTCTTCAAAGAGAGCTTTGTGATGATAATGGATGGCTTCATATTTAACTTTGTATCTGTCTGTCTGTGGGTAGATGGAGGAGCTGATAGAAGGTTTTCTCATTTTACCTCCTGCCACATGATTGCTGACAAAATCTTTTGTCAGAGGATCTGGGGTTTGGAGTTTTTCCTACACTTACTAAAATTTATTTCTTCAAAAAATAAATATGTCTCTTACTACTTTTCAGCAAAATATTCTTATTTTTCCTAAGCCTTACGTGGGCATATATAATTTTTATTTTTATTTATCAAAACAGTTTTCTAGAGCTGGGGTCTTGCTCTGTCACCTGGCTGGAATGCAGTGGCTCAGTCATAGTTCACTGAAACCTTAAAGTGGGCTCAGGTGATCCTCCCGCCTCAGCCTCCTGAGTAGTTGGGATTACAGGCACTGCTACCACACCAGCTGATTGTTTTGTTTTGTTTTGTTTTTAGAGATGAAGTCACACTATGTTTCCCATGGTGGTCTTCAACTCCGGGCCTCAAGCAATCCTACTGCTTTGGCCTCCCAGAGTGCGGGGATTACAGAAGTGAGCTGCTGTGCCCAGCTATAATTGTTATGTAATAGGAATTAGTGCTGATATAATTCTGGAATTTTCTGTTGTTGTTGCTTTTAAGAAGTGTCCCCACCAGGTTTGATTAGCTTGGGGAGCTGCTGTAAAAATTTATAACAAGGCCCCTCCCAAGAGGCTGCCAAATGGGAAGGTCTGTGTGTCCTGTGGTTTATGGTTCTACAAATAGTTTAGACATTTACGTAGGAGATCTGGTTTTTGAGCTCTTTCCCCTTCCACAGAGCACCTCAATTCAATTATTTATGCAAAATATAACTATAAAAACCTAAAAACATGACTTACAAACAAATACATAATGGACATATATCAGAAATCTATTTAACTGGATAAAGAAAATGTGGTACATATACACCATGGAATACTACAAAATCACAAAAAAGAATGAGATCATGTCCTTTGCAGCAACCTGGATGCAGCTAGAGGCTATTATCCTGAGCAAACACAGGGATGGAAAACCAAATACTGCATGTTCTCACTTAGAAGTGGTAGCTAAACTTTGAGTACATGTGGACACAAAGAAGGAAACAACAGACAACAGGGCCTTGAGGGTGGAGGGTGGGAGGAGGGTGAATACCCCCATCGTGTACTAGGCATATTACCTGGGTGACTAAATAATCTGTACACCAAACCCCCATGACATGCAATTTACCTGTATAACAAACCTGCACATGTACCCCTGAACCTAAAATAAAAGTTTTGAAAAATTTATTTAACTTATTACCAAGGAAACTAGCTATATGGTAAAGCCAATTCAAAGGAGAATTTGAGGAAGGGAGGTTTATAGTCACTCAAGAAAGGCATGTTCAAATAAAGTTATCTTTAGAGATAAAACTGGTTAATATCATAAAGGGCAATGAATGAGTTACCTTTGGAGTTGTCTTCTCTGTATGACAATCATCATTTGTTTCTCTCCCAGGCAATAATCTACAAATTAATCTGTAACTTCAAAGTTCTTCCCTTAATCAATAGTAAATAGTAAGTGAAACAAAATATTTCCCTTGGAGAATGAAGGAAGCCTCAGTGGGCCCACTGGACAGTCCTCCATTATAACATGGAAAGGCAATGCAGTCACTGTTTTGCCTTATATCCAAATTCTGGATAATTTTTCTTTTCTTTTCTTTATTTTGACACAGGGTCTCTGTCATCCAGTCTGGAGTGCAGTGGCACAATCACAGCTCACTGCAGCTTCAACCTCCCGAGCTTAAGCAAACCTCCACCTCAAGCCTCCAGGGTAACTGGGACCACAGGCATGCACCCTGGCTCATTTTTTTGTGTTTTTTGTAGAGATAGGGTTTCACCATGTTGCCCAGGCTAGTGTCAAACTCCTGGGCTCTGCCCACCATGGCTTCCCAAAGTGCTGGGATTAGAGGCCTGAGCCACGTGTCCAGCCTTGGATAATTTTTCTTCCAAAGCACCTTCTTCCTCTTATCCTTGTGTTAGCAATAGTCCTAATGAGGCCCCTTCCCCACTCTTCCTTCTTGACTCTGCCAAGTATCCAGGAAGGGGCTGTGTGTATCTTGGCAGGTATGTGCCCTGGAACTTTCATGAGCCCTGGCCAGGACAGTACCAGTTTTCTGAGGACCATGATGTGGAATATTTTCTTCGGCTGGCTCACGAGCTGGGACTGCTGGTTATCCTGAGGCCCGGGCCCTACATCTGTGCGGAGTGGGAAATGGTGAGTGTGGCTAGACTGGGTTCTGCCTGGTGTGTGAGTTGGCAGGCAGCAGCTCTGGGGCAAAGGGCATTAAAGCAGACCTGCATTCCAGAGAGCATGGGGCCTGGGACTGTACCCAGCACAGGTGTCTTTTACCTTGCCAGGGTGCCCAGGCAGAGAGAAACAGGCCGGGATCAGGGCATGGGCTCTCCTCTTGGTGGTCACTCATATAACTCAGCTTGCTCGTCTGTAAGAAGCAGTTAATGGTATCTTCTCTATCTACCTCACAGGGTAGTTGTGAAACTAAACTGAACAATCTTTATGGAAAGGGCTTTGGTCCTCAAAACATTGCATTCATGCAGAGTGATCTTAATTGTACTACATTCCAATTTCTAATTTCCCTGCAAGTTATAAACCAAAAAGCCCAGCTCAAATACCTCTTGTCCCTTGAAGCTTTTATTCTTTTCCATAACTGCTAATAGTAATTTCTGTCTCCTCTGAGCTCCCTTCACGGAATGGACATTATAATGGCTTGTTTTTCCTGACCTAGGGAGGATTACCTGCTTGGCTGCTAGAGAAAGAGTCTGTTCTTCTCCGCTCTTCCGACCCAGGTAAGTTGTTACAGATGTCTTGAGAAGATTTATAAAAGCTTCAGGCCGTTGTGCACATGTACCCTAGAGCTTAAAGTATAATAATAATAAAATTAAATTAAAAAAATAAAAAACAGCTTCAGGCTAGGTGCGGTGGCTCACACCTGTAATCCTAGCACTTTGGGAGGCTGAGGCGGGTGGATTACCTGAGGTCAGGAGTTTGAGACCAGCCTAGCCAATATGGCAAAACCTCGCCTCTACTAAAAATACAAAAAATTAGTCAGGCGTGGTCGTGGGCTCCTGGAATCCCAGCTACTCAGGAGGCTGAGGCAGGAGGATTGCTGGAACCCTAGAGGCAGATATTGCAGTGAGCCGAGATCGCGCTAATGCACTATAGCCTGGACGACAGAGCGAGACTACGTCTCAAAACAAACAAACAAACAAAAAAAGCTTCAACAATTTTTATCAAACGGGGGAGGTATTTTGAAGTTTGGGGTACCTCTGCACAAATACTTTTGAAAGTTTACTGAAAGTCTGAGTGTTTATCACCGTCCAGTGCATAGCACCAAACTAAACCTCTAGGAAATTAAGCTTTGAACTACTTAACCAGATCTTACTGATAAACTGGTAATTCTTTGAATTGGCATTGAGCCCTGTTTGCGGTTGACCAGCTGACCTCAATGCTTTCTCTTCCTATTTACTTAGCATATTCCACAACCAATGATAGCACCTAGCTAACCAAAATGACAAGCCAGGCACGGTGGCTCACACCTGTGATCCCAGGACTTTAGGAGGCCAAGGAGGAGGGGTTGCTTGAGCCCAGGAGTTTGAGACGAGCCTAGGTAACATAGTGAGACCCTATCTTTTTTTGTTTTTTTTTTTTTTGAGACGGAGTCTCGCTCTGTAGCCCAGGCTAGAGCGCAGTGGCTGGATCTCAGCTCACTGCAAGCTCCGCCTCCCGGGTTCACGCCATTCTCCTGTCTCAGCCTCCCCAGTAGCTGGGACTACAGGCGCCTGCCTCGTCGCCCGGCTGGTTTTTTTTTTTGTATTTTTTAGTAGAGACGGGGTTTCACCGTATTAGCCAGGATGGTCTCGAACTCCTGACCTCATGATCCTCCCATCTCGGCCTCCCAAAGTGCTGGGATTACAGGCTTGAGCCACCGCGCCCGGCCATGAGACACTATCTCTAAGAAAATTTAAAAATTAGCCAGGTGTGCTGGCATGTGCCTGTAGTCCAGCAGGCTGAAGTGGGAGGATTGCCTGAGCCTGGGAGGTTGGGGCTGCAGTGAGCCATGATTGCACCACTGCACTCTAGCCTGGGCAACAGAGAGGGACTTTGTCTCAAAGAAAGAAATAAGGCCGGGCACAGTGGCTCACACCTGTAATCCCAACACTTTGAGAGGCCAAGGCAGGCAGATCACCTGAGGTCGGGAGTTTGAGACCAGCATGACCAACATGAGGAAACCCTGTCTCTACTAAAAATACAAAATTAGCCGGGTGTGATGGTGCATGCCTATAATCCCAGCTACTTGGGAGGCTGAGGCAGGAGAATTGCTTGAACCTGGGAAGTTGGAGGTTGTAGTGAGCCCAGATTGCGCCATTGCACTCCAGCCTGGGCAACAAGAATGAAACTCTGTCTCAAAAAAAAAAAAAAAAAAAAGGAAAAACAAAATGACAGTTTCTGGGATGGTGTCATTGGATTGCCTGGTAGCTGCAATGCCTTCTATTTTTGTCTACTTTTACAGAGCAATGTGTAAATGATGGTTTTTTTGTCTTACTCCAGTACCTTCATGTTTTGCACACTCAGCATATTATTGGTGTTTTCATATGTAGTAACTCCTTTAATCCTTATGCCAACTTTATGTGGCATGTACTTTTATTATTCCTATTTGACAATATAAATATATAATTTATTAGAACTTCATTTGATACAGAAAAAAAGTCTTCCTGTGGCTGAGAAGAGGACACACTGTTCAGTGACTGTTTTCTTCATTCAGCAAACGTTGCTTGGATATGTTCTATGCTCCAGGCTTTGTGTCCTATGGCGTCTTAGTCTATTTTCTGTTGCTTGTAACAGAATACCTGAAGCTGAGTAATTTATAAAGAAAAGCATTTATTTCCTACAGTTATGGAGGCCGAGAAGCTCAAGGTGGAAGGGCTGTATCTGGTGAAGGCCTTCTTGCTGGTGGGGACTCTGCAGAGTCCTGAGGGGGCACAGGGCATCACATGGGGAGGGGGCTGAGTGTCCTAGCTCAGATCTCTCTGCCTCTTCTTATAAAGTCACCAGTCCCGTTCCCATGATGACCCATGAATCCATTAACCTATTAATCTATTAATCCATGAGTGGATCGATCTGCTTATGAGGGCTGAGCCCTCAAGACCCAACACCTCTTAAAGGCCCCACCTCTCAGTGCTACCGCATTGGGGATTCTGTTTCAACCTGAGTTTCAGAGGGACAAACATTCCAACTGTAGCAGACAGATACAGGCACACTGGTCCTTGTCCCCTGAGGAGCTCAGCTGAGGAGACAACTACATGCAGGACAACTTTTATGAGACTTCTATTTCAGAAGGTACTTGTCGAGTCCCATATATCCTGATCTCTGCTGCCAGCCCTGGTGTAATAAGGCTGCACTGGCTGCATTGGTGTCTCTTTGTACTAAAAGATGTGTGATGGTGTTAAACCAGGGGTGTTCAATCTTTTGGCTTCCCTGGTCTACATTGGAAGAAGAACTGTCTTGGGCCACACATAAAATACACTAACACTAATGATAGCTGATGAGCTAAAAAAAAATTTTTTTTTAAATCATAATTTTTTTTTTTTGAGACAGAATTTCACTCTTGTTGCCCAGGCTGGAGTGCAGTGGGGCCATATTGGCTCACCACAACCTCCGCCTCCCAGATTCAAGCGATTCTCCTGCCTCAGCCTCCTGAGTAGCTGGGATTACAGGCATGTGCCACCACGCCCGGCTAATTTTGCATTTTTAGTAGAGACAGGGTTTCTTCATGTTGGTCAGGCTGGTCTCGAACTCCCGACCTCAGGTGATCTGCCTGCCTCGGCCTCCCAAAGTGCTGGGGTTACAGGCTTGAGCCACCGTGCCCAGCCAAAAAACTCAGAATGTTTTTAAAAAGTTTACAAATGTGTGTTGGGCCACATTCAAAGCCATCCTGGGCTGCATGTGGCTTGCAGGCTGTGGGTTGGACAAGCTTGTGTTAAACTTTTCTTGTTTTCCAGATTACCTGGCAGCTGTGGACAAGTGGTTGGGAGTCCTTCTGCCCAAGATGAAGCCTCTCCTCTATCAGAATGGAGGGCCAATTATAACAGTGCAGGTAACCCTGGAGTTGAGCATGGATGGATTGGGGGAGGGGTTCCCATCCATCTATATTATATAAATGATAGGAGTGATGCAGACATGAGCCTCATAGATCTGTTTCTTTAAGAGGTAATGCCGCAGATAGTGCTTTTAGTTAAATTGCATTTGGGAAGGCATTACCATTTTTGAATGCCTGCTATGTAGCAGGCTTTGTGCCGGGTGCTTTGTAAATGCTATTCAATTCTTCCAACCACTGTCTCTTTTCAATGAGGAAGTTTGAAAAGGTTAAGTGACTTGGCCAAGGTCACCCAGCCAGCAGGTGGCAGAATTAGGATAGCATCCTAATTCTGCGGATTCCAGGGTTTGTCTCTCTGTCTCTCCTGCAATATTATTTTCTGGCAGCAGGCATGCAGCATGGACTGAAACACTTTGGTATCGGCACTGCCTCGGCAGTCAGATAAACCTGGAATGGAAAAGGATGTGGTCAACTGGGGCCGTTATGTTTCCTCTTTTGCTTTCTGCCCCATTCTCCTTCTTCCATGTGTTCTTGGCTCTGCAAGAACTAGTATACTGTGGGGTACATTGAACTTCAACAGTTTTTGGTGTTGGTAAAATTACTTAGGTGAAACATAAAACTGTGTTCATTGAACGTTGACCAAGGATACCAAGGATGCTCTTTATTTTTTTTATTTTTTATTTTTGAGACAGAGTCTCACTCTGTCGCCCAGGCTGGATGGAGTGCAGTGGCGCAATCTCAGCTTACTGCAACCTCTGCCTCCTGGGTTCAGGTGATTCTCCCACCTTAGCCTCCCATGTAGCTGGGATTACAGGCACATGCCACCACGCCTGGCTGATTTTTGTATTTTTAGTAGAGACGGGGTTTCACCGTATTGACCAGGCTGGTCTCAAACTCCTGACCTCAGGTGATCTGCCTGCCTTGGCCTCCCAAAGTGCTGGGATTACAAGCATGAGTCCCTGTGCCCGGCCATGACCAAGTATGCTGTTATGGAAAAGAGTAAAGATTCTTTTTTTTTTTTGAGACAGGGTCTCACTCTGTCGCCCAGGCTGGAATGCAGTAGCATGACCTCGGCTCACTGCAACCTCTGCCTCCTGGGTTCAGGTGACCCTCCTGCGTCAGCCTCCCGAGTAGCTGGCATTACAGGCATGTGCCACAATGCCTGGCTATGTTTTTGTATTTTTAATAGAGCGGAGTTTCACCATGTTGACCAGGCTGGTCTCAAACTCCTGACCTCAGGTGATCCGCCCACCTCGGCCTCCCAAAGTGCTGGGATTACAGGCATGAGCCACTGCTCGTGGCCATGACCAAGGATGCTTTCATGGAAAAGAGTAAAGTTATGTAAAAGTGGCTGCATCCTGGACATCCCGGGGATGCAGAGTGGCGCTCCCTAGGGGAGTGTGGGCCAGGCTTCCTTCTTATGAACAGTACTAGAGGCAGCTTGTGGGGATGGATCATGGTAGGGTGGGGGCATGGGCACTCCCTCGCCTTTCAGCTGTAGGTGGACAGAGGTGCTGAGAGGGCTGCACTGGCCAGGGTGTCCGTTCTGAGGCTTTGCGGTGGGAGGAGATGTCTTCTTGAGAGAGGCCAGGTTGCTGCTCACGGCGGGATGTGTGAGTCGCCCCACATGCCCCTCTCTTTTACCGTCTTGAGTCTGTACTGGTTAAGCTAATAGGAACCACATTTTCCTACATGAGGATGTCAAGTCTGAAACTTGGGTGCGTCTTTGCTTTGCATGGCTGTGTTGTCTTCCTTTCTTCTGGTCTCAAGTGCAAACCCTCTTTTGATGCCCTCTTTTTTTCAGTCTCTGCTTCTCCTTGAATCACTTTCAATTTCTGCCCACAACTTTTCTGCCCCTTTGATTTTGGAAATGCCACGAAAAGTATAATCAAGCATTAATTCTGCAGAGGTGAAGTTGACTGTCGTGGAGATATTTCTTCTTGTGTCCATCCCTAGCAACCTCAGATGACTTTAACTTGACCCTGGGTCCTGCCAGTTGACTCTGCTGTCCTCCTCCTCATCCTCTCCCCTTCCCATCTCCACATGCTTGAATCCCATCTAATCATTTTTACCCCTTGTTTACAAAATAAACAAGTGTAGAGAGACATAAGAAAGCAGGAAAAACGTAATTGTTACTCAGACCTCAGGAGCCATAGCAAAGCTCTTCACATTTTGGGAGTTTCCTTGAATATTTTCTATGCCTTTTTTTTTTCTTCTTTCTTACAGAGTAAGTTCATTCTCTGTGACCTATTTTCTGTGTGGCTTTTTTTGCTTCATTCTTTGTCATGAGCACTTTTTCATGTCGTTAACAATTCTTTCATCATCTTTCATGGTTGTCCTACTTACCTTCCGACGCACAGTTCCTATACGTGTTCCCTCTGTCCGGAAGCCGTCCCAATTGACATATTGGTTTCCGTAAGACTTTCAGAACCGTCACTGGTGCCTCCTTTTGTGAAGCACACGTGGGAGCAGTTTCATCCCTGACACACTGTGTCTCTAGTCTCCTGGCCCCCCACACCTCTGCCTGGCAGCCATGAGGGCACATCATGCGTTTGTGCACATCACATACCCACCAAACAACTCTGGAATGGAATAGAAGCTGATTGACTTGATAAGAAGGAACTGGGGGATTTGTAGACAGTATTTCTTTTCGTTGTTGTTATTATTTTTATTTTTTGAGACAGAGTCTCGCTCTGTCACCAGGCTGGAGTGCAGTAACACGATCTTGGCTCACTACAACCTCCACCTCCCAGTTTCAAGTGATCCTCCTGCTTCAGCCTCCCGAGTAGCTGGGACTACAGGTGTGCGCAACCACACCAGCTAATTTTGTATATTTTTAGTGGAGATGGGGTTTCACCATGTTGGTCAGGATGGTCTCAATCTCTTGACCTCGTGATCCACCCACCTCGGCCTCCCAAAGTGCTGGGATTACAGGCGTGAGCCACTGCCCCAGGCCTGTAGACAGTAATTCTATCTGTAAAGATTTCTGTAAAAGGGCCAGGCATGGTGGCTCAATGCCTGTAATCCCAGCATTTTGGAAGGCTGAGGCAGGAGGATCTCTTGAGCCCAGGAGTTCAAGACCAGCCTGGGCAACATAGTGAAACTCCATCACTACAAAAAATTGAAAAATTAGCTGGGTATGGTGGCATGCGCCTGTGTTCCCAGCCATTCAGGGGGCAGAGGCAGGAGGATCACTTGAGCCTGGGAGGTTGGGGCTGCAGTGAGCCGTGGTCACACCACTCAGTGCACTCCAGCCTGGGCAACAAAATGACACTCTGTCTCAAAAAAATAAAGATTTCTATAAAAGCCGATTTCTGTCTCTGTCTTAATTCATGTCAAAGGGTAGAAGATGGTGGCTTTACTCAATTCTTGATGTTGGTTTTCTCTCTCAGTGCTCAGAGTTTGAGATGGCCAGGGAGGAGCTACGTGTTTGCAGCCAGGGTAAAAATGAGTCAGAGCAGAAGGCTCAAATCCCTGTCTGAGAACATTTGGGGCCCTCAACACTGTTGTGTTGCAGATACAAGAAGCCAGGTCTGTGCCTTTACTCATCCTCATGATTCAGTCAGGTTTGCAGATGTTTCTCTTTTGGGGGGATTAGCTGAGCCAGTGCCATATGATGGTTTGCATATTGTGGATGTTTATCTCAGTTTCTGCCTGAAAAAACTAAAGCCATTGATAATGTCCAAGGTGAAAATAATTAGGAGTGGACGACCTTCCACCCACAACTTTACTTCATCCAATTAACAGGGCATTCATCATGAGGTAATAAGCCTATTTATGACTATTTGGAAGAGCAGCATCTTTAAAAGTCTCTGGTGCTTAAGGAGGTTACAGAATGGAGGCAGTTACTCTGGAACAAAGACCTGCAAATTATGGCCACCACCTACATTTTTTTGTAAGTGAAAGTATATTGGAATCGCCACACTATTTGTTTATATATTGTCTGTGGCCACTTTTGTACTATAGTGGCAGAGTTGAATAGTTGAGATGGAGACCTCTATGGCTGCAACGCCTAAAATATTTACTCTCTGGTGGTTATTTGTTTGTTTGTTTTAAGACGGAGTCTCACTCTGTCGCCCAGGCTGAAGTTCAGTGGCGTAATCTCTGCTCATGGCAACCTCTGCCTCCCAGGTTCAAGCAATTCTTATGCCTCAGCCTCTCAAATAGCTGGGATTATAGGCGCCTGCCACCACACCTGGCTAGTTTTTTTTTGTATTTTTAGTAGAGATAGGGTTTCATCATGTTGACCAGACTGGTTTCGAACTCCTGACCTCAAGTGATCCACCTGCCTCAGCCTCCCAAGTACTAGGGTTACAGGCGTGAGCCACCACACCCGGCCTGGTGTTGTATTTAAAAGGTTTGTTGACTCCTGCTCTAGAAACATCAGTGTTCCTCTGAACCTAGCCGTGACTTTTTCTATGGGTTTTTCAAGCCTTTTCATTTGTATGTTTCACCCACCCCCAGCCTTCACACACCTCTTTTCTTCCTAATTGGTAGTAACATAGAACTTGCGTAGAGTCTTAGCTGCTAGCATTTTGAACACTTACTAGATGCCAGATCTGTGCAAAGTTCTAGTCATGTATTGACTCAGTTAATCCTCGTGATAACCCATCAAGTTAGGTACACTTTACAGGTGGAGTCCCATGGGTAGGAAGTGGCAGAGTTCAGATTTGCATGTAGATGGTTGGGCCTTTGCCAGCCATGCCCGTGACTAGAACTCTAAGCTGCCTCACAATTGTGCTTTTCTTGCTCTCTCAAAACCTAACCAAATTATGCGTATACATTTTTTACAAGCCTGTTTATTTTAGGGTATATGATACAATGATGATAATGGATAAATAAGATCTGGAAAAGCAAGATGATAAGAAAACCAAGGTTGGGTTGGGGTATGGGAGTGGGCGGAAGAGAACACGACGTGCAGAGGCTGTGAGACCATTTAGTTGCTGGAGCTGACTTTTAAGATCTTTAGCTCTGAATTTCTTGACAGCCAGATGATAAAAAGGAGACATAGTCATGTAAGTAGCACTTATAAAGGACGAGAAAAGAACCTTGCCAGTATTTACAAAGCTTTTCTTAGCATTTATCTAAATTATTGCAAAAGGAACTTTGATGGAACTCATCAATGGGAGTTTTCTACTCTGCGTAAGCAGCAAATACGTCCTCTTCCAGGGTGGTTTCATGACCAGTGAATTCTCTGTCCTGGACATGCATGTTACAGTCTGTTTTACTTCTTGAACCCAAAATCTGAAAGTATTGCCAGAGGGATCCTCTCTGAGAGAAGGATCATTCATGAAGCCATTTGGGAGGCAGGACTGTGCAGATAATGACGGCAGCATTTAGTTCATTTTCATCACTCACCATTCTTCTCCCACTCTCCAACTCTGCACATGGACGAAATTGAGCTGTTGGTGATATCAAATATGTAGGAATAGCCTCTTCCCATTCCCTGCCCAAGTTCAGAGCCTTTTCTTCTAGAGCTACCTCGGGCTGCCCCTCCAAGGAACCTTCCCTACCGATCTCTCCCAGCCACTCAGGCTAAGCACCTCTTTTCTGGGGGCTCACAGTTTCTTGTGCTTATATTTAAAAATCACGTATTCCCAGGATCTCAAATGTTTTTGTATTATGTGTACGTTAACATTTTATGGTTGGACATTTTTTAAGTTTTTATAAATGAAGTATAGCATACATATATAAATGTGCAGTGTAATGAATCACTATGGTGTGAACACCCACATAAACACCAACCAAGGTCAGGAAACAGCACGTGGCCAGTGCCCCAGAAGCTTCCCCGGTGTCCCCTTGTTGATCATACACCATTTCATCCCACTGTCCTGACTCTTATGGCCATCAGTTTTTTGCTTTTCTTTATACTTTTACCACCTATGTGTGTACTCAGACTTTATAGTTAGGTTTTGATTGTTTTGAATTTTCTCTAAAGGGGATTGTACTGTATGTATTTTTCAGTGTCATGCTTCTTTCACCTGACATTATATGCCTAAGATTCTTTGGTGTATTGGGTAGAGCTGAAGTTCATTTGTTTTATTGCCCGAGAGCAATGTTTCTTTTTTTTTTTTTTGAGACGGAGTCTCGCTCCATCGCCCAGGCTGGAGTGCAGTGGCGCGATCTCGGCTCACTGCAAGCTCCGCCTCCCGGGTTCACACCATTCTCCTGCCTCAGCCTCCCGAGTAGCTGGGAATATAGGCGCCCGCCATCACGCCCGGCTAGTTTTTTGTATTTTTAGTAGAGACGGGGTTTCACTGTGTGAGCCGGGATGGGATAGTCTCGATTTCCTGACCTCATGATCCGCCCTCCTCAGCCTCCCAAAGTGCTGGGATTACAGGCATGAGCCACCGCGCCCGACCGAGAGCCATGTTTCCTAACCTGTTTTTTTCATCATTGCCCCCAAGGATCCCTTTTAAACTTTTTTTCTAAGTGCTTTCTCCTCTCCACCATGAAATTTTAATACCTGAGATATTGTATATTGGTTTATTTTCTGTTTGTGTGTGTGTGTGTATATATATATGTTTAATATATTTTATCCCCAAAGCATCCATTTTTACCCCCTCGGGGGTGCTACCCACCTCACTGAGAATGCTTGTTTCAGAGCAGGGACCCCGCCCTCAGCACTGTTGCTGTGTTGCGCGTGATAATTCTTCACTCTGGGGCTTCCCTGTGCACTGTGGAATGTCTAGCAGCATCCCTGGGCCTCTAGCCACTGGATGCCCTGAGCACGTCCCCCGAGGTGTGACAGTCACAAACATTTCCAGACATAGCCACATGTCCCCTGTGGGGCTAAAGAGCTCCTGGTTGAGAACCACTGATGTTATTGAGCACAAACTGAACACCAGTGTGTGTGTGACAGCAGGTCGAATAAACATGCCCTGTCTGTCCCTGGCATTCACCCTTCTTATTGCCATGGAGATTTTGCATAGTGTATTAAGGGAAAACACAGTTACAACTGGTGCGTGTAATATGATGCCAGTTTTGAGGAAAGAAAACACTGCTGTATATTATTTGTGTATATTTGGGGAGTGTGTGGGTCTGTGTAAATCTAGACGGCTGTATACTAAAATGCTTGCAGTGATTATCTCTGGGCAATGGAATTAATGGATACTTTTCCTGTTTTCTGTTCATTTTTCTAGCGTTTCTACCATGGGAAGGTATTATTTATGTGATGTTTAAAGTATCTACTTTCTATTTTAGGGAAGAATACCACTACAATCTGAACACCAGTTTGGTGTTTTTTTGTTTTTCTGATTTCTCAGTGGTGGGAGAGGGTTAATAGGAGGTAAAGTTTTATGGTGAATTGTTGGTGGTTTTTTCTAGTCAGTTTTGAGGTCTGAGTGAAGGAAGTTTTTCTGGCAATCATTAAGCCTTGTCATCTTAGCAGATGCTCAGATATTTTCCCACACAAAAGCTTGCATTAGGATGGCTACATTGGGATCTCCTCATTTTTCCCTGCTCTTTTTTCACTCACAGGTTGAAAATGAATATGGCAGCTACTTTGCCTGTGATTTTGACTACCTGCGCTTCCTGCAGAAGCGCTTTCACCACCATCTGGGGGATGATGTGGTTCTGTTCACCACGGACGGCGCACATGAAATATTCCTGCAATGTGGGGCCCTGCAGGGCCTCTACACCACAGTGGACTTTGGACCAGGTTGGTGTTTGTAGTAACAGAAATTGCAGCTTCAAATCAGCTTTTTACTCAGTCATTTGCTCTGGGCAGCTGTTGTTTTAAGTGTCGTGGGCAGATTGAGATTTTTCACTTCCTTTTTCAAGGAGCAGGTAGAATAGAGTACTTGCACGCCTCAGTAACAGAGGGTCATCTGTAGGCCAAGAGCTTCCAGGGTAGCTGCATTTTCAGCACTGGTGGAGCTAGCCTGGAACATGGAGTCTCAGGGGCTGGGCTGGCCCACCCAAGATGAAGAAGCAGGTGGGCGGCTCCAGCTGTGAGAAGCGCTCCCTTGAGGCAGTCACCTTTTAGGCTGTGTCTGGGGCGTGCTTCTCTGCTCTTTCTGCCCTCCCTGCCCTCCCACTCAGAGTTATGTCTTGGCCGTAGCCAACCTTGAGGTCAGCTACTGGCTGGAAATTTACCGTACGCTTTGTTACCTTTCTGCATAACTGAGAACACCAAACTGTCAGGGCTGGAGATGGTTTGGCAGATGCTACAAAAGCCGTGCCAGATTCCTTACACAGTGCTGGGTAAACTGTGGAGATGCTGCAAGTGAAAGTTACAGATGGGTGGGCAATGTGGTTACGATGCTTCTGGCCATAAGTAATATTAAGAGAGTCTTCATTTAGGAGAGCATCTTTCATAAAGGATATGACAGCTGTATTTGCCATTCTTGCACTGCTCTAAATAAATACCAGAGACTGGGTAACTTATAAAGAAAAGAGGTTTAGTTGACTTCCAGGCTGTACAGGAAGCCTGGTGGCAACAGCTTCTGGGGAGGCCTTAAGAAACTTAAAATCTTGGCAGAAGGCAAAGGGAAAGCAGGTACATCTTACATGGCCAGAGCAGGAGGGAGAGATAGGAGGGGAAGTGCTACACACTTTTAGACAACCAGATCTCGTAACTCGTTCACTCACTATCAGGAGAATAGCACTGAGGGGATGGTGCTAACCCATTCACAAGAACTCCGCCCCCATGATCCAGTCGCCTGCCACCAGGCCCTACCTCCAACACTGGGGATTACAATTCAACATGAGATTTGGTGGGGACACAGATCCAAACCATATCAACAGCTAAATGTCTGACTGGACTTTTGTGTGTGTGTGTGGCTATGAAAGGCGTTATTTGAAACAATTGCAATCTTTGAATAAAGTCTGTAGACTAGATAAGAGTATTGTATCAGTGTAATTTCCTGATTTTTATAAGTATATTGTGTTTATTTAAAGAATGCCTTTGTTCTGAGGGAATGAACACTGAAGTATTTAGGGATAAAGGGCCATCACATCTGCAATTTATTCTCAGATAGCTCAGAAAAATGTATATTTTTATAGAGAAACTGATAGAGTAAATCTAGTAAAATGCTAACAATTGGGAAATCTAGGTGAAGGGAATAGGAGAGTTTTTTGTACTATTCTTACAACATTGTGTAAGTTTGAAATTACTGCAGAATAAAAAGTTACAGGCTAGGCGTGGTGGCAAGTGCCTGTAGTTGTAGCTGCTTGGGAGGATGAGGCGGGAAGATCACTTGAGTCCAGGAGTTCAAGGCTGCAGTGAGCTGTGATCGTGCCACTGTACCCTAACCTGGGCAACAGAGCAAGACCCCGTCTCAAAACAAAAGGTACACACACACAAAAAAGACCAGTTCCTTGAGTAGCGTAAAGACTCTGATGTTTTCCCCTCTGAGGTATAAGGCACTTCATGCACATTGCACATCCAATGCTTGCCTGTCTTGAGAGGGATGTACAGAAGATTGAAATGAGGATATTAGCCTGGTGTCGCTTTTTTTTTTTTTTTTTTTTTTTGAGATGGAGTTTCTCTCTTGTTGCCCAGGCTGGAGTGCAATGACATGATCCCAGCTCACTGCAACCTCTGCCTCCTGGATTCAAGCATTCTCCTACCTCAGCCTCCCAAGTAGCTGGGATTACAGGCACCTGCCACCACACCTGGCTAACTTTTGTATTTTTAGTAGAGATGGGGTTTCACCATGTTGGCCAGGGTGGTCTCAAACTCCTGACCTCACGTGATCCGCCTGCCTTGGCCTCCCAAAGTGTTGGGATTACAGGCGTGAGCCACGGCGCCCAGTCTGTAGTCACATTTTTAAAGAGGTTCTTCTACTGTATCAAAAAAGAGAGGAACAGAAAAGAACTGACCTTAAGTGAATGGAGTGTTTCGAGAGCATTTGGTGATGAAAGGACTCATCCATTAGGTTGGTTACGTTGGTGCAAAAATGATTGCAGTTTTTGCCTTAAACAAACAAACAAACAAACAAACAAACAAAAAACAGACCCAGTGCAGTGCCTCCCACCTGTAATCCCAGCACTTTGGGAGGCTGAGGTGGGCGGATCATGAGGTCAGGAGTCTGAGAGCAGCCTGGCCAACATGGTGAAATCCCATCTCTACTAAAGATAAAAAAATTAGCTGGTATAAAAATCATGGTGGCACACTCCTATAATCCCAGCTACTCAGGAGGCTGAGGCAGGAGAATTGCTTGAACCCAGGAGGCGGAGGTTGCAGTGACCTGAGATCGTGCCACTGTGCTCCAGCTTGGGCGACAAAGCGAAACCCCATCTCAAAAAAAAAAAAGAAAACCATGACAAAAACCACAATTACTTTTGCACCAAGCTAATACAAAGTGCTGCAGAGGAAGTGACGTGCCGGTTTCCTCCTGCTTTGGCCAGGCTTCTCATCACAGGGATGAAAAAGCATGACATTTTTCTGTTGGGAGGAACAGATTGAAGGTGATTATGAATGTGTTTTAAGCATAATTTGTATGAGGTGACAGTATGACTATCGCTGCTGGGGGTTGGAGAAGAGACAACCACAAGGCCAGGGTACCTGGGGCAGACAGGCCCTCCAGTCAGAGACTTTTGCCAGCTTCATTGCTTTGTGTGGGAGAGGGGCATTGCCCGGTGGGTCTCATGAGAACGGTGTTTAAAGATCTGAATGCCACCTAATGCTTAATAGTGAAAAAGACAGCCAATGAGATTCTGCTCTTTCTCGATCAGCATATTCTGTCCTGAAAGCTGGCCTTACAGAGAAGCCAAATGCCCATCTCAGAGCAAGTGATTATCAGAGGGTCTTGGCTGGGGCCACATCCACCCTGGGATACCTGTTGTGGGAACTGGGTGGTGAAGTGTAGGGCCAGGGCATCCTCTGCTCGGGTTGGTGTGGACACTGCTCATGCTTCCTCTTTCCCCAGTGTTTGGCAGCCCATTCCTTCTCTGTGGAGAAATTCTTTTTCATTTTTTTTTTTTTTTTTTTTTTTTTTTTTTTTTTTT